>NC_092500.1:4964814-5310619 GCF_047511675.1 Marmota flaviventris | reverse complement strand
GCGTGTGCGTGTGCTCACGTGTGAGAGACAGTGATGGGTGTCCTGCTCCTCAACGGTACAGTTAGTGCCTGACCCAGAGTTCGCCAGGCAGCAGGCGTGGAGAGTGGAGTGGATTACAGACAGATGGGAAAATGTGTAGAGCAAAAAGCATCAGGAAGTGGCCCGCGTTTCACACCTGGCGAGAACCTGAGCGCTTGTTGGTGTATCTTTTTAGGTTCAGATCTGTGTGTCTTTGTGCTTTTTGTTTTGTTCATGCACTGATTTTTAACTTGTCTTGCTCACACCCCACATAATAAATAACACAACAGTATTTTTTATGGGAATAAATACAGTTTTTTAAAATTTTGAGACAGGCCTCGCTAAGTTGTTGAGGCTGGCCTTGAACTTGTGAACCTTCTGCCTCAAACTTCACAGTAGCTGGGTTTACAGGTGTGGCCACTGCGCTGAGTTACTTTATCATTTTTAGTGAATGTCTATTTCAACTTTTTTTAATATTTATTTTTTATTTTTAGATGGGCACAATATCTTTATATTTTTATGTGGTGCTGAGAATCAAACCCAGTGCTTCATGCATGCTAGGCAAGCGCTCTGCGGCTCAGCCCCAGCCCCGATTTCATTTTATTAACGTACTATAATTGTTTTTAACTAGGAGAATTTATTCTTTGTTTCCTGGGCTGTTGGGTTTGGAACCCAGGCTTTATTTTTTAGTCTTAAGACAGAAAAATGGAGCTGAAAGAGCAGAGGGCCCCTCCGTGACAGCACTTTGTATCTGGTCATTTGTTACAGTCCAGGAACAGTGTTGGCGTGACCAGCACAGTACCTGGTCAGGGTCACTGTTGGCAAGGCACATTCTTTGGTTTTGATAAATGCAAACTGTCCAGTGCCCAGCTCTCTGGTGTCAGAGTGTCCCTGCCCTGGAACTCCCTGGGCTCCCTGCACCCCGTCTCCCCACGAGCCCAGGCCTCTGCAGCGCTGGGCTGCAGTCGGGCATCACCATGAGTCGTTAGGACTTGGCATCCCCCCAATGAACTTTCTGCCCCATTGTGAAATGTTCTGCCGACCTTAGTTTTACAACGCCTGCTCCACCTTCACCCATCACAAGCACTGACTGCGCAAGAGAGATTTTTTTAAAGGGTAGAGTGTCTCTTTTTGCTTGTTTTTAGAGGGCTTTATTAGAGTGTCATTTTTAGAACAGTTGGAAGATTCATTTTATTCTTTTTCTAAGCAAGTGTGACCTGCTGATTCTGGGGAAGTTTAGTGGGCTCCACTTGGCATTGAAAGTAACGCACAAGCTCTTCCACTGCCGCCTGAGGGATCGCAGGATTCTGGGGCGAGGGTGTCAGCACCTTGGTGTTTCTCTAAAGCACTTTGATGTATCATGAGCCTTAAAGTTTTTATTTTTGGAGACTATCAGTGATATCCCCAAACTGGAAACTAGATAGCCAGATGCCCATCAGCACTGGGACAGGCAGTCGGTGATGCCTTCACAGCAAGATGTGGGGAACGGATTGCAGCCACCAGCCAAGGGATGGTGTGTGGACCCCAGGAACCTGCAGAAAGCAGGCAGACTGCACCTATGGGTGCTCCACGTAGGCCAAGCCTGCTGGTAGAGGAGCTGCGTTGGCGTGGGTGGTGGGTGCCATCAGAAGGGAGAAGGTCTTTAATGAAAGCCCGAAATGTCCACTGTGAAGGAATTAGAACCCCATCTGACGCTAGGAGAGAAATGAAAGTTTTGGTCCATTTTTGTTGTAGTTCAGGCATAAAAGCCTTATCTTCAAAGAACATCAAGCATTAGGAGAAAGAACATTAAACTGGGGAACAAACTACACTAAGAACTCTGTGTGTGTGTGTGTGTTTGTATGGGTTATGTAAAGCCACATTTAATCATACGATATTATTTACTGGAGAAAAGAACAATAGGCTACTAGCTGGTTGTATGTATGGGATGAGAAGATCTCCATTTTTCCTACTCTTCTATGGTCATGAGATTTTCTACAGAGTGTATTTCTTTTCTCTTTTCCTGTGATGCTGCGGGAGCCGGGCCTGTGCACAAGGCCAATGCTCTGCTGCAGCTGCACCCAGCCCCGGGGTTGCTTCTCATCAGGAAAAGCTTCCTGAGAACAGCGGGAGGCAGCTCGTGGGAGGGAGGGGTGGCTGCTGCTGCCTGAGTCTTGTTTCCCTTCTGGTTTCAGTGCTGAAAGGGCCAGAGTGATGCAGGGCTCTTCAGCGAATAAGCAGTGCCGTCCTTGGGTTGACCTTTTCATGGTCCCTCATTTGAGAGACTAAGATACTTTAAGTGGTGTTTTGTAACAAGTATACAGGGGCTGGGGTTGTGGCTCAGCGGTAAAGTGCTCACCTAGCACGTGTGAGGCCCTGGGTTCGATCCTTAGCACCACATGAAAAGAAATAAAATAAAAGGTATTGTGTCCAACTACAACTAAAAAATAATTTTTTAAAAAAAGAGTATAGACAACAAGGTTGGAGGGATTTTGATGGCTTTAATGTTAAATGTAATGGGTAGGAGCATTTTTTAGAAATAAGGAAAAAGTTGAGTAGTCAGGTTTAGGGAAAAATAACCTTTGTCCAAAAAAAAAATAAAAGTGCAGGCGATCTGAACCGCTGACAGCCTGTCCTCTGGGGCGGGCTCCGTGCCTTTGGACAGACTCTGCAGCTGTTTCCAGAAACGGCAGGAAGTTTGGCGAGCAGTGTTTGGATTGCCGGGAGGAGGTGTGTGTGCAGTGAGGTCCCCAGGCCCTCTCTGGTCCCTTACATTCACAGATGGTGAACATGACTCAGTGCTTTCCTTCTTGAACTCTACTGCTCCCCCTCCCCCCAGTTAAATCAAATTGTAAACCAGGAGAAAAGAGGCCTCAGCAGGAGTGGGGGCCAGTGGCCAGGAACCCGAGTGTGAACGGCACCGGCCCGTGACGTGGCAGGGCAGTGTTGGTTTGTCAGCTGCTCCTGTTCTGCCCTTCGCAGGGGACTACCTGGGAGGAGAGGCCTACTGGGCTGGTGGCCTGCACCTGTACACCCCGTTGCCCTTCCGGCCAGGCCAGGGCGGCTTCGGAGAACTTTTCAGAACCCACTTCTTCCTGAACGCGGGAAACCTCTGCAACCTCAACTATGGTAAGGGACCGCGGTTTCGGTGTTCAAGACCCCAGCACACAAATAGGTGGCTGTCTTTTTAGATTATATGGTATTTAAGTTTAGGAACCCAGCTTTTCTTAGTAAAAATCCAACTACACCTAATACAGTGCCCAGAAAAAAGTTGTTGATCAAATGAACAAATCATTCGAGAAATACAGTCATCCTGTCTAACAAAGGAATAAGCTCCGTTCTCGATTATTCAACACACACGTCCGGAGCATGGGTGAGCACAGACGTCAGGGCCCCAGAGCTGCACAGGGACCGTCCTGTTCCTGGGGAGTACAGTCCAGGACAGGCTCACAGCAGACACATATGTCCAGGGGACCTGCCTGGAAAGCCCTGTGGAGACGTGGCTCTCAGCCGGGGCCTGGAGTAGGGCTTCCTGGGTGGCCAGGGGCTGGGGCTGGGCAGCTGAGTGAGAAGCCTGGCTTCTGGGCCTGAGGGCGGCTGTGGCCCAGGCTCTCACGGCTGGCTTTGAAATGACCACAGGGCAGAGGAGGAGGATAGCGAGCAGCAAGACTTGTCTGTGGACAGTTCTGACATGACCCCTTACAGGCTGTTGTCACACACCCTCTCTCTTTCAGGGGACGGTCCCAGAGCCCACATTCGCAAGCTGGCTGAGTGCATCCGCTGGTCGTACGGAGCGGGCCTCGTCCTCAGGCTCGGCAACATCGCTCGCCTGGAGCTCAACTACTGCATCCCCATGGGAGTGCAGCGGGGTGACAGGTGCGTGCAGGGCGCCCACGGCCCTGTGCCTCTCTGGGGTCCGTATTTTTGGGTGTGGTTAATCATCTCAGTATCTTTTAAGAGCAAAGATTTTTGGAGAAATCAAATACTTAGCCAAAGAATAAAAGAAGTCGTAGATTTTCCTCCCGTTGGTCTCCTCCAGTCTGGAGGTGCTCAGCCCCACTTAGGTGCTCAGTGCCTGTTGGCCCAGGGCCGTGGGAGCCCCTCCTCTGGCCGGGCATTGCTGGTTGTGCTGCTGAACACAAGGTGGCCTTGCTGGTCTGGCTTCGCAGGCGGGGCTTGAGGCCTCTGGAGGAGGACAGTCCTGGGGCCTTCTTCTGGTCCAGGGACCTGCCATCTGGCCTTTCTCTGGTGCTTCTTTTCTGTAGGAAAGATTGCCAAGTAGTTATCCCTTGGTTTCTGCCGTAAATTGGTTCCAGGGCCCCGTGGAGACAAACCCCACATGTGCCAGGCCTGTGTGCACTGTGCGGTGTTTGGGCAGCGTGTGCGCATGCCCTCGGGGCCCCAGCCCTCCCGGGTGATGTAGCACCCAGTCCAGTGCTCGTAGGGAGTTCAGCATAGGACTCGGCCGTGGGAAATTCATGTTCTGCTTTCTAGGAACTTTTTTTCATGTCATTTGGCTGCGGATGGCAGGGTCTGTGGATGCAGCGTCCACTGACGTAGAGGCGGTTACGTGGACGGATGTGCTCGAAGGTCACGCGCAGTTGTGGAGGTCAGGTCCACGTCTGGCATTACTGGAGTTTCAGGAAATGCAGAAGTATTGGCACAGTGGTGTGCACTGGGCGGCTCAGGCTGCCGCTGCCACACCGTAGGCAGGGTGGCTTCGACAGCAGACATGTCACGGCTGCAGAGCCGAGGTCCAAGATCGGGTGCTGGCAGAGTGGGTTCCTGGCGAGGGCTCTCTTCTTGGCTTGCAGAGGGCCGCCTTCCCATCACGTCCTCATCAGGAGGGAGCGAGCCAGAGCGCTGGTGTCATGAATGGGCTTGAGGCCCACCAGGGGACCCTCCTCCAATCACGGTCACACTGTGGGCCAGGACCTCAGTATAGGACTTGGGGACACGTGCTCTGTCAGCGTCTGGGCGTGTTCCTGTTATTTTGGGTGTGGCCGTGCAGTGCTATGGCTTCATTTTTTTTCTTCTCTCCATTTTGGTCTTGCTTATGCTGCCCTTGAGCGGCGGTGTCATCTCAGTGCCACCGCCTGACGCAGGGACATGCGGCACTGTTTACTCCTGTGCTGTTCCTGCAGGGTCGTGGGGATGGTGCTGTGGGGACCGCCCACTAGCAGCTCTTCCCCAGCCTTGATGCTCGGGCGCAGTTGAGCACCTGCCACCCACATTCCTGATAGTTCCTACTGCGTGGGAGAGGGCGAGCGCCTCCCCTCGCTGGAGGGCTGGCTCGGCCTCTGTGCTGTGTCCGGGGTGCTGCCAGCACCTGCAGACTGCCTCGGCTGCTCCATGGACCCCCAGTCTCTCTGCTCCCCACCTCCCTGTTCCAGCACAAGCTAAAGCTGCAAAGGGTTTAATCGCATAGGCTGTGCCCATGTGTGCTCTGCAACTGGGCCGGGCTCCTTGGTGTGGCTGTGTGACCTGAGGTGAGTGACTTAACCTCTCTGTCTCTCCTGGAGAGTGGACAGTAACGATTGTGGACCCTTGTAGAGTGCGTGCGTGCAGAGGACCCTGGACTGAGGCTGTGGCTGGAGAAGGTGGTGGTTCTTCCTGTGGCTGCTGCTGCTGCTGCTGCTGGTGTGCTCACCACGCCAGGTCTTCCCTGTGTCC
Organism: Marmota flaviventris; assembly: GCF_047511675.1. Taxonomy (NCBI): domain Eukaryota; kingdom Metazoa; phylum Chordata; class Mammalia; order Rodentia; family Sciuridae; genus Marmota; species Marmota flaviventris. The sequence goes on along the minus strand of NC_092500.1, from coordinate 5,304,949 downwards.
TTAAGGAGGTGCTTCCCCTTCCTCCCATGTCACCCCGGGTTCCGCTGCCTGCTGTTTGTGACGTGCCACTCGGTGCAGAGTGAGGGAAGGGCTGGAGCCTGGCGGAGCCCCGGCAGCGGTGAGCAGGTTCCCCACGCCTGTCCATGCTGCTTTCCAGACTGTTCCCACTGCAGATGGGGACCTCAGCCCCCCTGCACTAGCAGCCCCTGTGTGTGACGCTCTGCAGGTGGTGCTGGAAGTGCTGTGACAGGGCACTGGAGCCAAGAGGCTGGAGTGTGGCCAGCACACACGGCCCGGTTCCTTCCCTGGTGCTGCAAAGGCCATCAGAATAGGGTTATGGGGGAGCGCATTTCAGGTGATGTGCCCTGGCACCGCCTGGAGGTCCCCCAGGAGCCTGAGGACAGCAGGGTCTGGGAGCTCCTGCAGCCACCACCCTGCAGTACCGACGGAGGCCACTGGGTGTCAGCGTGCCCCAGCCGCCGCGGCTCTGGGAGCACACCATCGGCCCTGCTGGGCTTGGCCTCCAAGCCTCGGGCCCTGCAGCCCTCAGTCCCTTTGCCCTGGAGTGACCTGAGAAAGACGTTTCAGAGACTGATTCCAAATGTGGGCTCCCAGGAGACGGCAGCGCCGGTATCCGTAGGCCAGTGCAGGGGAGCCTTGACCCGGGTGGGTGGTGGCTGTTGCCACACGGTGGTGGCGGCTGTGTCTGTCATGGGCTGCGAGTGCCGTCCAGCATTCTTGAATGTGCAGTCACCTTCCCCACTGTCCCCTCTGTGGCTCAGGGTGAAGTTGTCCATCCGAATTGGAATGCTGTGAGGTTGGGTGGGTGCTGCCCGCGGGAGGTCATTCTAAACCTGGGCAGCTGGCAGATGGGAACAGTGTGCGTGGTGGCCTGCGGGTACCCGTAGTTTCCAGAGCTGCCTGGGGCACTGCAGTCTCTGGGTGACTTCGGAGCACAGTCTCTGGAGCTGGGTGACACACAGGTGCCCACTTGGGAGAGCGATCATGGCTAGCCGTGGGGAGACCATCTCAGGGTGTGTGGAGGGGCAGGCAGTAAGAGGCCCTGTGCAGTGGGAGCTGATCCGGACCTTCCTGAGGGACAATGGGCCAGGGAGGGCTCTGGCTGGAGAGCAGGGCCAAGATGTGCCAGTGTGTGGCGTGGCTGGACATGGGCACTTGTGCAGTAAGGGCCGGGGCCACACCAAGGAGCCTGAGCTTGATGTCCCTCTGCCTCCTAGCCACGTGGCGTGTCCCTGGGGGTTCACAAGGTCTCCGAGTCTGGACCTCAACTTCATTTCCATTGCTGAATTTCTGGAGCCTAGAGCAGCGCCTGGGGTTTGAGTGGCAGCCATTGAAGATGCCCTGGCACATGGCGGGACTTGGACACAAGCCACCAGTGGTTGGAGCAGGCGGGCACCTTCAGTGTGACTTTGCCGAGGCTGGGGTGCTGGTGCTGTGTGCGGGGTGGAGGCAGGAGAGGCCGTGGGGGCTGCACAGGACAGTGGTGGTGGCAGTGGGGAGAGGTAGAGGCGGCCACACCTGGCCCTGGAGCAGGAGGAGCAGGCTCAGGAGGCCATCCTGAGGGTGCCGCAGCTGGGCATGGCCTGGTGTGACCTTCAGGTGTTTTTTTGGTGACTGGGTGGTCTGTGCGCTGCCCCTGCGCAGTGGTCTGTGGCTGGAGTGAGCCCGGGCTGGACGCCGCTCTCTCCCGGGTTAGGAGGCCAGGCTTGGCTCGTGCCCGCTAGTTGTGTGCGACTCTCTTTGCAGTGGCCTTGGCGAGGGCTGCGTCTACACTGGTGGCGTGGAGCCCGGTGCAGCTCTGGGGCCCGCACGCGGCCAGGCGGTTCAGGGCCGCTCAGGTTTCGGCTGTGCTCTTTGCCTTTCCAGCCCGTGGGTGGGGTTGGCTGTTGCTCACGCAGGGACTTCTGGGTAGTGGCTGCTGCTGGTGGTGGGCAGCACCCTCGCCCTGTCAGGAGGGTGGCGCTCCTAATGCCAGCAGCGCAAGCATCACCTGCAGAGTGCCAGCTTGTGGCCGGCGTGACAGACATGGCACATGATGTGACCCTTTGCATCCGTCCCATCCTGGGTTGGAGCAGGTCCAGGAGGAGGCCCAGCTCCACCTGTGAGGCTGTGACCCTAGGACCTGGTCTTGGGGTCTGGGCCTGTCCTGGGTCCTGTGCCCTGTCTCCCTTCCCACCCCACCTCACCCTGTTCTTACCCCTGGGGAAGGTCGGAAGGCAAGGAGGGAGCGGTGGAGGGTTCCTGTCCTCTTCCCCTTCGTCCTCCAGAGGCTGATTCTGGATCTGGCCAGGGAGGAAGCAGGGCCTGGCGGGGTTGGGGGAGGGGGGCCTGGCTGGCGGGCAGGGAGGAGGCCTGTGGAAAGCAGGGTGCCCGGGTGCTGCTGAGAGCCACGCCTGGGGTCAGGCCTAGCAGGGCTGCTGCGATGACCGCTTCCTCTTTTGCAGGATATGTGACGGTGTGCAGTTTGGAGCTGGGATACGGTTCCTGTAGCTGGCGCACCCTCCAGAGTACCTTGGGGACACAGGCCACTGGAGTCACCCGTGCCACACGCCTTCTCAGGGGGACAGTCAAGGGTCTTGGGCCACGGCTCTGCTGGAAAACCATGCCAATAAATTTTAAAGACAAACAGCTGCATGGTGACTCTGGTTTGTTTTCACCACCTCGTGACCTGCGCCGCCCCTTCCTAAGGATGCCCTGTGTCCTTCCACCTGGGTCCCCTAGACCTGGGCTCCCCCACCTCTGTCCTCCTCCGCCAAGGGCCACTATTGGACCCTGCGTCTAGATGCATCAGCAGAGCTAGAGAGCGGGGAGGACCCTTGGCCCCAGGGGACGTCCAGCACTCCATGAGAGAGAGCGTGCAGCTAGGTGAGGCCAGAGGCGGCCACGTTAGTGGGTATGTGGTGCACAGTGCTGGCGGGTGACACGGGAGACAGTCCTGCTGCCTGACGTTGGGGCCGTGAGGTGGAGGGAGGATGTGCTGTCTGTAGGCAGAGGACAGCAGCCTGGGTAGCGAGTTGTTTCCTGTGGCTGCTCCCGTGGGTCTTCACACACCTATGTCAACAACACAGCGCCTCGTCCTGCAGGGAGGTCAGGGCCCGAGGGCTCCCCTGGGCTCAGATCAAGGACGCAGCAGCCTCCCACCTCCCACACACTCAGGACCCATTGTCTGGCCTCCTCCCGTTTCCAGGGCCTGCCCCTTCCTCGGCTGGTGGCCCTGCCTGCGCCCCCAGCCGGCAGCTCCCTGTCTCTGCCCCTCCTGCCTCTCTGCCCCCTTCCCTGGGCCCTTGTGATGCCTCTGGCCACTGGACAACTGGGTGATCTTGCTGAAGGTCAGCTGGTTAGTGCCTTTGACTCTGCCACCGGGCTTCTCCCTGGCCACATCACACAACATGCTGTCTTTGTTCCTCATGTCCACTGGGGATTGGCTCCTGGGCTCCTCATGGACATCAGAGTCCCTTGTAACCCAGTGTAGTGTTTGCAAGGACCCGTGCATGTCCTTCATCCTTCATGTGCCCTGCCTCATCTCTGGGTGACCCAGAATGCCTAACCAGGCACACGCTCTGTCAACAGTTGTCACACAGAATTATTTAAGGAATGACGACGAGAAAAGAAAAGTCTCTACGTATTCAGGACAGATGCAACTTTTGCCCTGTTTCCGATCACAGTCGGTTGAACCGGTGCCCAGCCAGGAGGGCTGGCTGTCACGTGTTCCAAGGACCAGGACGCGGCAGCTTCTGGGGCGCTATTCTGCTTAGCACAATTGGTGTCTCTCGAGGTAACGTTTGGGGGAAATTCCTAGTGATGTGGAGAAAGATGTGTGGTTTTGTGTTTTAAGTCAGACCTCCTTCAAAGTCTCCAGTAAAGGGTGACATACAGATGCCCAGGGTGCAGGTGATGCCCTGCATCTGGAATGCTTTCCTTTTGGAAAGCCGGGACTGAGTCCCCGTCACTTCTCTCCTCCCTGTGACCTCTTATTTATGCTTTTGCCAGGTGACCTAGGGATTTTAGAAGCAGCCTGAGCCTAGGGACCTGCATCATCTGTGGGCCAAGCTTGTGGACCCCTGATGGCCCGGGACTGCCCATCCTCACCTTCTGTATGACTGACAAGGGTCTTGACAAGAATAAAAACGTCACCTTTCTTTTGACAGTTGGGGGCGTGGGGCCGGCGGCCTTCTTCCACAAACAGCTTATTGTTTCCTTTCACATTCACGCCTTGAGCGCAACGGGAAAGCCACGTGTCAAGAGCAGCAAGAGCTGCGCAGCACATACTGTGGACACTGACCTTTGAGGGTCCACCTCCCGTGTCAGTGGAGGACCAAGCAGCAGCCATCCGTGAAGGCCTGGGTGTAGACAGGCAGGGACGGCGCCCTGGGGCTGAAACCAGCTTCTTAAATTAAGCGCCTGGGCCCCTGCTGTCACCAGCAGGGCCACAGCATTCAACTTGCAGGCTGACTCCACAGGCCACGCCTTTAGGAGGTGAGGTGATAGCTGGGACCCTGGGTAGAGAGGTGTGTCCTCGTCATTCTCAGGTGGGATCAGGCGGCAGAGCGGAGCATCCAGCCAGGGGCAGCTCAGGGAGTGCATCCACCAAGAGACCAAAACCAGGCGAGTTCCTGGGGAAAGAGATGCTCTGCCGTTGCTTTAGGAGCTGGCAGAGAAGACAAATGACCGATAGGAGAGTGTCCTCCTCTGCGTCTCCTCTAAAGACCCGAAAGTTCTGCACCGGATCAGAGTTTGACGTTGGTTCAGTTAACCTTTTGCCTACTCTGCTCAGGGCAGACCACGAGGCCAGCTGCAGGTTCTGATGGAGAAGGCTGCGTTTCTTGTTGGGGACCAGCTGGGTCAGCCCTTTCCACCACCCCCCACCCCCCCCCCTGTCACCAGGAGACTGGTTTTCACCCCCATCTTCATGACGCCTGGGAGCCAGGTGGAGTCCTCGACATCACCAGCTGGGGGTGTCCTGCAATGGTGCCAGGCACCTCCCGTGTCCCACCTGCTGTCTGCAGCCCGCCATCCCACCTGGGGGCACACTGTTGTGCCCAGTGCTGTGGTTACCAGGACACAGGACAACTCCCTCGGCCCCCGCAAAGCTGGTAAGGTGCGGCCAACCCCCAGCGCTTCCCTCAGGACCCTCCCTCCGCGCCACTCTCCTCAGGCCAGCAGCTCCCCAGCCGAAGAACCCCAATTTCCAGTTTCTGTTTTTAAACACCAGATAAGCTTCCTTTGAGACAGGTGCCTGCCTCCAGATGCCACAGAGCACAGGGTAAGAGGCCCCCAGGGACGAGCGCCGCTGACTGTGTTAATGAGAGACGCTGGGGCCGCCTCACACTCGGGCTCCCAGCGAAACACGGCTCCGACGGACAAGGGCCCGGTTCCTACCGGGGTGGGCTGCACTGGGCGCGGGCGTTCCTGCTGCTGTGGCCGAGCTCCCAGGAGCTCCTGGCCTCACGGCCGCCGGTCAGCTTCCTGTTGCACTAACAGATGGCTGAGGTGTCCGACCTGGGGAGAGCAGGCTTGCCTGGCTCACGGTTGGGCAGGTTTCCACCCATGCTCCGTTGGCTGCATTGCTTTGGGCCCGTGGCAGCACCTCGGGGCTGGTGTGTGTGGCAGGCAGACCGCTCTCTCCCCTCGTGGCCAGGAAGCGGAGAGGAGGGGGCAGGCTGGGGCTGCCGTGCCCTGGAGGGCACACTCCAGTGGCCTAAAGACCTCCTACTAGGCCTACCTTACAGCTCCCACCACCCCTCAGCAGTGCCACGGTAGGGCCCAAGCCTAAGGCCCCGTCTTCGGGGGACATACAAACCACAGTGTGGCCTTTGGCTCGTCCACCCAGACGGAGGGGAGGCCTCTGAGCATGTTCCTGGGGCCAGGTCGGATCCTGGCTCTTCCCCCAGAGGCTGTTGACCAGGTCCAGTCTCTTCAGCTCTGTGAGTCCACCCTCCAGGGGATACTACCCAGGGCCTTCTGGGGCTTGCTGGGGACATCCACCCAGGGAGGCAGCTGCAGGCACTCGTCTGTGGTCTGGACTGGACTCGGAGCCCAGCCTGTCACTCAGCAGCTGTGACTCGAGGGGGCGCTCTGTGCTCCATGGCCAGGCGGCAGAGAGGGCGCCGCTCTGCTCCTTGTTGTTCCCTGGCGTCCACAGCGTTCTGTGGTTCTGTTGGAGCCTCTGAGCACAGGTCAGTGGCAGGTGCTCCAGGGCGGGTCTGGGGTGCGGCACGGCCTGGGCCCAGGTTGGCTCTCCCACGCCGTCAGCCCCACTCACAAAACATAAAGGTGGCCAGTGGCCCCCAGCGCTACCGCGCACAGGTGGCTCCTTAAAGCACAGTTACAGCACCCAGATCTGGACCCCAGGGACAATGACAATGCGGACGTTTCTTTGTGTCCCTTTTTTTCCGCTGATTTCATCAGATGATGGTGAGTACCAGCGTTTCTCAAGCTCACAGCGCAGGACCCCATTAGCACTGTCCAGCATTATTGAAGCCCCCAAAGAGCTTCTGTCTATGGGTTGATGTTAGAAATTAAAACTGAGACATCTCAAAAATATTAAAATACTAATTCATTTAAAAATAACAAACTCTCACATACATAGTACTTGAAAGAGGAGGGTTTTTGTTGTTGTTGTTGGAACCAGGGATTGAACCCAGGGCCCTAAGCACTGAGCCACATTCCCAGCCCTTTTATTTTTTAATATTTATTTTTTTAGTTGTAGTTGGACACAATACCTTTATTTTATTTATTTTCACGTGGTGCTGAGGCTCGAACCCAGGGCCTCGCATGCGCTAGGCGAGTGCTCTACCACTGAGCCACGGCCCCAGCCCCACCCAGCCCTTTTTATATCTTGTTTAGAGACAGGGTCTCGCTAAGTTGCTGAGGGTGGCTTTGAACTCGTGATCCTCTTGCCTCGTCTTCCCGAGCCACTGGGATCACAGGTGTGTGCCCCTGCACCTGGCGAGGAGGATGTCTTAATAGCCTTTGTAGAAAACTGAATATTCTTGGAGTTGATGAAACTCAGGCAGGGATACTATTCCCCCTCCTCTCTTCTTTAATCCCGTTTCCCCGAAGTGCCGGGTGGATCCCAGGGTCTCCACACGCCAGGCAAGTGCTTTCCACAGGGCCACCCCCGGCCTCCACAGTGACACTTTTTTAAAGTTAATTGCAAAGTGGCATCTGCAGCCCCACCCAGGACCTCTCCACGTCCACTCGTGTGAGACGCGGGGCCATCTGGCACTGCCAGGAGCTGACACTCAGGCATGGCTTTGTGACATCACACCGTGGTCCTTTGGGAAGTACTGGTTCCCTGAATTATTCAAACCTCCCAAATGCTGACATATGTCACGATTATGCAAATACAAAGATCACGTTCATTAGTCTCGACACTGATTGCATCAGAGTTGGTGGACACCGCCAGGCTCTCAGAGGTAGGTACGAATTTCCTCAAATACCGATTTTTGCCTGAAGGCTCTTTTCATCATGGGCATCAAATGCAGCGTGGCTTTCCTTGAAGTTCCCTTAACTTGTTCCTAAGGAAACATCTGCCAGATGCCCACGTCTAGATACCCGCGTGCCAGGAGCCCTTCCAGGCAAAAATGGGCTCTGCCTGGGAGCCCCAGGGCTTTCCTGGAGGCCAAGGGGCCTGGGGCGCAGGGGTGTGGAGGAGAGGGGTGCAGGGACTTGGTCCTCCCCGCTGCTTCATTGTTACGTAATCTGGCTCTCTGTGTCACTGCGTGGGGTCGAGGCAGGTGGTGTCCAACAGTTGCTTGGGGCCTCTGGCTGCTGTGTGCTAGGGCACATGCTTCTGCGTCCCGAGGGGCTTGTCCACCCAGTGAGCTCTGGGGAGTGCTGGCCCAGCACGCCTCGCCCTGAGTTCAGTCTGCACTACAAACAGTGCTGGCCTTATGAACCTCTTGGAAGAGGTCAGGGTCCCCGGGGTCTGCATGACTCTCTGGGACTCACTGATCTATCATTGTCCAAAGCAAATTCTCGGAGGCTTTGGGGTCCTCCCCATGTGGTCTCTGCTATTTGCGATAGTCATTCCGAGAGCACCGGTAACAGGTGGTGTGGACCTGAGTGAGGAGGACGCCCCTGGGCAGAGGGCGGAGCTGGGAAGTAGCCCTCCTTTCGTTGTCAGGTACAGATCGGGTTCTGTGAAATGGGGTAGCAGGAGGCGTGGCAGAGTGCCTGGCACCCGGGGGCTAGCTCAGAGCCGGAGTGCCTGGTCGGAGGGGGCAGGTGATGGGCAGGGAGACAATCCAGATAATGGCTGTAGTTTGAAGGAGAAAGGTTTGTAAACCCCTGAGAGACTGAAGAGCAGCATTAGACTTGGATTAAATGGCAAGGCGGTTTTCCCACTTACAGCGTAGATTTCTGATTGAGAAGGGAACCCGGGATGGCCACCTCAAGGCTACTTTCCTGGGTCACACCAACCGACCGTGTTTCAGCCTGAGCAGCGCCTTGCCTGGGAACAAGCTGGCCGGTGATGTCACGGCAGCTTGTCTCATGCCAGGGCTGTGGCCTTATTTGTGGCATTTCACTGACAAGTAAATGACTGGATTCCTCTGCCAAGTCATTAGATAACTTTTAAGAACAAAGGATGCTCATGCCAAAGGAGATGCAGCATTATCTTCCTAGAAAAATAAATAGTAATCATTTTTGAAAAGAAAGTACATTCTATGAATTTGACCAACTGAGAAAATTACAGCCTCGCATCCCTGCCCCCTCCAATCAATCAATCTTGTCAGATGGAGGAAGCCGTCCCTAGCTGATCACTACATGGATGTGCCGGTCAATTAAAACACTCCGCTTTCGTCTGGTTGAGATAATAGCAGGCCTGGAACCATCCGTCACTGGAAAATAGAAGGTGACCTCCTCATATTGAGTCAGAGACCCAAATACAATTGCTTCGATCTTATTATCATACCCAGAAATTACCGCTCCTCCGAATGTAATTTCCCTGAAATACTAAGTGGGTTGAGCTGCGGCTGGACACATTAGAACATAATAAAGAGACGGTGCTGTGGCCTTGATGTTGGACTTGGGCGTGAAAATTGACACACTGCCCTACCAGGAGAAGCACTGAGGTCAAACAGGACAGCATCCCCCTGAGATGCTGCTGGGCTGCATAAGGGTTAAGTGTGACTCACCACCAAGTTCAAACCAGCAAGATGAGCTGGGCCTTGTCGGGAGCCAGCTGCGCAGACCCCCAGGACTGGGCTCCCTGAGCCTGACCCTGGAGCCTCCGATGGCTTCCAGGGCCCCAGACCAGGGCCTCAGAGTTTCCTGCTGTTGGAAAACAGCCCCCTCCCTGCTCTTCCTGGCTGGGAACAGGAAACCTTATCTTGGGGCGGGAGGAGCATGCGCCCAGGAGTCCCCTGCGGGTCCTTTGTTCATTCATTCTTTCCACAGCACTGGACTGGGCGCAGGGCCCCACGCCCCTGGCTCCCTCCTGATTCCAGAGGAAATTTGGCTCCTATTTAGCCCTAAAGACCCCTCAGCACCCTGTCTGCAGGTCCTTTCAGTGCACCCCCTCCCCCTAAGGTCCCTTCCCCACAGTCTCTCCAATGTCCGCCGTTTCTGTGGCTTCGTCTTCTCCCCTCCTGTGGGTCGGTGGTCCTCCCCTGCCCTCAGGGTCTGTGTGCCTAGGAAAGGGCCATCCCTGCATAGCAATCCCAACAACATTCCAGCTGTGTGAGTGCCAAGGAGAAGAAGGTGACCCTAAAGAGCAGAGCAAGGACACCTAGTGATGCTCGTGCCGGAGGCGCTTAGGGTTTCGGCATCCAGGACCCCCGGCAGCACTCTCTGGGGCTCCCCTCAGCTTCTGTCTTCCAGGCCAGGCCAGCACTGGCAAGGGGTCGGTGCTGGCCATGACTCCCAAGGGAAATGAGGAGCCATTGGTCCAAAACAGTCTGAAAATGGAGGCCTGGTTGGAAAGGGCTCCTCGGGCCTGCTGGGCTCCAGCACGTCCCCACTGTCCTTCTAATGAGCCTCAAAGACGCTGAAATCTTTATTTGTGAAATAAAAATGGGAAAGGAACGATAGCTCTTTAAAAATCAATGAGGTGACTTCTCTAATCCACGTTTTTGGTGTGCTGTTAGAGTTGCTTTTGTTGTTGTTGGGGTGAAACCCGGGGCCTCTTGCTACGAGGTCAGTCTCTACCCCAGCCCAGGGGATGCGGGACTACAACGCGGGGACCCCCGCGCCCCACTCTCTTCTGTTAACACTCTATGTCCCTGGGAAGGGCTGGGCTGCGGCTGAGGTGGCAGAGCACCTGCCTGCAGGCCGGGTCCTGGCTCAGTCCCCTGGGCCACAGAACAGACTGTCCCTAGACACGTGTGCAGGTCCAGTCACCACAGTTCAGGGGCCAGTTTCGGTGCACAGCCACTGACCAGAGCCCAGCTTCCGATTCCCTTAGTTGTCCTTTCCTGTCCCAGGATCCCCCGACACTCAGTCATCACATCTCCTGGGGCTCTGCTGGACTGCGGCTGCCTCTCTCTAGTTTCTATTCTTGATGGCATTGACCATTTTGAGGAATGCTGTGAGGGGCCTTGTAGACGTCCCTGTGTTCGGCTGGCATTCTGATAGGGTGGGGGCCCTGTTCTGTCCCCAGAAGCACAGGGAAATGCAGGGGGAGGAAGGAAGGGGGGGAGGGAAAGCCTCCAGGGCACCATTGTGACCCAGTGTATATTGTTTGAGGTCATCGAGTCCATTCACACCATTTCCCTCCCCCACCATCACCCTCCATCCTGCTCACTGGGGATCTGACTTCTCTAGGACCTCACATAAGCAGCATCAAACCGCGTGGGTCCTTTGGGTGGGTCTTCAAGTGCATCCACGTTGTGACCCGGGTCAGGGCTGCATGGATGCCCACACCCCGTCATCCCTGGTCTGTCGGGGACGTTGTTCTGCCTTAGAGACAGGCGTCTGTGGCTCCTCAGACCCGCCTTAGACGGGGCCTGGAGTTACATTCTCCACATCACAGGGAACAATTCTGGTGCAGAGAAGGGTGTGTGTTTGTGGCTTGTCCTGGCTGACCTTGATGACACTTCCCAGCACGTTCTCCGTCACCGGAGGCCCATCTGCCGGGATGTTGCTTGAAAAAAATTGAGCTCTGTATTTTAATAGCTCTTTATAATAAATATTTAAGCATCACTGATGTCTGAGCAGCCTTTCCAAGCTGTGCGTCTCACCGGTTTCCTGCAAATTTGGAGGTTGGCAGCCTTAGGACGATTCCCTGTAGGGAGTCAAGCTGCCCAACTGGACTGTTGGTTCCTGATTTAAGAGCAGGATTTGCTGCCCCTCCCCTATCTATGTGGGTAATCAGAGGGGTGGCTCCGTGGGGAGCAGATTGTACCCTGAGTCGTGACCCTGCCCGGATGCAAATGCGCCAGTTGAATGGCTGATCACCTGTGCCTGTCTGAGCCATCATTTTCTCAATCAAGATGATTCTAATTGGTTTCGAAATCAGTCTTCTTGGCTCTACATAAACATCCACGTGTTGTTTTTTGGTACTGGCAGTGAAAAAGCAGAATCCAAGCCAGCCGTGTTCCCTGGACAGGGTATCTGAAGGCCAAGAGTGGCTTCCAGGAAGGGGTGTGTGAGAACGTGTGTGTCCACGGGCACGGGGGAGGGACATGTGGCCGGGGAGGGTTTTCAGCTTCCTGGGAGCAGTGGAGCAGGTCTTGGCAGGTGGTTCCCAGGTGTCCCCAAGGCCCAGCGTCTCTGGCACACGGAGGCTGCTCTGGTGCGTGGTGAGTGAGGAGTGAGTGTGTAAGCTGTGGGTGGAGGCTCGGCTCACCTCTGCTGCACACCTGTCCTGGGTGGATCCCTGCCGGTCAGCGCCACCTGCTCTCTGCCCAGGTGTCCTGCAGCGCCCCTCGGTGGTTTCCGTAATCAAAGGTGCATGCTTGGTGGCTCCTGTCCCCAGGTGTGGCAGGCAGGGCCCCTCGGGACTCACCCCCCCAATGCAGCTGTTCAGGAGCTTCCTGCGTAAGTTACAAGAGGAGGCCCAGCTGCCGCCCCGTGGTGGGGAGCAGTGTTGAAAACGCGTTGCTTAGGTTCCCGAGGGCCTTCAGTCCAGGGCCACACTGCTGGGGAAGGACCCAGGGAAGTACTCTACCGTGAGCTACACCCCAGCACCCGCCTTTTTAAATTCAATTTTGAGACCGGGTCTCACCTAGTTGTGAGTTGCTGAGGTTTGCGACCTTCCTGCCTCAGCCTCCCGGGTCACTGGGGTGACCACCACAGGTGTGGCCCCCGCACGGCTTCCCTTTGGTCTTTTCACACACTGGGTTGGGTGGTACCGTCCTTTGCCTCACTATGGGGACCTTCAGGCATTAATGTGCCTTAAACAAAATCCGCAATACGCTGCGTTCTCTGCTCCAGATCCACCACGCCTAGCTCCCTGTGGCCTGTGAGTGAAGAAGTGTTTGCATTCTTAATTTTGGGACCAAAAACATCCAGACTTTTCATGACAAATGGAACTGGGGTTCTGTGGTCATCAGTGAACTCTTCCTGGCACGCACCACGCCACCTGCTTCTGTGTATTGTCCACAGACGCTTTCAGGCCCAGCGGCAAAGCTGTTGTTAGGACAGACTGACCCCTTGCAGGTCCCTGCCCTGGGCCACCATCCCTCCCAGGCCTCAGGGCCATCCTCATGGTGCACTTCAGGGGCCAGAGGTCTGGCTTCAGAATGGGGAGCAGCTCACTCCCTGCCAGGGAGGCCCACTTCTGTTCTTTCCCCAGAGCCTCTTCATTCTTTCCTTCCTCCGCAGTGTTGCTGCCAAATTGGGGGGTGGGGAGAAAAGCCTTGTGATTTGCAGGCAGCTGATTCATACTTGGCAAATGAATGGTGGAAAATTCAGACTAAGGTGTGAGCGTCTGATAAGCCTGGCCCTTGTTCTCCCAGCCATGAGGCACTTACCGCTTCTCCCCTTCTCCAACAGCTGGGGGTGTCATTGTTGAAGGGGGATCATTTAAGGGGCCCTACCAGTTCTACGCCATGGAATACTAGGGATCCATAATTTGCACCAGGCTGTTCATTCATTCCCCATCTATAAAATATTCAAGGACACAAAGTGCATATGTTTTGTAATTTGCCTCGAAGGCAGAAAGAAAGCCCCGAGGACCTACTGATCAATAAAAATGCAACTTCCCTGGTCCCATGGTTTGCTGATGTCTCTGAAGTCGTCTGAGGAGGAAAGGCTGGTGGCTGGCCTGAGAGCGGCAGGAGCCCGGCCACAGTCCTGAGGGTCCGGGTGGGTGTGGCCTCTCACCAGCTCACTAGGTCGGCAACTGTTAAGTGACACCGTGCACCATGCACCGTGCTGGTTTAGATACTGTGATGAGAGAGGCTTGGGAACGCTTCCCCAAGTGCAGCCAGAGTGCCTGAGAGTGTCACCTGGGGAAACGGAGCACTTTCTCCACCAGCAAATCAGTTCCACTTCGTCCCTTCTCCCCACACTTCCCGCTCCGCTAAAATGGCCTGAGGCTTGAGAGTGAGCACCACCAGGGACACTTCAGGGGATGAAGGCTGAGTGTGCGTGTGGGCTTGTGTGCATGTGTTGTGCGTGTGCGTGTGCGTGTCTTTTAAAGTCCTCAACCTCCTTCGTTGCATGAAAGGAGGTGAGAACAAGTTGGCAGCTTTTAAGGCTCTTTGTCAGCACAGAGCTGCTGGGGCACGTGGGGCACAGATGCAGACCGAGCTCAAACACAGGTGAAGCGAGGTAGAGGGCTCGGCTGGGCTGGTGGCAGCTCGGTGGCAGAACGCTTGCCCGGCACGTGCCAGATGAGGCCTTGGGACCAATGGCCCTCCGGTGAGCCTGCCTGGGGGTGTTACTGACTGGCTGTCTTTCCCCAGAACTCGGTTGAGTTCTGATTCGCAGACGGCGAATGCTTGGATTTCAGCGAACTGTGTGTCAGCTTCTCCCTGCATCAGGATATGGAACCAGTTTGCTGGTGCCCACGTCCTGGTAACACCCTCTGTCCCCAGGGTGGCCACTCTCAACCCAGAGCAGAGGTGGCCTGGTCTTGAGCCTTGTGTCTGCCTGGCTTCTCTCATTGGCCCTGATGCTCGTCACGCATCGTACCGAGTTCGAGTCCCTCCCCGCACACAGCCACCACCTACCCAGGCCCTTCCCTCATCCCTGGGCGCAGGCTGTGCCTTGCCCGTGCCCGACACCTCGCTGACAGGCAGGATCAGGGTGAAGGTTCCCGATGCCCACCTGCCACACGGCATTTCCTGTTTGAGTAGAGTTGCTCCCTTTGGGCACCAGGTCTAGAAAATGCCGTGGCACTGCCTCTTCCTTTACAGGGAAGACGGCAAGGGGGGAGACTGAGGTTGGTTGGGACCACACGGCAGGGTACATGTGGCACAGGGCTCATGAGATGTTCGCTCCTGTCTTTAAGGACGTTTATGAGGAACTGTGTCTTTGGAAGACACAGTTCAAAGCAAAGCAAGTCACATGGTCTTCTTTAGTAGGGGCAGCTGTGTGTGATCTCATTTTCATATTTTTTCTCCCAATGTCAACTGTATGTGGAGGACGGTGTGGGGTGTGCTCAGCACACCCCAGGGGAAGACCGGGGTTGGTGGGGACAGAGTGAGGCGCGCATTTCTGCATCTCATGATTTTTATTAAGACCCAGCACTTTCCAGCTGGGCGCTGTGGCACATACTTGTGGACCCAGTAACTTGGGAGGCTGAGGCAGGAGGATTGCACATTCAAGGTCAGCCTTACAACTCTGTGAGACCTTGTTTCAAAATAAAAATAATAATTTTTAATAATAAAAAATAAAAACGTCTGGGGATGTGGCTCAGTGGTTAAGCACCCCTGGGTTCAATCACCAAAGACCAGAGAAAACCACCACAAGTTCAGAGAGAGGCGTGGGACAGATTCTCTCTCAGAGCCTCCAAAAAGGACCCAACGCTGCCGACACCGTGACGTGTACTTCTAGCCTCCAAACCAGGGGTAAAAAACGTTCTGTTCTAAACCACTCAGTTTGTGACACGTTGTTATGGCAGCCAGAGGATACTAATACTGGACAGTAAGCCCCCCACCCCCGGCATGTTTATGGTTTCATGATCCCCAGTTTCGGTTATCTTAAGTCAACTGTGGTCCAAAAATACTAAATGGAAAATTCCAGAAATAGACAATTTGTAAGTTTAAATTGTGTCTGGGATGAGATCTGGCACTGTCCTGCTCCTTCCTGGCAGAGCTGCGAATCATCTCTTTGTCCAGTGTATCCACGCTCTATATGCTACCTGCCTGTCGGCAACCATCTCAGCAGACTGTCATGTCGCATTGACCATCATGGTAACACAGTGCTGGTGTCCAGGTGGCCCTTATTTTACTTAATTGTGGCTCCTAAGCACAATAGTAGTGCTGCAAAGGGGGCACCCAGGACGGCAGATGAATTCTGGTCCTCTGTGGCAAAGCTGCAGAAAACAAGATAATATACAGAGGTGCATTCAGGCATGCAGAGGGGGTCTTGGAGGCTCCCCGAAGATAAGGGGGCTGGCTGGCTGTTCTCCCTCCCCTTGGCCTGGTGGCCTTCTCTTCCTCTACTGAGTACAGGGAAAAGGTCACTTCATCCTGGTCCCAGACCAAATGTCCCTTCCCTAACAATCCTTCTATCTCCAAGCCCTGGATGTCCTGTACCAGCCCTCTCTTCCTCCTCCTGGGATCCGTGCCCACTGGCCCACTGGCCCCTGGCCACTGCTCCACCCTTGTCTCACACCATAGGCATGCTGGGCATCTGTGTTACTGTGGGTGGTACCATTTTCCTCCTCTGCAGACTCCAGGAGGCCAGGCTCTGCTCATTCCCAGGAGGGGGTTGGGGCCGGGTGAATGCTCACTGCATGGAATTGAAGGGGCAGACTGTGTGGCCAGGCCCTGAGCGGGCACAAAGGGAGACAGCAACCTCCACCCACAAACCCAGACGGTTTAGGTGGAGACAGCTTCGCCCCTGTCCTGCCCCTGATATCCCCTATCTCTGGGTGAGGGGCCTCCCGTCATCCTCTAGGCTGGGCAGGATGTGGCCTTACCTCCTCCTCCTCCCTCAGCTCTGGGCTGCTCCACCCATGAGCATCTCCGGGCAATTCCCTTCTCTCCTCCTCACCTGTGTCCCTGCATCGGTTCCCATGCCCATGGGCAGCCAGCCAGTCAGCTGTGCCCACCCAACGGGTGGAGATGTCACAGGTGGAATCTTTCCTGGCTCCTCTGGGGGTAGAGTCCCTTTTCCTGGGCCTCGGTGATGACTCCCTCTTCCCTCCTGGCGCCCCACACCAGGGTGGCCCAGGTTTCACCCTGGGGGAGCACCCCGGGCTCCCACCACACCTGTCCCCCCACCACACCTGTTCCAGCAACACAGGTTGACTAGGAGGTCACAGTGTGTGCCTGGCAGCCCTGGCCCGCCAAGTTCTTGACCGCAAAGGTCCCCCGCCACGCGCCCGGTTTCTGGAGGTTCCTTGGCCGAAATGACACGTGTGTGTGCAGCCGCGTGCTGCGCCTGGGCTTCCCGGCGGCTTCCAGGAGGCCGGCCGCACAAAGGGGCAGCACAAAGGGGCGGCTGTGCCGGGCGCGGGCGCTGGGTCCCGGGCCACCCTCCACCCCGCCACGCCAGCTGTGGCTCTTATCAGCTGGACTTGGTGACACCGTGCGGCGCGGGGCGGGGACGCCCGCCGGGGACAGCGCGGGCGGGGACGGCGGTGGCCGCGCCCTCCCGGCCCCTCCCGGCCCCTCCCGGCGAGCGAGCGGCGACCTGGCGGCTCGCACTGGGCCCATGTCCTCCGCGCCGCCGCGCCCGCCCGCCCCGCGCGCCCCCAGGATGAAGAAGGACGAGTCGTTCCTGGGCAAGCTGGGCGGCACGCTGGCGAGGAAGAAGAAGGCCAAGGAGGGTGAGTGCGCCGCAGGTCCCCAGGTCCCCAGGTCCCCAGACCCGCGCCCGCGCCTCCGCCCGGTTCGCTGCCCGCCGCGACCTCTGGGACAGGCCCTTCGTCGTCCTGAGACCTTAGAGGCCGCTGGGAGAGCCCCGTGGGTTCGGGCGGACTCAGCAAGCGTGGGTCCCCGCGTCCACCCTGGTCGAGCGGCCATGTGGTGCGACCAGCTTGCCCGTGAGCGTGCCTTGGACGCCTCTGTGCGCAGAGCCGGCGGACACCAGCTGGGGCCGCAGTGATTTTTTTGCGCGATGCCTGTGACCCGGTTGGAGGAGGCGGGAGAGGGGCGCGGGGCTCGCAGACCACAGGCCCTGAGGCCCCCCGATTTTATGCTGTGCACCCAAGAAAATAATTTGGAAAACTCCCTCCCGCCAACATTTTAAACTTTTTTAGAGTTGGGAGGACTACAACTTCTGGCGTCTGTCCTGTGCTTTGAGCGTACTGCCGCCCCAGGGCCTCTCCACAGCTGCATTCCTGAGTTTCCCATTGTTTGGGGCCTGAGGTTCCTGCTTGGGGCATCGCCTTAGAGTGTGATTCCAGGTGGGTGGGAGGTGGGAGGTGGGAGGTGCCTGCCCAGGACAGGAGGGGGCTGCTGCGGTAGGGCAGGGGGCCCAGGGCTGGCTTCTGGGAAGGAACCGTCCATGGGGGTGCAGAGCGACTTCCCTCAGCCACCCTAGCCTGACTTCTCCCCTGAAAGCTCTTCCCGGGCCTCCCTGGTAGTGGACCCCTTGGGATGCCTGTGGCCCCATTACTCTCTCCTGGAACACCCGTATTCCTAGTGATGTGCCCCGGGCATACAGGTGACATATTTACTCCCAGGGGAGGTGTGTCCCCCAAACATTCCTCCTCCCGGGGTTTGCTATACTTGTGTCCCATATTTAGCTCCAAAGCTCAGAGGTGGTGACGCAGAGGAGGCCCAGGGCATAAAATGCGCAGGTCAGCCCTGGTACTAGGCGGCCACGTTGCAGAGCACAGAGAAGGCACACCGCACACCACCGTCTGGTACCACCTTGCAGTCTGAGGTGTCCACTGAAGGTGCCTGTGACCCACCCCAGGGGGCATGTCCCCCATGCACTTTGCCCTCCCCCAAGCTTCTCACCAAGCCAGACTCTCCTAGTGTCCTGAGGGCAGCCCCTGTCACCTCCACTGGGTCTCCTGAGTGCTCCCAAGTAAGCTGCGGTGGCCACTCCCCCAGGCTGTGCACTGGAGGACCTAACCCTGCCTGTGTTCATCCCGGGGTCAAGTCTCCTATGAGTCTCTAAGTGGCAGCCGCCCTTCTCTGCCATCCCTTCCTCCTGTGATCGCCATGGTCCCCACCAGAAGTCATTTCAGTTCCCTTTTGTCCCTTTCAACAATTATGGCGTCCTCTCCAAATTCATTCCAGTCTGTTGTTGTTTTTGAAACAGGGTCTCTGGGGCCTCAGACTGTCCCGGAGTTCCCGGGCTCAGGCACCCTCCTGCCTCAGCCTCCTGAGTGGCCGGACTCGGGCACGCGCCTGCCTGCGGGCTGCAGTCTCTGGGGCACCTGCTGTGTGGGGGTCCTGTCTGCATCCCTGGGGGTTAGGATGCCTACAGAGTGCCCCAGAGGCCTGTGAGGGGCTGATATTGGCTTGAGACCCCAAAGAACCAGATAAAGAAGACTTTCTCACGGTAGCAAGGACGTGGAATTTTCTGGACGGCTGTGGTTTTCATAGGTGACTCATGTTCTTGTGATGTGAGGCACACAGGCCTGCAGTAGTGGACGGCCTCAGGTCCCCAGCATGAAGAGCTTCTCCCCTGGCTTTTATGAACCAATGTGTGCTGTGAGAGCCGGGGCAGTCCGGCTGCGTCTGGATGCCCCACGGATCCCAGAAGTCAGAGCGTCCAGTGATGACCAGAGCGGGCAGGAAGGCAGCAGTGGGGCCAGCTGCTGGGCCTGCCTCTGTTCTCCAGAGTGGGGTGCCTGGTGCCCGCTGCACACAGAGGGTCGCAAACCCTAATTGGTCTCAGAAGCATGTGCTGAGGAAGGATTGGATTTGGAAAGTCCTCCTGTCTTCCGTGTGGTCCTCTGGGAAGAGAAGGAGGGGAAGGCTGGGTGCACAGACTGAGTAATGAAGTTGAATAATGGAGAGTTGAGAGTTGCCAGTGCTTCTGCAGGCCCGTTGCCGGGGCAACGCGCCCTCCTGGCCCTGACTCTGGATGGTCAGAGTTTCTGCTCATTTGCCTACGGGGAGTAACCAGGGACGGACATTGGCCTGCCCGGCCACCAGCTGCACGGTCATCGCCACTTCCTTCTTTGTTAGAAAGAAGAGGCGGATTCAGGGGAGGATGTGACTCTGTTTCCTGAGTTGAGGACCCTGGAGGGGAGGGGGAGGTGTGGGGGGGATGGGATGGCCCATGAAGTTCAAGGTCCAGGAGCCTGTGGGCATTTGACTCCACCCCAACTGGCAGGGTGGGATCTGTTGGGACAAAGGTCCTGTCCTGAGCAGGGAGCTGGCGCCGGGAGCTGGGCGTGCCGGGGCCGGTGCAGGAAGTGTCTGAGAGTGAACCCAGCGGGTTCCCCACTGCCGTGGTCATGTGCCGCCAGGCTTAGAAAAGGGAACCGTGACTAGTTGTGGGCATTCGGAAAAAAGGAGGGGACGCTTCAAGTCCCCAGAGCTCCCCGCAGATGCTCTGGGATCAGAGGCCAGTGCTCGGCAACCCAGCTCAGCTTCCGGGAGGTCAGAGGACCTGGTGCAGAGGGACAACCCCTAAACCCTCCTCACAAGGTCCTGTGACCTGGGGCAGAGGCCCACAGGTCCTGCCGGTCTGGGGCGGGGCCAGGCCCAGACAGTGGCTGTTTAAAAGTCCCCAGAGGCAGAAACCCGCTCTCTGTGGGGGGCCCTGGATGAGAAGGGCCCGGACAATCAGCTCCAGCCACCTGCCCTGCAAGTCCCTTCTGCTTCCTGGAGGCCCAGGCCTGCGTCCCCGTGCCTGGACATCAGACACCCAGACTGATGACCTGGTCAGGGTTTTCCGGAGAGCTCAGAGTAGCAGGGCCAGAGGGCTGACCCGCAGGTTCTGGCCCTCCCTGGAGAAGAGCAGGGAGGAATTCCTCTTCCTAGTCCTTAACAGCCTACCCACACGCAGATATAAACAGTGTGCAAGAAAATGTGGTCAGAAACTCAGTGGGCTGTGGTTTCAGAGCAGTCCTTGGTTGCAGCGCCCTAAGTCGTGAGTGGACACTGAGGCGACCTCACATCAGAGCCCCAGGTTGTTTGGGTGACGGCCACGGGGCGCCTCGGCTGGGTCGTGTGGCCGGACCACACTTAGGTGCAGGAAGCTGCGGAGACCCGCGGGGCTGCCTTGCCACACACTGTCCTCTCTGTCCTTCCCCAGCGGCGCCCTCTGTCCTCGTGGGCACCCGAGGTGGCAGCGCTGTGGGCCGTGGCCATCCTGCTTGGCGTGTGGAGGCCCCTGTTGTTTCTGTCTCTGTGTCCCCGTGATGTGGACATGGAGCCTCTTTGGTGTCCCCGGTCCATGGGCTCTGGGGAGGTGTCTTTTGCCGACTGGGGTTTGTTCTCCGATTGTCGGTTGGGAGGGTGCTAAGTCCTTTACCAGGTGTGTGTTTTGCAGATATTTTCCCCCGGCCCCTGGCCTCTCTGCTCCGTTCTGATGCCTTTGAGTGTTGGAGGAGCAGCTGCTGCATCTCCTGCTCAGATCTAAAGCCACCCCGGGTCGCCGCCTGGTTGGACTGAAGGGTGGAAACACACCTGCATTTTTCCCTGGAGGCTAAGTGCCTTCCAGAGGAGAAGTCACAGCCCTGGGGTGCACACTGTGGGTGGACGCCCAGGACACCGCTGGGTGGCAGGCACACCTACCTGCAAGGCGGGAAGTTCTACCTCCCTGCAAGTTCCCTGCAGGAGAATCTCCCCCCGCCCCAGTGTTACAGCTGAGGAAACACAAGCTTCCAGGGAGTTCTCTCTGGGCCATGGTGTCCCCAGGGGCTTTGGCAGTGTCATCGGGCTCTGACTGTCACTGCTGAGCTGGTGCTTCTGGTGTCTGGTGGGACGGAGGCCAGGGGTGCTGGTACACATGCTGCAGCGTCCCCACCACCCAGCTGTCTGGCCCAAACGCAGGTCACCTGGCCCGGGTGCAGGAGCCCTGAGGTCTCCTGTCCAAGGTTTGAAGCCAGAGAAGGTTGAGTGGCCAGGGGTGGGCGGGGGGCCAGGGCCACTGGAGCCTCCCCGAGAGTCTGGACGTGCCACCAGAGCCCCACTGTGACCGCCCAGCCTGGGGGCTCAGCTCAGGTCCTGGAAAGGGAGGAGGACCCAGGTGGCCCACCAGGGGCCACAGTTACAGGCAGGCGTGTCACAGACACGGGAGCCACCTGGAGGGTAGGGTCCTGGTGCCCGGGAGTTCCCAGATGTGGGAGGCGGCTGTGGCCTGGCCCCTCTCCCCGTCCCAAGCTGGAGAGCTGCCGTGGGAGAGGAAACAGAACTTCTAGAATTTAATGAGTTTTGTGAAAGCTAAAAGGAAATACGACCCGATCTTCCAGAACCACAGTGGGACCTGGATAGGAGGGGGAGGGAAGGCGACTCGTGCCCTGGCCTCAGGCCCCTGGGGACAGGTCCTCCTGGGGCTGGGGGTGGCAGGAAACAGGTAAAAGGGGATGTGGCTGGCTGGGGCTGTGGTGGGGCTAAGGCCCTGAGCCCAGGACGGTGCGGTCAGGACAGAGGGGCAGGTGGGGCCTGAGACCCATGGGGGACACACACCAGGCGTTGGGGCTTGGGGCTCCCACTGGGGGAGGTGGTCCTGTGGAGAGTAAGGGGTGCTGTGGGTAATGCAGAGGAGGGGTGCGCTGGAGGAGCCCCGGCAGGGCCCTCCTGGGAGGCTCAGTGGCACGGAGTGGGCTCTGGTACAGCCCGCAGTGTGGCGTGGACAGGCCCTGGTGACAGGTGTGGAAGGGGGACATGGACGTGACCCAGCTGGAAGTCCCCTTGGCCAAGGCAGCACCAGCCGAGGGTGGTGCTGTCCACTAGGCCACGCACGTGGTGTCTTTCCACGGAGGCAGAATGTACCCAACGACAGATTCACAAGCCACGCCACTTTCAGAGGTTGTGACTCCCCGAGTCCTCGTGGCCCCCTGGTAGTCGCTGGCCAGAGAGTCGCAGGCGCTCTAATCCATTCCATCCTGGTTTCTAATCTGGTCATACTCCAGCCACGCGTCACACTGCCACATATTGATTTGTCTGAGTTACAGAAAGGCTAAGAGAGGGTTGAGGTGGCCACGGGGTCGGAGGCTGCCCTGAGGGCAAAGGCGGAGAGCAAGAGTGGCTGCAGTGCCCAGGTGGACGAGGGGCCGGCTGAAGGCTGGTCGGGTGCAGCGCTGGCAGAGCACAGGGCTCCCTCTCGGCCGGGGTCCAGGGGCAGGCAGGCGGTTGCAAGGTGGGCCTTGTCGAGCAGGAGGTGGGGCCGAGCTGAAGCTGGGGACAGAGTCCGAGGGTCACGGTGACCTCCTGTGGACCTCATGACACCTTCACAAGATGGTCCGATGATGGTGGGTGCGTGCCCACACAATGGGTCTTGGGCGAGGGGCTTGCTGCCGTCGGAGCTCCGGCTGTTTGATCGGCTCATGGGCCTGGTTTTTCTGAAGCGGGTTGATGTGCCCGTGCTGTGTATCGGATGGTGTTCAGGAAATTCACAGGTGGTCACCTTTATGAGCACAATTAATTTATCATTTTGTGCGAGGGTCGTGCAGGCAGATGGTGGTTGGTGACTTGTACAAACAGGCGGAGCTCGTCCTGTACCCCGTGGGGGAACTCAGAGCCGGGCGCAGCCTGCTGTCCACAGCCGGGGAGAAGCAGAGGCGCAGGGGCCGTGTCCACTGGTTTCTAGAGCGTCTGTTAGAGGAGCTGGGAGGCTCCCCGTGAAGGAAGAAGGAATTCCGCACCCTTTCTCCCTTTCTCTCGGTGCTGGGCATGAAGCCAGGGCCCCGGCATGCCACGCATGTGCTCTGCCACCGAGCTACACCCTGTGTCCCCCTTGTCCCCAGGCCTTCTTGGAGCGAAGGCTGCCTGTGTCTGGGGAGGGGCAGCTCTTGGTCCACCTGGGCCGCGTGGCCCCCAGCTCCACGCTGCCTGGGGTGGGACTCCCTGAAGTCATCCTCTCCTCCTTCTCGGGGCTGAGAGGAAGTGAGTGGCTTTCAAAGGGGGCTTGGTGTGGCTTGTCGCGTTTCCTGTGATTATTATGGAGTGCAATCTTCGAGTCCAGCTTGTCTCCTTGCAGGGCCTGCCAGTGCGGTCTGCCGGGGCGGGGAGCCGTTCGTCCTGCATTGAGGTTTTTTCTTCTTGGCTTCATATTAAAATCTCCTGGAAACTTCACTACAGTGGAACAGGAACAGGGACAGGGAGTGACTTGGCCCCGCCAGGCCCTTGGGAGAAGTGGCCAGCTCCCAGCCCCCACCTCACAGACCTCCCCGGGCCTCGCCTGGCCTCCACCCCACGCTCATTAGAGGCTCTCTGCTCTGAATTCCCGTCTCACCTGGTAGAATGCACATTTATCGCACACCTGAAGTTGCTCTCCGCGCTGCTCCTGTCCGAGCATCAGAATAATTAGGGGGGTGTGTGCGCCGTGAGTGGCCCAGGCCAGCTGAGTGGCTGGAAATGCTGCTTTGATTGCTTCCCCCGGCCGCAGCTGGCAGAGAGCAGGTACCTGCCCGGCTCCGGTGTCTCCCTCCTAATATGTGGTCTCATTGCATCACGTCGTGCCCTTTAAGGAAGGCTTCATCCCTCTGTGCATTAGCTGGACCTCACGGCTCAGGTTCCCAGTGAAGGCCGGTTCACCTCCCGGGGAGTATTTGTCCTCTCCTTGTTGCCTGGAGGCTGGGGACATCTCAGCAGACCCAGGCGGGCGTGGCTGGGGGTATGGAGCTGTTTATCTGTCCTGCCTGCCGTGGGCTAAGAACGCACAGCCGCGGCTTCTAGGTCTATCTGTGGCTTTTGCATCGTTGAGGGTCCTCTCAGGGACACCTGTTCCCTGAGTTAGGGTTCCTCCTGGTGCAAAGGAAAAGTGGGACCAGCCCGAGTTCCTAGCGTCCCCTGGCTCTTGGGCACCCGGCACCCCGGGAATGACCGATGGGCTGTGGCAAGCAGCTCCACAGAGGCCATCTGTCTGGGCTGCAGGACGGCCCACACCCAGGCTGTGGGGCTCCTGTCCTCCCTGGTGACATGGGCAAACATGGGGCAGGTGTCAGCTCTGCCTTTGTGACCGATTCACATGCACAAGCGAGGGTGTCCAGGGCTGGCTAGTGAAGAGCTGAAGTGGTCAGCTGGTTCCAGGCTGAGAGCAAACCCAGCTCCATTTATACAATGACCTCCCGACCTGGGTTGAGAGGGTTCTGAGGCTCTGTCTGGGCCCAGGGGAGAAGGATGCTGGGACCGGGGGACAGGGCACCAGAGAGTGGGGAGGGCCGATTGCTGTGTGCTTGGCATCTGGAGCAGACGCTCTTCCATGCCGCCCTGGGGTCATTTCGGCCGCCTCCTCCCACTGGGGACCCTGCGGTAGCTGGTTAGCGCTTGGTAGCCATTTTAAAGTATTTGCCTTGAGGAATGTCGGCATCCTAACTCCTCATAGGCCCTCCTGATGGCCCCGGATTCTGAAGTGAGTGCTGTGGAGCCATCGCAGAGCCTCAGGTGTGGCTGAGCCTGGTGCTGCGTGTCTGAGATGTGGCCACCGGAGGAGGAGGGCAGCGGGAGGCCCTGCCATCCGTCCGTCCCCTGGTGTCTGCCGGCTTCCCAGCCAGCGTAAGGTCTGAGAACCTCAGGAACCTGAGCAGTTTCTTGGCTTGAGTGTTGGGGGTCGGCCATGTGCTTCTCTGAGCTTCTGAGCACGGCCGCAGCTGGCAGAGAGCGCCGGGGCACTTGATCTTGGGGTCTGACCCTGACTTGCCGTGGCCCAGAATCTCTCAGTAAGGGGGGCTCCCCGGGGAGCACCGTCTAGAGCTGATTCTTTTGAGAAGTAAGCCTGTTCTTTTGACAGGTTGTGCATTTGAAAATTTGTGATTCCAAAGACTTAAAGGTGAAGTCAAGAAAAAGTTCAAGAAAGGCGGGGGCCTTCGCTGCTGCTGAGCCCGAGCTCCTGGACGCAGCTGCCTTTCTGAGCAGCCAAGTCCCTGGGTTGGTCCTGCTTCTCAGGTTACTGCAGGGAGCTGACAGCCCCAGGCCACTGCCTTGGCTCTGAGGGTAGAGTGTCCCCCGGCAGGAGGAGGCCTGGGTCCTGCCTCCCACGATAGGGCGTTTGTGACTTATTTTTGATATCAAAGGACGTGAGGGACATCTTTCCCAAAGTGTAACTGAAGTGTCTTCATCTCCCTCTTGTAAAAGCAACGTTGACCTCCAGGTGAGTCCTGCGTGGTCCGTCCTCCCTGCAAGCCCCCGAGAAGTGGGACTGGGCCAGGGCAGTCCACTCTGAGCTCTGACTGGCGCTCCTGAGGCTCTGTCCTCTGAGCTCTCCGTGACTGTGACCTCGTTTCCTTCACGGCTGGGGAGTTTCCCATCTTCTAGGGGAGCTGAGAGCGCCCGCAGTGGGCTTCCGTCCAGGGCCGCTCTCCATTGCATGGGAAGAGACATTCAGCTGGAACCCCCGGTCCCTGCTGGCACCTGCTGAAGCCACCGTGTTCCTGGCTTTGGAGGCACTCTCTGTCCCAGAGCAGGACACCCTGGAGAAGCCCATGAGATCCTGTCTGTGCTGACCGGACTCCTGGGCGCTGATAGACCCAAGACTCCACCCTGTGGCTTTACGCTGTCCTGGGACCCCGCCTGGATGCCCCTTGGCCGTCTGTCCAGTGCCTGTCCAGCCCCAGCCCTGGGCTCTGCTCTCCCTTCCTTCACTTCCTGTGGGATCTGTGGTCTCGGTGGCTGGGAGGTCTCACCTCACTGACCTTTTGCAGCACCTTTCTGCTGGCCCAGGGTGGACGTGCCCAGCCTCCGTGGGCAGGGCCTCTGCCCACCTGCAGGTCACGTCTGTGAGCTTCTCTGTGAGTCCGTTGGCCTGTGCCTGTCTCCTGCCAGCCCGTCCCCAGGTCTGCTCTGTTCCTGTTTCTCTGGGAGACTGTGATAAGGACCATCCCGGCCACTTGAGTGGCCTTTGGGTGTCTGTGCAGATATGTGGTCTGCATGGTGGCCAGGAGCACCCATCCTGGGTCAGGCTGCGGGGTGTGAGCCCTGGGCTCTGACCCTGCCCTGTGCCTCAGTTTCCTCTTCTGAAAAGAGCGCTTGTTTCTTATGGTCATTAGGGAAGAATTAAGTTATTCAACGGAACGACGTAGTTACTTCTGAGCCTATTCAGGCCCTGAATGAGGGCCCTGGCCAGACACCTACCTGGCCAGAACTCGGCCTGGTGAGGTGCCTGCTCAGGGGAATGGGGACCAGGGCCTGTGACCTTGAGATGCATCAGCAAAACGGTGGCACGGCAGACCCCAGGAGTCTACACCCACGCCTGGAATTGGAACTCGTGTCACCCTACGTGGTCAAGGGACCTCGCAGTTGTGACGAGGCTGAGGGTCTGGAGATGGGGGATCAGCCTGGCTGTCTGGGTGGGCCCATGTCCTCACCAGGTGGCGTTTGATTTGCAGTGCTGGGGACGGCCCCCAGGGCCTCCTGTGTGTCTGGAGAAGGCTCCACTCGAGCTGCACCCCTGGCTGTGGGGGGCCCCTATTAGAGGGAGTCGGGGGGCCACGGTCACAGAGAGGATGATGAAAGCAGACGTTGGGGTGACGTGGGCCTGGAGCGAGGGATGTGCGCTGTGGGAGCTGGAGACACAGGAAGTGCATCCCCACCCGGAGCTTCCGGAAGGAACTGGCCCTGCTGACGTTTGAGTCTCGCCCTTGAGTCCCGATTTGGGCTTGGGACACCTAGAACTACAAGAGAAGGAACCTGTGGTGTCCTGCGTCCCTGCGTTGGTGAGGACTTGCCGTTGGTCGCAGTCACTGGAGACTGGCCACCTGCCTTCTTGTCAGCCGGTCAGAACCAGAGTGGGAGTGGGCGAGGTGTGCCCACTCTCGCATCCTCATTTCTAATGGCGCAGCCCGAGGTGCGCTGGGCGATGAGTGGGAGAGCGTGTGGGCCCCCCCCCGTTCTCGTGGAACGTCTACGGCTCGCACGTGAATGCTCAGGGTGGGCAGATCCGAAGAGACAGAAAGCAGATCCACGGTGGCCGGGGGCTGGGGGGCTGGGGAAGGGCTGCAGGGTGGGGACAGGGTTTCATTTGGGGTAGTGGAGATGTCCTGGATAGATCGTAGTAAAGGCTGCCCGCCTCTTATAAGTGCATCAGACTCATTGAACCGTGCACTTTCAAGGGCAAAACTGCACGGACTGCGAATTCTTTCTCAGTGAAGCTGGGGAGGGGGGGTGTGTGTGCAGCTAGCCTGGGTGCTCTGAGGTCCGGCTCGGAGCGCCTCGTTTTCTTAGCCTGGGGTGAGGACGGGATGGAGACCCACGTGACCCTGTGCAGCTTTCTTTCTTCTCTGCATCTTCACGTGACTGTCCCTGCAGTGGGGACAGCAGTCACCCAGACGGTGCTGGGCAGAGGCCGGGCTGGGCGCTGTTCACGGAGAGTCACAGCAGCAACGACGACCCCCCCACTTCATGAACACCCGCTCACCCACCGGTGTGTGGATCTCCAGCTTCCCGCAGTGACATCTCACCGCCAGGGAAGGACGCTGGGTCGCTGCCACTGTCCCTTTGCATTAAAGAAACGCGCGGCCACAGCTTCCTAAAACAGTCTTATGACCCCCTGGGTCAAGACGATGGTTTTAAGTGTTGCTTGGAGCATTATGAAGAGGACACCTGAGCTGGTCCTGGAGGGGCCCTGTGAGCTCGGGGACACTCCTGCTGGGCCTGGGTCTCAGTGCCACGTCTGGTCACGAAGTCGCTGCAGTAACCAGTCCTCCAGGCCTGGGGCCACTCAGTCAGCTTCTTTACTGGGCCTCCCTGAGAGCAGGTGCCAGTCGGAGAGTGGGCACCTCGGAGTGGGCCTGCTGGAGCCGGGCCCTGCCCTGGGACTGGTGGGCTGCGGCCCTTCCTGGACTCCTGCCCGGTCCTGCTGGCCACTGTGCGGTCCCCTTGAGTGCCCTTGGCACCTCTGCTGTGTGGGTTGTTTCTGGACTCTGAATTCTCTCCCGCTGGTCTGTGTGTCTCTCTACACCAGCGCCCACTGTCCTGGTCACCATGATTGTTTTGGCTTTTTATGATCCTGTGGGTTCCCTAGGAATTTTAGGGTGAGTGTTTCCATCTGTAAAAACTGCCATTGGGATGTCGTAGTTTGTGCTGAACTTGAAGCTTGGGTTGTCCTCTCACAACGCACAATGCCAGGCCTCCTGGTCCATGCGCGTGGGCTGTCTGCACTGTTTAGCCTTCTCTGATTCCCTTCAGCCATGTGTACAGGTTTGGGGGTGAGGGTTTGCCTGCCTGGGTGGGCTCATCCCCGGTGGTTACGTCTCGATGCTGTTGTGAAGGAATTGTTGCCTATGTCATTGTCACTGGGCTGGGCCGTGGCCGCGTTCTGCCCTGCAGGGTCGTGTGCTGCCCACCTCTCCAAGAGACCAGGAGCCCGCCACCTGGGGCAGGACCCTCAGCACCTCAGAGCTGCGGCCCGGTGCTAGGAGACCTGGTGTGGGGCTGGCCATTCGCCTCGCCCGCCCTGGGATGTCACTGAGACCCCGGGGACGTGCCCCTGCTGGGCATGCTGCCTGCAGTAAATCCTGAGGTGGGCCACAGTCGGTCCCAAGCAGCCACCAGCTCATCTGATAGAGGTCCAGAGCCGTGGCAGTGGGGTGCCGATGCGGTCATCAGGCTGGTCTTGATTGCCGTGTCTCCCTGCGTGGCCCAGGGGCCTGGTTACAAGGGGCGCTGTGGGCACCTTTTCTGTGGTGGTAGCGGGTGGTGTGCCCACTGGGGAAGGTTCCTGAGGACTTGCTGGGGGCCCTGGGGGCTCCTCGCCAGCTTATCTCTGCTGATTTGGGAAGAGTGGGCGGGGGCTGGAGACTTGGAGCCTGGGGCCAGGTCTGCTTGTGGGAGCCACGGGGTCCTTTTCCTTCCCCCCCTCTATGGTTGACATGTGCCGAGTGCGTCCTCGGAGCCGGCACCGTCCTCAGTGCCCCCCCGACAGCCCCGTGGGGGGCGCCATCATGACCCCGTTCCCAGATGCCGCACAGAAGCCAGGCTGTTTTGCCCAGCACCCCCGCTTCTCACAGTGGACTGGGTGACACCTGATGTGCCCCGGCCTCAGGCTGCACTTGACACCCGTCACCCGCCTGGGCCCCGTTGCCTTTCCCATCTGTCAAATGTGCACTCAGGGCCTCCCCCGCCTCTCTCGCGGGGAGCCGCTCAGGACAACACCCGAAGCCCTGGGAAGTGATCAGGGACCCCCAAGGCGGCTCAAGTTGAAGAACTCAAGTTGAAGGACGTTTGGGGCGGTAACCATGGGAACCTGACATGTGACTGTAACAAAGTGGAAATGGGTCAAGTGTAGCGCCGGGCCTTCCGATCCTGCCTTCGTGGCCCAGCAGACACGGAGCCGAGCGGCCCTCCCGGGAAGTCCTGCAGGGCACACCTCTGCCCTTGGACCCCTTAGGGACAAGCGGCCGCTGATGGAGCATGTGGTGGGCCAGACCACCTGGTCGGTCCAGCCTGGGCTTGAGCTCAGACTGGCGCTGCCCCACGTGTGCTCCGGGCCCTGCCTTCCCAGATGCACGCCTCGGTCTTGGAGCCAAACAGCCCCCTGCGCATCAGCCCTGGTTACAGATTCTCACTGCCAAGGGCCTGGGAGTGAATGTTTTCATCTCTGTGAGACAGAGTCCCTGCCCCTGAGTAGCCAGAAAATACAGAATGGAAGGGCGCCGCCGTGTCCCCAGGAAGCTCTGTCCACACGCAGACCGGAGCAGGCTTGGCCCAGGCGTTTCCGACCCTAAACTGTCGTCATACAGAAATCCCAGCAACCGACGCCCACTCTGTGCTGCGCTCGCTGCTGAGCGACTCCGTCTAGGGACAGGACTGGAGTCACTTGTGTCCCATTGCGTGGTGACCTGGGGCTGGGCTCGGCCTCTCCCAGCTCTGGACCTCCCTTACCCACCTCAGGATGGTTGGAAGGATTAAATTCGGCCACGTGGGAGGAAGTGTAGGCGTCAGGTAAAGCGTAGCCGTGTCCCCGGACTGCAGGTGGGAGGAGACAGAGGTGTGACAGTGGGGGCCAGGCTGGGCTGGCCTGGGCCGACTTCCCCCTGTGCCCCACACACCCCCTTCCAGGGGCCGGCCTCTGGCTCACGTTGTCTGATCGCATCGTGAGGTCCCGGGAGCTCTGCTGGCTTCCAAGCTCCCTCTGCGCTGGGTCAGAGCAGAGATCTGCTGTGACGGCCATCAGAATCCCTCTGCCTCTCGGTGGGAAGGCCCCATCCGCCAGGTAGCCAGCGCCCTGTGCCTGGAGCTCTGCTGCCAAGTCCAGGGGCAGGGAGCACCCAGTCTGAGTACAGGCGCCGGGGGGTTAATAATGAAGTGAGGAAGCCGCAGCCGTTGACAGCCCGGGACGCCAGGGTGAAGCCCTTCAGGCCCAGCCTCCACAGTACCTGTGAGTGACCAGCAGGGGGCTGCACCGAGGGGGTGGGGCTGTGGAGGGCTCAACTCCCCCGCAGGGGAAGGGACCTCATCAACCCCCTGTCCCTGCCTCCTGGAAGGAGTACTGTGTGCAGCACTGAACGCGTGGTGCTTGTGCCAGGAAGCGCTTGCTCACGTTGGCCAGGAGAGTGTCGTGCCACAGCCCAAGAGGGCAGTGGAGGGCCCCTCCGGGGGTTGAGCTGTGTTCAAGATGCATGTCCTGACCCCGGCCTGTGGGTGTGACCTGGTGTGAATAGGGTCTCTCAGATGTGGCTGAGGTGTGACTGAGGTGGGCACCTGGAGGGGAGCGGGCCTCCCCACGCAACGTGAGGGCGTCCTCAGAGAATGGAGGGCGCTGGGACCAGGCGCCTCGAAAAGACGGAGACAGAGGTGATGTGCCAGGACCCAGAGCGTCCAGGGGCTGGGCCCTGCTCACAGCTGACCTCAGCTCCAGCTTCAGGACTGCCGGAGGACGCCGCCACCACGGCCCAGTCCAGGGGCTTAGGCAGCCCCCGGGCCTTGTCCTCTGCACGGCCCTGGCTCTGCTGGTGGCCGGGGGCTCCTCCGACCAGTGAGGCCGAGAGTGACATTTGAAGGTCGCAGGTGGAGATGAAGCAGCCTCCGCGGGCTCCGCCAGCCCCGGGGCGGGGGTTGGATTGAATGCTGGACCGAAGTGGACGGAGCTGGGCGGCCGTGGCCTGTCGCTCTGCGGGCCCAGGAGGCACAGGAAGCCCCTGTTCTCACCTGACCCTGAGCGGCTGCGAGTTTGCGCTGCCGTCGGCCCTGCTCCTAGGAAACCCCGAGAAGCCACATCATGGGTTCTGTTCCTTGTTGAAAGTTGGTGGCCGTTTCCTGTTCGGGTCCAAAGAGTCAGTACTTGAAACTTTGCAAGCCACCAGCCTCTGTCAAAAGGAGCCAGTGCCCTGGTGGCTCAAAGCGGCCATGGCCAGTCGTGAGCCAGCCGGTGTCCCAGGAAAACTTTGTTTAGAAAACCAGGGGCACGGGGCGCAGCCCACCATCCCAGACCCTCAGTCAGAGGACGGCGAGTTCAGAGGCCAGCCACGGCCATTTGGCGAGACTCTATTTCAAAATAAAAAATATTAAAAGGGCCGGGATCGTGGCTGGATGGCCAGGCACCCCTGGTTCCCCAAATCAGATAAACTGGTGCTGAGGCCCGGGCGATGCTGAGTGTGGTGCCTGCGTGGTGCCTGTGGGCCCCGGGCTCGAGCCCAGCACTGGGAGGGAGGAGGAGTGGTGGCCGGCTCTGCCGCTGCCTGCCTGAAACCCACAGTGAACCCCCACGCTGTGTGGCAAGGTGACTTTCCGTGACTTTCCCAGAGAGGTGACCTTAAAGCTTTCTGCCGACGTTCCTGTGCCTCTGCCATGTCCCCTTGCAGGGGCTCAGCCGGGGTGGCCATCTGGGCTCCTCCTTGGGAACCTTGGGAATGCTTGATTGAACCTGGTCCTGGGTCCCACCCCCAGTACCGCCAAGTCACACAGGGAGGGAAGGAGGAACGGGGGTGGAGGAGGAGGTGGGAGTTACTATTGGACAGGTGAAGTTTCTGTTTCACAAGAGGAACAGGGTCCTGTGGATAAGGGTGTCACTGGCTGTGCAGTAATGCAAATGTAGCCGCCATTGCCACCACTGCGCGCGTCAACACAGTTAGGGTGGCTGAGGGGGGCTACGCTTGCAACCCCAGCCACTTGGGAGGCTGAGGCCAGAGGATCGAAAGGTGGAGGCCAGCCTCAGCCACTTAGTGAGACCCTGTCTCAAGATAAAATAATAAGTAAATAGAATCAGGGAGGCAGCTCAGTGGTAGAGCATCCCAGGGTTCAATCCCCAGGAACACAAAAGCAGATAAATAAACAAAAAATAAAAATCTTGGAGTGGCAAATTTTATGTTTAATGTATTTTACTACAATTTAGCAAAATGAATAGATATTGTGAAGTATTCACACATTCCAAGGAGTGTACGTAGTGTGTAGTGCTGTTTAAAGAGTGATTTTGCAGAGTACCCTGGTCCTGTGCCCAGCCAAAGAAATAGCCTGCCTGCTCCTGAGTCCCTTGTCCCTACGTCCCCCAACCCTCTGTACCCTACCAGAGGTGGTAGAGTCACCGAGAGGAAGCTGGGTCACCGGGGGTGCCCTTGAGGGGAACAGTGGGACCCAGGTGTGTCCCCTCTCTTTGCTTCCTGGTCGTCATTAGGTGGACAGGTCTCCTTGGTCAGATGGCTCCCGTTATGACCGGCTCCTATGTCACAGGCTCAAACAGCGAGGCCACGCCACCGAGGATGGAAACCTCTGAAGCCGTGAGCCAGGGTCAACCTTCCCTCTTTTTAAGTGTTTGGCCTTGGGTGTTTGTCACAGTGACGGAGAGCTGAGTGATGCACTGTCTGCAAGAAGACCATTGTCATGGGAATTGCCCACGTGGTCATGGACCCTGAGACGCTCCCGTCTGCAGGTGGGAGCCTCAGGGGAACCTGTGACTTCAGGGTCGTTCCCAGGGCAGGAGAAGACAGGAGTCTACTGGTTGCACCCGATGAAGTCAGTTAGGCCGTGGGGGACTGTCCCACCCTCTGTCTCCGAGAGATCCAGCCCGCCTGCCCACAGTGGCTCTCATCCTGCCGCTGAAGTGCTGGTCTCATCTGGAAACCATGTCCCAGGCACACCCCGAGGGTGCTGGCCAAACTCAGGTGACTTTCCCCTGTGCCGGGAACGAGCCTGGGGTCTCCACCCGATCTCCACCCGACACCGATTACCTTCCTGGCAGTGTTCTGCCCACGCATGTGCCCTGCTCTGGGGCCCATGGTGTGGGTTCTCCTGAGACCTCTGTGTTTGTGGGCAGCTCAGTTTGGGGCTAGATGTCACCGGGTTGCCTGAAGGTTTGGATCTGCCACGTCGTCTCCTGTCTGCTGAACCTAACTGGGCAAGTTACTGTACCTCTCTGTGCCCCTGTTTTCCCAGTCATGCAGTGGAGGTAGCTGTCCGTGGGGAGGTCACTGAATCCACTGCCCAGAAATGGCGCCTGCAGAGCGGAGTTCTCAGAAGGCGGCTCCTGCCCTCTTTGCGTTGGTCCAGGGTTTGAGTGAGAACCGGGGCTGGACCTGGCCTGAGGGGCTCGGGTGCTGGATTCCCATCTCTCTTCCTTGCTCATCTGAACCTGGCACAGATGCTTGGCTCGCAAGTGTGTGGTTCCATTTGTGGGAAAATTAAACACATTTAAGAGTAAATTAAATTAGAGGATTTGTGATCATTAGCTAAATATATTATTTTTTTTAAGTAATGTACCGGGCAGGATCCCGCACACAGCGGCGTGCTCAGTAAATATTTGTAGCATGAATGATAATTTCATGAGCTGATCAAGTCGTATATAATGGGATTATTTGATTCTAAAACTAATGAAGTGACTGTGGAGCCGGAACAGCTGCTAAAAATAACCCGTGTGTTTGCAAAACCCCGGAGACAGAAGAGAAGGCTCCACGCTGGATTCCGGCCCAGGGAGAGCTGGTGCTCCATGTGTTGGGAGCTGTCCCAGACCTTGGTGACCTTGGTGGGACTGTCCTGCAGCTGTCAGGCCCTGCAGCCTGCACTGGGCGGCACTGGGAGCAGACCGCCCCGGTGGCCCGCCTCGCGCAGCTCAGAGGCGCGTGGATAAGTCAGAGGCGCAGGCTGGGTCCTGGGTCAGCCTTGGCCCTGGTGAGGGAGCGGGAGGGGTCCATCCAGCCCAGAGGCCTGCAGGCGGGGGACAGAGTCCAGAGAGACCGAGGGAGTCTCAGCCCTGACCCCAGAGGCTTGGGTCCTGGGGAGCCACTGAGGGGTGGTGCTGCTGGCGTGGGGGGATCAGAGGAGGGACAGAACCGGGGCAGGGATCCAGCCCCTGTGTTGGCGGGAGCTTTGCCATTAGCCTGATGAGGCCAGGCCCACCTCGCCAGCCTGCTGGCCCCCTGCCTGGCTTGCACCCTGAGCGGGGGACACGACCTCCTGAGCCTCACGTGGGGACATGAACCCTCCCGCCTGACTGGGCTGCTGCAGTAGGGACTCTGCGCACTCTTGTGCCTCCCAGGGCTGTGGGGATAGGGTCCCCAGATCACTGGCTGCAGTGGGAACGTCTACGGCTGGGGGTCCACGTCCAGGCGTCCACAGGCCGCTCTCGCTGAGGGCCCCGGGAGCCTTCCAGCAGCCCTCCTGCTGCAAAGCTTGTAGGAAGCCCGTCCCTGTCTCCCCTGTCACCTGGCGTCCCCAGGTGCCCCCCGTCTCCCCATGGCCTCCTTCCCTCTGTGTTGGCACCCCAGCCCCCTCTCCTGGGAAGTTCCGGCTGGGCCCTCCCTGGTCCAGGACCATCTCATCCGAGCTCACGTGCAAAGACCCTGTTTCCAAACAGGTGGACGCGGATTCTGGGGGACACGGGTTGACCCACAGTCCGGGCTCAGTGCCTGAAACCTGCAGTTTTACCATCGCTGTTCTCGTCTTCATGGGGGGGACCCGCAGTGGGAGCAGAGCTCATGGTGTGTGATCTGGACGCCGCGCGCCCCGCGGTTCATTCTGAAGACGGCTCGGAGCGTGTGGGGGGTCGGGGGTAGGGGGGGAGTGGAGGCCCTGTCCTCCTTTGGTGGGAGAAGGCCGCGAGGCTGCTGTGTGGGGGGTGCCCTCAGTTCACGCCCCAACAAGCCCTTTCCGGTTCCTTCCGCAGTATCTTTTATTCAACATCATTTTTCAGCCATAAGGTAAATAGCAATTTTTGTGACATGTTCTCCCTTAAAATAAGGCCTCTCCCCCATCACCCGGGAGGTTGAATGAGCAGCGTGGGATCCCGTCTTGTTCTTAGGGGAGAAGAGATGCCCGTTGCCACAGGATGTGGGTATCGGGGACTCGCTGTCGACGGACTCAGAAAAGGAGTTGGGAACATGTCTCCCTCCCGGCGCCTGGGGGACCTGTTTGACAGGTGTGGGAGGTGTGTCATCAAACAGGCACCGTCTGCTGGCGTCTGGCTTTAAATAGTGCTTGTCATTCTGCCGGAGCGTTTGCCTAGCATGACGGAGGGGCGGATGTGACATGCCCAAGTCTCTTTCTCTGCTTGTCACCTGAAGAAATGGCCTCGCCTATTTTTGGGAAGGGGGAAGGACACTCAGAAATCAATGGGGCGTCTAGTATTAGGATTTCATGGCACGTGTCGTAGGAGCGTCCTCTAGTCCCCAGATCAGGGTGACGGGACCCGCTTCCCGTGGGGAACCTTCGAGCGCCTGGGCAGGAGCAGCGGTGGTAAAAGCTGGAGCTTGTGTGAGTGGCACCTGGTGGGCTTGGCTGGGCCCTGGTCATCTGGTCACTTGGCTGGTAGGCCCTGGTGCCCAGGCTGCTTGGAACACACCTGAGTTCTTGGGGCTCTCCAGTCTGACGGTGGCCAAGTGGGGGCGACAGGAGAGGCGTGCGGGGTAGGCCCAGTGGGCTGAGCGGTCCAGCCCCTTCCTCTCGGCCCTGCGGGGTCTCCCCATCCTGTGCCTGTTTCTGTGACGTCACGGCCACTGCCAAGCGAGTCCACACCACGCCACGGCTCTAGTCGCCTCCATCACACACTTCATAATAGACACCGCTGGTTTACGGGTCTCCAGCTCCTGGCCTGCAGCCGTCGCAGCCCCATAAGCCCCCAGAGGCCTCTGACCTGCCCCAGGGCTCCCCTCGGCCTCCCCTCGGCCTCCCCTCGGCCTCTCCTCTGGCCTCCTGGGCCTGGGAGCCGTCAGTCTGTCATCGCACCGCAGCCGTCTTGACGAATAAGGTCACAGTAAACAGCACAGAGACCTGGAAACGAGGCTCTGCTCAGGCTGTGGGGGGCACTGGCTCATAGAGGAGCCGGCTGGCGCCAGGACGCTCGGACCCTGGCCTCGCCGAGCCTGCCCGCGAGTGACCACCTCCTGGTGTCACCTTTGGGGGGTCACACACTGGGGCTGGCGGGCAGATCAGCAAACGCTGACTCTGACAGGCGGGTCGACTGCTCCTGGTTGAGCCCTGGGGGAAGGAACCCCCCTCACACCACGCCCTGTGACACCAGGTGTCCCCTACGCACCAAGCGGCTCTCACACCCACAACCCGAGTCCACCCGACACCGCTGCAGCCCGCGTCGGATGGCACCCGGGAGGCAGGGGCTTGGCCCACCCTTGCTGCCCAGTGGCAGGATCCAGCTGGTGCCTCCCACCCGACTGCTGTGGGTGGGGACCCCAGCCCCTGGGGGTAGTGAGTTTGCGGGACGGTCAGGGAGATGCTGAGGCTCCCTGGCCCTTTCACAGAGGATGTGGGCACGCGGAGCGGCCGGCGGGAGAGGTGCACAGGGAGGTCCCACACAGGAGCTCTGTCCTGGCAGTGAGGGTGGGTCACCTTGACCACAGGAAGCTCTCTGAACACCACCATTCAGGGGTTTTTAAGGAGGCTTGTCCTGTGGCGTGATCAGTTACTAACCCCGTTTCCAGCCCCTCTGGTCCGGGAGAGCAGAGAGCGCTGTGTAGGGGCGGCCGGCTCCTGGCTTCGCTCAGGCCTTGGTTTATCCGTTTGGCGGTGCTGGGAATCGAACTCAGGGCAGGTCTGAGCTGCCTCCCTGGCCAGACCTTTGTTTATTTTGAGACAGGGCCTCATGAAGTTGCTGAGGCTGGCCTTGAACTTGCGATCCTCCTGCCTCAGCCTCCTGAGTAGCTGGATGACAGGCGTGGCCACTGTGCCCGGCTACAGTTGGTCTTTCTGTCTCGCCTCCCTCCAGGAGCCCCCTGAGGGTCACCTTATCAGAACTGAGACACTTGTATCTCCCAGGAATTCCAAGGGAGTAGGAGCTCTGGGCCGGGAACCAGGGTCAAAGACCAGACATTAGCACAAACCCTGTCCTCGCTCTTTACTGCCAGAGATGACCGTGGTGTCAGGCGCTCCGGGCAGGAGCCGGGCGAGACCAACACGTGTGCTTCTCCTTGTTTTCAGGCCTCGGCTGCGTCTGTGCCGGTGCCTGCACCAGCGTCCTGGTTAAGGGTGGTGACAGGGTGGTGGCAGGGTGATGTGGTGGTCAGGCTCCCACCTACAGGCTTGTGTGGTGGTCTCTGCTGGCCTGTGGGCCATTCGGTGGCCTGCTTGGTAAGGTGGGGTACACCTGTTCAAGGTCGGGGGCCCCTGGCTCAAGGTCATGTGAACAGCAGCCGTTGGCCAGCGGCTCAGGCCCATTCCGAG
This sequence comes from Marmota flaviventris, assembly GCF_047511675.1. Lineage (NCBI taxonomy): Eukaryota > Metazoa > Chordata > Mammalia > Rodentia > Sciuridae > Marmota > Marmota flaviventris. Next base: position 5,267,198 of record NC_092500.1, on the reverse strand, counting down.
GCGATGTGCTCCGGACACATTCCAGGTCGCATCCCAGGCTGTCCCCTGCTTCCTGGGCCTGGTCGGGGTAGGGGTGGGGTTTGAGGCCTTAGGTGGACCAGAGTGGCCTCCAGAGGCCCAGAGGCGAGGTGCCCTCTTCCGCAGAGTTCGTGTGGGGTCAGGGGCCTTCTCACTGCCCCTGCTGGACCTCGTGTGGAGGGGCCGGGGGCCAGTGGAGGGGCAGTTCCAGCGCCCAGGGCAGAACGTCCCTCTGTTCAGCCACCTGGGGACAGAGGTGAGGCCAGGCACATCACGGTCTCCTTCCTGCCCACCAGCCCATGCCCCTGTCCTGCCGGAGCCCAGGCCTTCGTCCGCAGGGTGATGTTCTTGGTGGCCTCCTTCCCAGCCACTGTCCCGGGTTCCTTTTCCTGTGACACCTTCTGTGGGGAGTTTGTGTGACCTGGGGCAGCAGCGCCCGGGTGGGCTCCACGTGAGAGGGCAGGACAGAGCCCAGGCAGGGAGGCGGGAGCTGCCCGTGGACTTGCCTCTGAACGGCCCGCGGTTTCCTGGAGGCTGCATGGGTGTTCCGGAACATTCTGAAGCCTCAGATGGGAGCCTGCGGACGCACGACCCTGAGGAAGGGGCAGGTCACACTCCAGGTCACCGCAGAGCTGGGTGCTCCGAGTGGGGCCTCGCGGCTTGTCCTTCCCACCCATTTCCTGGGTTTGATTGGCTGCATGACACTGGGGTTTGTGGACAGGAAGTGGCATTTGCTGGAGTCACTGGGTGGCGCAGGCCAGGCCCGTGGAGCGCATGTGGGGTCCACCCGGCTGCGGGGCCTGAGGAAGCCCCGGAACCCGGCCCTCTCCCCCTGGGTCCCTGCTAATTGTGGTGCCTTGTGGGAGATTTAATCCTCTGCCACGTCTCCCCGGGCCCAAGAGGGAAAGTCCCAGAGGACATCCAGGTCCCCCCCACTCTGTGGGCAGCCCAGGGGGTCATTCTCAGAAGTCTGTCTGGGAAGATCGTATGTGTTACTTCCTCCCGTCCTTTTACAAGGAACCCTTGATCTTTCTTAAAAGCTGCTGAAGAGAAATGAAAATAGCAAGACAGCGAGCACTTATTGAGTACCTACTGTGTGCCGGGCAGGCAGCTACTGTGGAATCTACTCCTTCTTAGGAGTCCCCACCCCAGCGTCCCTCTCTCTGGAGTCTTCAGAAGGCAGCTTGTCTGTGACAGCTGGTGAAGAGCCCAGGGTGGACGGAGGGTCCCCTCGGGGCTCAGGCAGAAACACCGAGTGGGAAGGCAGAATTCACATTTCTCTGGTTTTTAGCAGGTTCTGTGACAGGGATGGGCCTCCATCAGAGGCCCCCCGGACCCCCCTGGTAGTCAGCACGCCCACCCTGACACAAGCTCCTCGAGGGGGGACCTTGTCCTCACCTCGTATCCGGGCTCCAGCGACGCCGGTGCGTAGTGGGGCACCGTGCACTCTGGGCGAGGCCTGCCATGGTCTCTGTGTGCCCTGAGCAGCCGGGGGACGCCCCACGGCCTCAGCTCTCTCCTGCTGGCGGGGCGAGGCTGAGACTTGGTCCTGGCCTGCGCACATGGTCGGGTGACGCGGTGGGTGACAGCCCGACTCCCTCTGAGGCCCCTCTAGGGCTGCATCGGGAGCCGGCCCTGCTCCTGCCCTCCTGAGGAACCTCAGCCAGGCGGGCGGCGGGGGACGGAGAGGCGTCCGGGTTCGGGGCCACGTCAATGCCCTAGATCAGATGGCCGGGCCCAGGTGTCCCAGAGGCCACCCGGCCTGCTGTTGTCCAGGCTGGTGCTCGCCACCCCTCCCCTCTGAAGCCTGCGTGGGGTCCTGCTGTGCCAGACCCTCTGTGCCGGAGAGTCGGGTCCCCCTGGCCCTGGCCTCTGCTTGGCTGACGTCGCAGATGCAGAGCCGCTGAGCTGTCCTGCCCTGTCCTTGGTGGTGTCCCTGGGAGCAGCGCTGGGGGCCGAGAATGTCCCCTCTGTGAGCCCACTCAGGCTGCTCAGCTCCGCAGGCCTCGGGGCCCTGGTGGCCCTTCCCAGTGGAGCGGTTCCGGGGCCTGGGTCAGCTGGGGGTGCCAGAGCTGCCAGGCCTCACCTCCGCCTGGGTGACCCTGGCGTGCCTCCTGGGCGTGGAGTAGAGTGGCTGCCAGGTGACTGGGGGCGCCTCCCTGCTGGCCCTGGCCTGGTGTGGCCTGGGCTTCCTGCCTGAAGCCCCTGCCCAGAGCCTCTGCCGCAGGACGGGGCCTCCGTGGGCAGCTGGCTCGCTCCCCGCTGAAGCAAACCTGGGCCTTGGCGGGCAGCGCAGCAGCACCACAGATGGCTGCCAGGGACGGGGCCCCGGGGCCTGGGGATGGCGCAGGCCTGTGCCCTGGGGAGGTTCTGGGCCTCGCCCGCCTGCCCTCTGTGGGCGTTGGCCTCCTCACGTCACGATGGGGCTGAGACGCTGCCGTGGCCCCCGACCCCCTGCGCAGGGCGAGCTCAGGGCCTGCTGCGATGCTGGCGCGAACACCCGCTGCACCGCGGGCTGGAGACGCCGTGCGGCCGCAGTGCTGACCCCAGGAACGTGTGTGTCCCTGGTTGCTGCGCTCACACGCTGGACTCTCCTCGGCTGAGCGTCGCCCTTCTCCTCGTTGACACCCGGGGCGAGGCTCTGTGCAGGGTTGGGGCTCGGCGCGGGTGAGGTGCCCCGTTCAGACTCGGCACCAAGAGTCCCGTGTTCCCGGGAGGCCGGGTGGGGAGGCTGGCCACGTCTGGGTGTCACTGCACAGGTGGCTGCAGAGCGCAGCCGAGGACCTGGCCTGTGGCTCAAGGACCCCTGCCGTGGGGATCACAGTCAGCGAGACCCGGTGTCCTCCTGGGTGCCTGGCCTGGTCTCCTGGTCAGCTGCTCTGCAGGCGCAGGTCTGTCTGGCCAGTGGTGGCTGTGAAGCCCAGGTGCCCAGTGCCCAGGACAGGAGGCTCGGGTGCACGCCTGGCTGACGGTGCTGCCCCCGCCCCCGCCTGCTCCCCTTTCCAGAAGCTTCTTTTGGTGAATGAGCCCTGGGACTGCTCCGCTTGGCTCCGTGTCTGTTTCTGGTGTTTGGTTTCTGTCGTCATGGAAACCGGGTGACAGTGTTCAGCCGAGTGTTGGCTGTTCCCTGTGCTTGACAACCTGGGGACGCGGCTGAGCTGTGGCCGCTGGGGCGAGGCCCGACCCCTGCCAGCCGGGCTCCTCCTGCTCGGCTGCCCCGTCCGGCCCTGGAGGGCGGCTGGAGTCCAGCTCAGCTCAGGTGCCCCCTAGCCAGGTTGGTCTCCGGTGGCTCGAGGTGGCCCTGCCTGCCTTCCCCTGGGCTGTGGGTCCTCCCGGGAGCATCCTGCCACCCGCTGGGAGCAGGTGGGAGAGCCGCGCTGTGGTCAGCAGGGCCTATCGCTGGCCGCCTTCCTCGCAGCCCCCTGGGGCCTCCTTGGGTTGCAAGTCATGGTGGTCGGTCCATATATGGCCATGTGTGCCCGCCTGCCCTGCCGACTCCCGCTGCCACCCGCCTGTCCCCAGAGCCCTGCAGCGTCCCTGACACCCTGCAGCCGCGCCCGCCAGTGAGTTGCGTGTTTTTCTTCTGGTTTTCAGCTGAGGTGACCCGGGCCAGCCTCGGTCCCCTCTGTGTGCGGGGGGGCGGGGGGTGGTGGTGGTGGTGGTGGTGTGATTTAATTTTAATTTTTGCAAGAAGGGACCCCGGACTGACCCTTTCCCAGGAAGGTGCGGGATGCTAGTGGGAGCACGATGTGGTCTCGTGCAGCCCAGGCCCAGGGGCAAGGGTCCTGGGTGCCTGGTGTGACATACCCCTGGTCCCGTCCTGCCCTTTAGCTGGCCGTCTTGGCCGGCGTCTGGCTTTTCTTCTCTGCCTCTGTCTTGTTCTGTGGAAGCTGCAGTCAGTGGGAGGCGCTGTGACTTGGGAAGGCCTAGGGCGAGTCCCGCTCCGTCACTTTCAGTGTCCGTTGTGCGCACTGCCCCCTGGTCCTGGTGCCCCGTTGTGCCTGTGAGATGGGGACATGGGTGTGGCTGATGTGAGCCAAGTTTTCTGCATCCTCCTAACAACTGTTACAGTTGAGGAAACTGAAGCCCAGAGAGATTAACTAACCTGCCTGAGGTCACACAGCAAACGGGTATGGTAGTCAGGAGTTCCCGGGATCACGGTTCTCTGGTCAGTGTCTCGATGTCCCAGGCTGTCCCCTGGGCCTTGCTGAGGACCAGGTGAGATGAGGGTGGTTCAGTTCCTCCTGTGCTCTGGCAGGGACCAGGTGCGTGTCAGAGGCCCCTTCCTTCTCCTGAGCTCTGCTGCTGGACCTTAGGGAAAGGCTTCTGTGGGGAGCAGGACCGGAGCCCGTCCGTCCATCCGGGAGCTCGCTCACGGGCCGACTTTGCCCTTGGAGCTTCCTTGCGGGCTCCTTGTAGGTGTGTGGGCCTCCCTCGAGGGGCTCCCTCGCACCCGAGCGGCCAGGAGATTGCACGTGGGGCCCGAGAGCGCCTCCTCCCCACCCTCTTCAGGGACAAGTCCATCGGTAACAGGCGTGAGGAGGTGACCCAGGCTCGGGCTCTTCCTGGGGCGGGAGGGACGCTCATGGGCCAGGCAGGACTTGCTGCCCTCTGGGTGCTCGGGGCCCTGAGGCCGTGGCGGTGTCTCCTGAAGGACTTGGCTGGTGCAGGAGCCGTGACGTCCCTGGGTTTAGGGGGACGCTCCAGCTTTGCTGCAGCCTCCGAGCTCGCTGCCCTGACCTGGGCAGAGGTGTCCTGGGCTCTGTCCTGGTCACCTCTTCCTAGGCCTCACCTCCTGACCCTGGCATTGGGGGTGACGTTTCTGATACGTGAACTTCAGGGACGCCCTGTGGCCCCTCTGGGAGAGACAGGGAGGTCCTGCGGCTCTCAGCCCCCGGGTGCTGTCCGGGGCCGGGACTCTGACTCTGGCTGGTGTTTTCTGACTTCGGTGCATGGACGCCATCCTCAGGGAAGAGCCGGTGGCCTGCGCACATATTTGAAAACGCCCGGCGGCTCCCGGGAACCCAGGGGGTCGTGGGGTGGAGGAGACGTCTGTGCTGGCTGGTCAGTGGGTCAGGGAGGTGCTCCTGAGAACAGAGACACAAAGGTCCAGGGCACGGGGCGGCTCATGGCGCGGCTCGTGGGGCACAGGTGTGGCTGGAAAGATGAGCAGTGAGCACCCTGGCTGCTCTCTGAGAGCCCACGCACGGCCGGCCGGGGGACAGCCGGCCGCCTCCCCCTCAGGCAGCCGCCACCTGCGGTGCTAAGCCACCCTGGGAAGCCCTGGGGGACACGTGGCTTCCCATCCTGCCCGGGGGACACTGTGCTGTTGATGCTGCACGTAAAAAAGACGCATTTCTGCCGATTTGCTCAGACGTCAATCTCCTGGCTCTGTGTCACGGGGCTGTGACCTGCAGCAGCCATGGGGACACTGTGGTTCTCCACTGTGTAGGTCAGCCCTGTCTTTCCTGCCATCAAGGTCTCTTCTGCCTGTGTGGCCCGGTCACGTCTGTTTCAATGACTGCTGTAGCGTCTCGGGTCTGCCTGGAGCAGCTGCCCCGGGAAGCAGAGAGCTGGGCCCTTGGGAAGGTGGGCAGGGGGCAGGGGGCAGGGGGCAGGAGGGCTCCCCTCCCCTCCCCTAAGGAAGCAGGTCCCCGTGGAGCCCGAGGGTTGAAACTGGCACCTCTTCTCCTACGGTGCTGGAGGGCAGAGGTCCCGGCTGGGTGACCGCAGCCCCTCCCTGGAGGCTCTGGGGGGCTCTGTGTCCCTGACCCTCCCTGCTCCCCGAGGTCCCTTCCGTGGGGCCAGGGGCCTCCTCTGTCGTCCCAGCCCCAGGGCCCACCCTTCCGTCTCCCTCTGCTTCTGTCCTGCTCCTGCTTCTCCGAGCCCTGCGTCCGCCCACCGCCCGGCCCACGGGCCACCCGCCTCCCGGCCACCCCGGGCCCTTCTTAACCACCGTGCTGGGCCCCTTGTGCCATGGAAGGCCCGGGCTCCTGGGATCAGGACATGGACATCTTTGCAGGGGGGGACACTGTCCAGCCTGCCACAGAGGCGAAAAAAGATGGAGAAGAAGTTCAGGGAGTTCCCGAGAGAGGCCCAGGAAGGGAGATCTGGGGGTTCAGGATCTCGCCAGGAGCCCTGGGCACGGGGCTGGGGGCCACGCGTCGCCCACACAGAGTGAGAGGAAGGGACCCTCCAGCAGCAGGGCAAGATGGCCTCCACCTGGGGGGCGCCGTGACAGGGAGGCGGTGCTGGGTGGCCACCCTGGTCAGGGCAGGGAGGGGCCTCGGCAGCCCTCTCCCCGTCCCTACCCTGGGGTTCCCTGCAGAGGTCCTGTGTCCATTTGGGATGGGTGGAGCTGTCCGTGCCGGGCAGGGCCGGATGGAATGTCCTGTGGTCTCTGTGCGTGTCTGAGTGGGGACAGAGCGGCCAGCACCTGGGCCGTGGCGGGGTCTCGCAGGCGGCTCTCCCCTGGCGGAGGGTTTGCTGTCCTCCCTGCTTGGCCGCCGCAGGCGCAGACCGGCCACTAGAGGGCGCCGTCCTCCGGCCTTTCCGACTCCTGCTCAGAGGCCCTTCCCAGGCAGGGGCTCCGCGGAGTCCATTTTTTTTAATTTACAGTTTTTTTCCGATCTAACGACTTAATCTCCTTATTTTCTCAGCAGAGCAGGCTCTGGACTTCCCTGGGCACCTGAGGACATGGCTGATCCGATTAATTAACAGGAGTCCCGCAGCTCCGGCCCCAGCACGGGCTCCTGCCCACGTCTCCCCACTGGCGCCGGCCTCTCCTGCTCCCGCAGTGGCTCAGAGGGGCCGTGACGGTGGCCTTGGCCTTTGGATGACCGTGGGCTCCCACCCTGACCCCCTCCTCCTCCCACACCCTTTCCCCTTCCTGTAACCTCGTGGCCGATTTCCGGGACCAGTGATTGAAATCGCTTTGAAGTCTCCCCACAGCGTGGCAGGGACGTGCCCGGGGTGGCCTCCCCTGGCCAAGGGAGCAGAGGGCTGCGCTGGAGGACCCTGGGCACAAAGATGCTCATGGCCAGATGAGGCTTCCTGGGCCTGGAGCCTGCGGTCGGGGGGAATGGGAGGCGGACGTGGGCTGTTGAGGGTGTGTCCAGTCACTGCTCCGAGGTGGGAGTGGACCACATGGCGCTCAGCCCCAGGAAGCCGCGCCTCCCCCAGGCGGTCACGCTGCCCGCGTCGTCTCCCCTCTGGGGTCTGAGGGACCGAGAGCCTCGAGGCCTCTGTGGCTCCCCAGGCCCTGGCTTCCCTCTCCTGGACAGCCACGGGTGCGTCTGCTGGGGACTTGGGACGCCCTGCTCTTTCTGGAATTGGTGCTAGGTGTGCTGTGCCGCTTGGCTGTCCAGGGCCATGCGGGGCTCTCTGTAGAGTTGCTGTTCTGTTGGGATCTGGCCCCGGGGCCTCCGGGGCCTTGGAGTCTGTGGTGGTGGCCAGTGGTAAACCCAGGCGACCCAGGCTTGGCCACGCCCACCTTGTGAGAAGCTTACACCCTGGGAGAGCGGGTGACGTTGGGCACAACCCTGGGAGATCAGGTGACCTTGGGCACGGCCCTGGAGAGCGGGTGACATTGGGCACGGCCCTGGAGAGTGGGTGACGTTGGGCACGGCCCTGGAGAGTGGGTGACATTGGGCACGGCTCTGGGAGAGCAGTGTTGGATGGGGCCACTCTGCACATGGCTGAGCTTTGGGACCTGGGACCAGCTTGGTTCCTCTCGGGGGAGCCCAGGTTGAGTGGGTGACCTTAATCACCTGCCCAGGGCTCACTGTGACACAGGTGGGAGCCCATGACAGGACAGCAGGGGCCGAGAGACCAGCCACTGGCTTCTTCTGCGCAGATGCCTTCCTATGCGTCCAGGTGGCCACTGAGTGATCCTTATTGGAGGGGGCGGAGGAGATGAGGCACCCCTGGTCTTTCCTGAGGACCGGTGCCACCCTGGACTGGGGTGGGGCACGTGGCACAAGTCACAGTGAACTTGTGCCTGTGGGGCCCTTGCAGCAGTTGCAGGACATGGTGCCCCTGGAGGGCCCAGGTTGAGCTGGTGGACGGTGGCCACGCTCTGCGGTAGGGTCGGGCATGTTCCGTCATCGTGAGCAGAAGGTGCTAGAAAGGTCGGCAGGGCCAGGTGGTGGGCAGTGCGTGAGGCTGTGGGGGTGGGTCGATTTGGGAGGCGGCAGGGGCCTGGAAGGGGCTGTTGGTAGAGGGGCGACTCCTTGGGCCTGTGGACTGGACGGGCGAGCCAGGAGGCCGCAGCTGCCCTCCCTCAGGTGTGACCACAGCTCAGCCCCTGAGGACCTTCCTGGCTTTCTGTCTGAATGACCACGTGACTGTCTGATCCCTGAAGCCCCAGCCCTGTTCAGTAGCGTCAGCCTCGCACCCCGGCCTCCACCTGCCCCCTCACCAGCACCCGGAGATCTCTTCTCCTTCTTCCCACAGACGGTTCATTTTTCTGTGGTTCTGACATTTTTTCTGATCCCCCAGGGGACAGAGGGGGGAGAAAAAGACTGTCTTTCGGGTCTGACCGCGGCCTCGGAGCCCCAGCTGCCTGTTTATCTTTGTACTGAAGCGACTCGTGGTGTTCAGACCGAGTTTCCGGGTTTGGGTGGCCTCTCTGTCCTGGTCGTCTTTCGGACGCCCCCAGGGCCGAGGGCTGCCTGTGCCCTTCAGTCCTCCTCACGGAGCAGACCCTCCCCTTGAGTCTGGAGGCCACCCTGCGTGGCCGCGTCACAGTAACTGGGCTCTTGGTGACCCACGACAGCCAGCTAATGGGGTCTTAATGGGGCCTCCTTCCACCGGGTCAGTGGCTGCGGTGGAGGCGCGAGGACAGAGCGTCACAGCCCGGCCCGGCCCGCTGAGGCTCCCCGCCCAGCGCCATCTCCCCGGGGTCACGTGCCCTTCACTCCTGCGTGTGTCCTGGAATCGCACCCTGGGCGCTTCTGTGGGGGGACGGGGACGGGGACGTGGAGGGCACCTGGCCCAGGGCAGGGAGGCGGGGCCCCTCGCTGCCCAGCGGGGGAGGAGTTTGTGATGGTCACATGCACAGGGGGTGGGCCTCCAGAGCTGGCCCGAGTCCCCCTGGGGGTATGAAGGGGGTTGAGCTTTCTGTCACCACGACAAAAACCCGAGGAAGTCCCCGGGAAGGAGGGAAGATTCACTCTGGGGAGCTGGCCGCAGGCTCCTTCATGGGGAGGCCCCACTCGGCCTGTCCTGCTGTGACCGGAGTGGAAGAATCCGCCCTGAGGTCAGCAGCCGCCTGACTGGCCTCTTGCCCAGGCCCTGCCTCAGGGCACAGCTGCCGGGGGACGGAGCCTCCGACACCTGAGCCAGGTGGACCTTCCAGGTCCAGTCCATGACGTGGGCGTGCGGAGAAGGTTTCCCAGACAAGTCTGGGGGTGGGCTGGGGGTGGAGGGCCCAGGTTGAGCTGGGGGCTGATGCAAGGTCAAGGGCAGCTCAGTGGGTGGGACGGCCGGGCACAGGTGTGGAGGAGTGGCCTGCAGGAGGGCCGGGGTCAGCTGTGTGGCAGGAGGATGTGGAGGTGCTGGACAGATGAGGGGCGGGGCTGCTCGTTAAGAGTCTCTGGGGACCACTGAGAAGGATGGGGTTTTATAGTGGAGCTGGTGGGCTCGAGGGGGTGCCCTGTACCAGGGAGTGGCATGGCCAGCCTTGAGGGTTGGAAAGACTCCTTCCATTTGCAAATGACAGTAAATCCAGCTCTAAGTGACTTAAGAACAGAGTACCCTGCGCACTTGACTGAAAGGCCCGGGTGGCGGGCCTCAGGTAAGGCTGGATCCAGCCCACGGGTTGTGTCACTGCACTCTGCTCTCTTCTTCTCTCGGCTCCTTTGACCTGGTGACTTTCATTCCAGGTTCTGTGAGGTGGTAAGATGGGGGACAACTGGACCCTGTATCCTTTCTGGGTGAAGGCCAGTGGGAAAGAAGCCTGGCCCATCCCACTCTCCAGTGACATCTCCGTGTAACTCCTTGCTCTAGCCAGGCCGTGCCCATCCTCGACTATGCTCCTGGGAGCATAGTGTGCCCCTGGCTCTGCCCTGAGGTGTCTGCGGCACCCTGTGGCTCCTGGGGCCTGGAGCGGCGGCAGGAGGGGCTGGTTCTCCTCAAGGGGAAGTCGGTTCTTGTTTGGTGGGAAGGCGAAGGGTTGCTGGGGGGGGAGACCAGTGGTGTCCAGGACAGTCCCCTGCAGAGGGGTGAGGCAGGGGGAGCCGGCGAGGGTGGGACAGGCTTGTGGGGCAGTGGCCATCCTGGTAGAGTGCTCCCACTGTCCCCAGGTAGGACTCGAGGTGTGGGGCCTCCTGAGCCCGTGGGTCCTTCTGTGTTCTGGGCTCTGACACTGTGTTGAGACCTGGGTTGTCACACGGGTCCTGGAGTCACATGTGACCAGAACCTGCAGTCACACGTGGTGAGCTGAGCCAGAGGCCTCCCCGCTGGGTCCTCCCTCCCCTGGTGGCTCTCTGTGTCCCCGGAGCCTGACTGCGCAGGAGAGGCCCGGCCTCCTTCTGGGCACCAGGTCGTTTCTGAGGCTGACCCACTCTGGGTCGTCCCCCAGGGAACAGGCCGCTGACTCCCTGGGCCCTGGCTGCACCCTGCGGGCGCCTGCGGAGCGTCCCTTTCCCCTCCTCCAGGTTCACTTCTGTTTCTCAAGGGACGCGAGTGACCCTGCCTGCCCCCACCTGCCACGCTTTCCCTGGGGCGCGGTCTGCCCTGTTGGTTGCAGCGCGCTCCTCCTTTCCTCTTTCTGCGTTTAGGCGCCTCCACGGAGAGAGGCAGCGTCGAGTTTGCTGGTTGGATCTTTAACATAAACACCGTCGGCCGCCACCTCAGTGGGTCCCGCACCCGCGACTTGACCAATTGTGGATCTAAACTATCTAGCTGGCACGGTGGCCACGCCTGGGGGGGGGGGCCTAAGCAGCTCAGTGAGGCCCTGTCTCTAAGTAAACACAAAACAGGGCTGGGGGTGGGCTCCGTGGTCGAGAGTCCCTGAGTTCCATCCCCAGAACCAAAAAAAAAAAGAAAAAAAGAAAGAAATTGACAGGAAAACCGCACCTGCACTGAACGTGACGCCGTTTTGGTGACCATTCTATAAATACTACAGCAGAACGACTATTCACGTGGCCTTTACATTGTGTTAGTTTCTTTTCTTTTTTGTGAACCAGGGATTGAACCCAGGTGCACTGAGCCACTGAGCCCCAGCCCCAGCCCCTTTTGTGTTTTATTTAGAGACAGGGTCTCGCTGAGTTGCTTTTGGCCTTGCTAAGTGCTGAGGCTGGCTTTGAACTTGCCATCCTCCTGCCTCAGCCTCCGAACTGCTGGGATCACAGGCGTGGCCACTGCACCCGGCTTGTGAGCTGTAAAGGTGTGGAGATGAATTAAAGCCCAGGAGAGGACGGGCCCAGGGTCTCTGCAGACGCTCCACTCCTCCGCCTGTGGGTCCTGAGCATCCAGATTCCGGTGTCCACGGGGGGCCTAGACCAACGCCCCCAGGGACTGCTGTGTCAGGCCTTCCTCACGGTGGCGCAGACCCCTGCTGATTCTGCACAGGCCTCTCTGGGGGGTGGAGGCAGGCTGTGGGGTGGAGGCCACTGGAGCAGCCTTCATTTGTGGGCCTTCGCAGTGCCTGTGCCGGGTGAGGCCGGGCCCGCCTTCGGCCAGGCTCTGTGAGATCTGAAGGTCACGCTGCCCGAAGCTTGCTGGCCCCCGATGAGGACGGTCTCTAGTGGGGTCAGTAGCGCCTGCTGCCTGGCTCGGGCGGCGCCCTGTTGAATCTCACTTTCTTTTTAGCCTCTAGACTTACTTTGTCCTGAGAAGTGGGAAGGGGAGGCCGTGTCCTTGGAAAAGCCCACAAACCAGACGCTGGGCCGAGCCGCCCCTCCGGCCTGGGACAGGAACGGTGCATTGTGTGGCCTCGTAGCGCGGTCACAAACTGAGATCACAGAGGGCTGAGTGCACACGGGGGCACCAAGCTCACCACGGGGACACCCGAGTGACGAGGCCGGAATGCACGGAGAGTGAGGAGGCTCTGCCATGGCGTCCTGCCACGGGGAACGTCCTCTCGCTCTTCTCCCCTGTCCGTGTCGAGGACAGCGGCTCCTCTGGCGGCTCTTGGCCCGTGGCCGTCCACCCTGGCTGGTGCACGTCATCGTCTGCTCCGTGGTCCTGGGAACCTGGAGATGAGCTTGGAGCTCCTGACCTCCCAGGAAGGCCCGGCGTCACAGGCCAAGGCCCTGGGGTGCATGAGGGGCTAGAAGTGGACCCCACAGCCTCCTCCCGTCACTCCTCCTTGGATGTCAGAAAAGATGGCCAGCAGTGTCCTGCCAGCCCTGAGTCTGCCGAGGGTTTCACTCTTATTTAGATTTTATTGGGTCTTATTTTAACTCCGCTGAGCAGCGAGATCTTTGCGTGGAGCACAGTGGGTTTATTTTTAGAACGGCTGTTAAGAAGACCTCCGCGGCTGATGAGTTTAATTATTCTGATAAATTATAACTTCTGAGCGCCCATGGAAGTGGAGAGTTCATAGAAAGCCCTTGTCCCCGGCAGAGGCCCGGCCAGCCCCCCAGCAGCAGTGCCCTGGGGTTCCTGCCTCTGCATGGGAACCAGAGGGGGGACTGGAGGGCAGACCAAAGGGGGGACTGGAGGGGGCTCTTCATCCCTGGCAGCTCCGAAGCCCGTTCCCTCTGAGGAGGATCAGAGCGGCTGTTTGGAGAGGGCTGCCCGAGCGTCCCTCGGTCCCCGTCGAGGTGGCTCTCTGCTCTTGCTCTTCAAGGTCGCCTTGTGATGGGGGGCAGGTGGGGAGCTGCAGGTTTTCCTCTTTGATCCTGGCTCAGCCGGGGCCCCCTGAAGTCTCTGCCCATGATCTTTTGTTCTCTGTGAAGCCAAGAAGGGTATATATGGCACAGAAGGTCCCCGTAGGTGGCAGAGCGTGACACAGTTACAAAGATGCCGGAGACGGAGTCATCGCTGCTCTGGCCCCCGCGGGCCTGCGGCCACCCCGCCCAGCACCACCTCAGCCCCGAGACCCTCGCACCCATCTCTGCAGGGCCAGGTCGTGGTCCCCGGCCGCCTGGTCCCCACTCCCCCAGCCAGCCCAGCCGCGGCCAGGGTCCTGATAACGTTGAAAGGAGGAAATAAAAGGAAAGAAAGAAGCCGCGGAAGCCTTTTTTGGGAAGAGCCTGGGTATAAATATATAAATAAAAGGGACCAAGGAGAGGAGCCAAAGAGATCAAAGTCGGACCCTGCGGGGGCCCGAGTGTCCATGGGGCTCTCCACCGGCCTCCAGGGGCCGCTCCAGGGCTCGACCCCTTCCTCTTTATGCCCCTGTGACTCCCATAGGCAGGGGGTTGGCGGGGGGTGGCAGGGGGCTTCCTGCCATCTGTCCAGTCTGGGTGGAGCCTCGGGGCTCTAGAGGCAGGCGCCCGCCCTGGCGCAGGCCGAGGGGAGGGCTGGTGGGGAGCAGGAGGCCCGCGCTCCCCTCCTTCCATCTGTGACCTCTCTCAGGTACCTCAGGTCCCATCCACCGTGGAAACGGGGCTCACTCAGGGCGACAGCTCCCCCAGCCTGCCTTCCATCTTCTGTGCCTGTTATTCTGCAACTTCTCCAAAATATGCTGACCTACTGTGTGCAGGAGCTGAGCCAGCACTGGCCGGGGGAGGGTCCAGGAAAGAGGTGGCTACAGCTCTGGGTGGCACGAGCTGGGCAGAAGTGGCCTGGGGTAGGAGGGGCGCCCAGGAGGGCTCCCTGTAGGAGGTGGCTGTGAGCCGAGGCCTGACGCAGGGTAGGCTCAAGGACTGAGGGGGGGGCGTGAGGGCACCATCAGCGAGGGGTGGGCGGGTCCTGGCTCTGGGCTCACGTGTAGCAGAGGGCTTCGGCTGGGCACCAGGCACCCCCCCACACCTGTCGGGAGGTGAGGCTGATGGACGGCATGGGAGGTGCACGTAGTAGGTGCTCAGGAGCACCAGCGGTCCTTCGTCCACTCCCACTGCTGGACAGGTGCTGTCACCTGAGACTGCAGCTGACCCTGGTGTCCCTGGGTCTGAGTTACTTGTTGGTGCTGTGCGTTGGGAGATTCCACACCAAACCCACCATCCAGCTTTGCCTGGAGACTCGAAGACCTGGGGTGGAGCCCGGTCGTCCCACCTGCCATCCTTGGCTGGACCAGGGAGGTGGACTCCAAGGTGACGGTGATGTGCAGATGGGGCTCTTGTCCCAGTAGAGCTTCCGGCCCCTGGCTCTCCTTCTGTCCTCTCTCCTTCTTCCCAGTCCCCTCTCCCTCCTCCCTGTCCCTCTCCCTCCTCCTTGTCTTCTCTCCTTCCCAGTCCCCTCTCCCTCCTCCCTGTCCCTCTCCCTCCTTCCTGTCCCATCTCCCTCCTCCCTGTCCCATCTCCCTCCTCCCTGTCCCTCTCCCTCCTCCCTGTCCCTCTCCCTCCTCCTTGTCTTCTCTCCTTCTTCCCAGTCCCCTCTCCCTCCTCCCTGTCCCTCTCCCTCCTCCTTGTCTTCTCTCCTTCTTCCCAGTCCCCTCTCCCTCCTCCCTGTCCCCTCTCCCTCCTCCCTCTCCCTCTCCCTCCTCCCTGTCCTTCTCCCTCCTCCCTCTCCCGTCTCCTTCCTCCCTGTCCCCTCCCTCCTCCCTGTCCCCTCTCCCTCCTCCCTGTCCCTCTCCCTCCTCCCTGTCCCTCTCCCTCCTCCTTGTCTTCTCTCCTTCTTCCCAGTCCCCTCTCCCTCCTCCCTGTCCCCTCTCCCTCCTTCCTGTCCCATCTCCCTCCTCCCTGTCCCATCTCCCTCCTCACTGTCCCTCTCCCTCCTCCTTGTCTTCTCTCCTTCTTCCCAGTCCCCTCTCCCTCCTCCCTGTCCCCTCTCCCTCCTTCCTGTCCCCTCTCCCTCCTCCCTGTCCCATCTCCCTCCTCCCTCTCCCTCTCCCTCCTCCCTGTCCTTCTCCCTCCTCCCTCTCCCATCTCCTTCCTCCCTGTCCCCTCCCTCCTCCCTGTCCCCTCTCCCTCCTCCCTGTCCCTCTCCCTCCTCCCTGTCCCCTCTCCCTCCTCCCTGTCCTCCCTCCTCCCTCCTCCCTGTCCTCCCTCCTCCCTGTCCCCTCTCCCTCTCCCTCCTCCCTGTCCTCCCTCGTCCCTGTCCCCTCTCCCTCCTCCCTCTCCCTCTCCCTCCTCCCTGTCCTTCTCCCTCCTCCCTGTCCTCTCTCCCTCCTCCCTCTCCCTCTCCCTCCTCCCTGTCCCCTCTCCCTCCTCCCTGTCCCTGTCCCTCTCCCTCCTCCCTGTCCCTGTCCCTCCTTCTTGTCCCCTCTCCCTCCTCCTTGTCCTCTTTCCCTCCTCCCTCTCCCTCTCCCTCCTCCTCTCTCTCCTCCATGTCCCTCTCCCTCCTCCCTGTCCTCTCTCCCTCCTCCCTCTCCCTCTCCCTCCTCCCTCCTCCCTGTGCCCTCCCCCTCCTCTCTCCCCCTCTCCTCCATGTCCCTCTCCCTCCTCCCTGTCCTCTCTCCCTCCTCCCTCCCCCTCTCCCTCCCGTCCTGGTACCTCTCCACCGTCCCTCCCTGGCTGCCCACTGACCCCAGCGTTGGCTCTGCAGGGAGCCCTGGTGCAGCGGAGCCTCTGGGGCCTCTGTCCTGGCTGGTGTGGGGTTTCCGTGGACACTCAGGAGGACAGGCCAGAGGAAGGACTTGGCCATTCCCCCTTAATCAGGGCCCTCATGAAGTCGCGTCCATCCCTGACACCGGCTGCAGGCTCGGCTGGGCGGGGACTGTGCCCGCTCCCTGGCTGCGCCCGTCCTTCTCCGTGACCCAGGACAGCTGGCACCCCTCTGTGGGGTACTGTCTTTCTGACAAATGGACCATTACTTTAAGTCCCAACCACTCCTGGCTCACGGGGAAGCCGGACGGGCAGGGCCAGCCCTGGGCCGGGGGAGCCTCCTTCCAAAGGTTGGCTGGGTCCTTGGAAGGCCGTTCGGAGGGACGCTGCGTCAGTGATGGGGCCTGTCCCCTGGAAACCCCAGGCGTGGCGGGCGGCAGGCTGGAGGACCCTCCGGGAGCGGCTCTGCGTTGTGACCCTGGTGCTCCACAGAGGTCCCGCTTTGGCAGTTGCTGCCTCCTCCAGGAAGCCTCCCTGGCTCTCCCACGAAGTCACCTCCTCGCCTCCCCGTCCCTGTCTGTGGTGTCCTGGGGCCACGTCAGGGAGCCCTGTCCACAGCTGTGCCTGCCACCGTGGACTGCGTTTCCAGCCGTGTGCGGGGACCGTCCTGTTCCTCACACCTCTGTGGGTGGTACTCCTGCCACCCGCGCCCGTTGGACCTGGGGCTTGGCCAGGTGCGGGGACTCTCCTGGGGCGGCCAGTGCAGGCTGGCGCATGCCGTGGGCCGGGGTCTGCGCTGTCCTCCCCCCACCCTTTCCCTCAGGGCGTCCTGCAGACCAGGCCCCGGGCGTGCGGCTGACCAGGGTGGGAGTGCATTTCTCCTCCAGAAGGTCACGGGCGCCCTGGTTCAAGGACAGCGTGGCCCTGGTTCAAGGTCGGCGTGGAGACGTCTCTGCCCTCACCTGGCCTGCTCCTGTGCTGCAGAAGCCGACTCCCTCCTCCCTGTGTGTGGAGCTGGGGACCGACGGCCTGCAGCAAGCCCTGGGGACCGAGAGGACCTGTGGCCCCTCCTGGCGGCTCTCGCGGCTCCCTTGTGCCCAAGGGCCCGCCTCCAAGACCTTATTCTAAGGAAACCTTGGTCTTCTGTTCTTCCCGTCGGCATGACCATTACACTGGCCTCGGATGGAGGGGACCTTCCTGGCCTCCTCTGTCCCCTTCTGTGACACCAGCTGGGGATCTGGGTCCGAGGAGCCCATGGTCCCCTGCAGACCCCCATTCACCTCGCTGCAAACATGGGGGTCTCTGCCGTCTGAGACCCTGAGAGTCACACGTCCTTTGTATCTAATCCTGTAGTGGAAACACTGATAAACTGGTCTTTCCCACTGGCCTGGGGCCGTGGGGGCTCGCGGCATCTCTAGGAAGGGGCGGCGGGGACACTGCAGACCCCGGATGTTCGCCCCGTGGCTACCCGGGACTCACCACGGCAGCTTCCTGCTCAGAGCTCTGGCGAGGACTTGGGGGTCCAAGGGGCCAGCGCCCGGGTCTGCTCAGGATGCCGCGGGGTCTGTGCCCGCGGGGCCGGGCACAGGTCGCCTCCAGACTGCAGTGTCGGCAACCCCGGGAGCGGCCCCTTTAGGTACTTGATAAAATATGTGACGCCTGCCTTCCCGACTCTGATGGGTGCTGGGGACAGAGCGCGGGGGGCCTTGGCCTGGAGCCAGAGGTGCCACTGAGCCGTCCAGCCCCGAGCGTTCCGAATGCCCCGTGCGGGGCATCAAGTTGCGCCCATCCTGGTGCCGTCACCGCCATCCTCCTCCAGGACTGTTCCGTCTTCCCAAACTGAGATTCTGTGCCGTCCAAGAGGAGCCCGTGTGGGCACCTGCCCCAGCCCCTGGCAGCACCCTCTGTTCCATCTTGGGTCTCCTCATGGGCCTCACGTGGGGGGACTCCGGCCACAGCATCTGTCTTGTGCCTGGGTTATGTTCCACTGGGCATCGTGTCCTCGAGGCACACCCTGTAGTGGCTGGTGTCGGGATCCCCTCCTTTTCAAGGCTTAATAGTACTCCTGTGTGGGGATCCCCTGCACCTTGCTCACTTGCGTCTGTCTGCACCCTTGGGCCATCCTCACATGCTGTTGTGAATCGTGCTGCTGGGGACGGGGGTGTAGGATGGGCACTTCCCAAAAGCCAAGTGTCCGGGCCTGTGCTGACGTTAGAGGGGTGTGCGGTTCCGCTGCTGTCATCCCTGCGAGGGGCGGAGGGTGGGTCCCCAGGGCTGATGTTCAACCCCAGGGCTGCAAACCCCCCAGGTATCCCGTTTCCCAATCCCAAAGAAAGACCCGGAGAGCGCCTCGGGGAGATCTGGGGGCTCCCCTCCCCGCACACTCCTGGGCGGACACCGGGAGGCCAGCAGCCCGCGAGGTGTGCTGGTGCCTTCCTCCCCTCACGGCTGGGGCTCTGCTGTGGTCCTCACCTGGACGCTGGGCGCCGGGCAGTGGCGGCCTCTCTGGTTCCCCCCGTGGCACGTCTTCAGAGGCCCCTCCCTGCTGCCGGCTTTCCCAGGCCGGAGCCGTGTCTGCCCCACGGGGGGCCCACAGGGGGCCTGCAGCCTGGCGCGGCCTGGCCCTTGGCTGGGACCTGACGCCCACCATGTCCTGCAGCCCAGGAGGGTTGGGGGCTGGGCATTTTGACAGTTTTATCTGAAAGTGCTGGTGGGACTGGCTTGGGGTCCTGTGCTGGCCAGGGCAGGGGCCCCAGAGCCATCATCCCAGGGTCACCTGTCACCGGTTGCTGGGAGGCGGGAGCTCAGTCTCCAGGTCTGAGAGGCTCGAGGTCTGAGGCAGGGGCTCTTACTCTGGCTACGCTCCTTCAAGGAGCAGGGGCCTTGGGCAGAGTGGCCGGCGCTGTCCCTGGAGGCGGTCAGTGGAGAAGACCAGCTTGTGATGTGAGATGAGGGACTCCAGGATCCCAGAGGTTCTCTGCTGTAAAGATGGCGGGTGCCCAGACTGCACCCCACGCCCCCCGATTCCGGGTCTTGGGCTTGAGTCTGCCATCCAAAGTGCAGCTGGGGTGACGGCCATGGTTGGACCGTGGAAGAACGTGCTGTCATCTGGCGGCACAGCACAGGGCCCTCCAAGTGGGGACGGGGACGGCTCTGCCTCCAGGAGCCCTGATGCCGCTGTCCAAGCGCTGCCCCAGCAGCTCCGGGCAGGTCCAGAAGCCCCTGGAAACATCTGGAAGCATCCAGAAGCTTCTGTGCTTTAGTCACGGGCTCCAGGGAGCAGCCAACACAGACTGGCCTGGCTCGGTGGCAGCTGGGAGCTGACCGGTGTGGGGAGAGTGCTGGACGTGTCTGGGTTGGGACGTTCTCCCTCGGACACCGTGGGCCCCGTGGGAGCACTGGCTGATGTTGGTGGTGGGTCGGCCAGCTCCCCTCCCCTCCACGGTCGGTGCCGGGGCCGTGCTGGTCCATTCCTGCTGACCAGGCCTTTCTTTCCGTTTTCCCTCAACAGTGAGTGACCTGCAGGAAGAAGGCAAAAGTGCCATCAACTCTCCGATGCACCCAGCCTCGGTGGATATTCACCCTGAAGACACGCAGCTAGGTACGGGGGTCTCCGCTGCGGGCGGGGGTGTCCTGGCCTGGAAGCGGCCTGGGTGGGTAGCTCTGGCCTCGGTCAGACTCCCCGAGGGCTGTGGCTGTCCTTGCCACAGGCTGGTGCGTTTGTCTTTCCACACTCGGGAGGGATTCGGGGACTGCGTGGCCTCAGCTGCGTCCTCCCGCCTGACCTCACCGAGGACCTCTGGTCTCACCTGGAGCCCTGACCGTGGCAGCCCTGTGCCCATCTTAATTGCTGGCATCTAACCAGTGGCTCTCTTGACGCTCAGGTCCCACGTCACACAGCAGACGATAGAGAAGCCCTGGGTTTAAAGGGGCCATCAAGGAGTCGGTTCAAGTGCAGGGGCACTGGGTGGTCAGCTGCGTGCTGGGCTGGGCCCCGAGTGTGGGTGTCGGAGCAAAGGCCCTGAGGAGAGCCGCGGAGAGGAGGCGCTGTGGCAGGGGGTCTCTGGGCCGAGTCAGGACACGTTCCCTGGGTGGGAGCTCCCTTGGCAAGGTCCTGGGCAGAGGCTGTGACGTGTACCCAGGTGGCCCAGGACAAGGTGACACGGTGTCCCAGGTGCAGTTTGAGGTGTCCCTCCTTTCCTGTGTCTTGGGTCAGGTGGCTGCATCTGACGTGTGGTAGACTCACGCCTGGTGTCTCCGATGGGCCCTGGGAGTCCACCTGTCCCCGTGTCCCTGGGGTAAGCACAGAGAGGTCACTTTCCTCCTGTGCCGTGGCGCTGCGGCTGGCTGGGCAGCACGTACGCGGGGACCCCTCGTCCTCAGCATTTGTACCCACGAGGGAGGGACCCAGGTGGGCTGCAGCTGGAGCCCCCTCTCTGTGTGGAGTCCAGGTCGGAGTCGAGGTCGGGGTCGGGGGTCCACAGGGAAGAGCAAGCCCCCAGCTTTCTGCCCCCTCTTCCCATTAGGTTTATTCACTTTCAGGGGTGGTGAAGCCCTGCAGGGCCACCGGGCAGGGCCACTGGGCAGTGCCAGGCCTCACGGGGGAGGGAGCGAGGGGAGAGCCTTGGTGGCTTTCTGAGCATTGCTGGGCGGGGCGGGCCGGTGGCTGGGCTGTTGGAATCATTCCGTGGGCCCTGGGGCTGCGGGCGTCTTGAGTTCTCTGCCACCAGCCGGGGTGGCCTGGAGGGGACCTGGAGGGGGGCCTGGAGGGTAACCTGGAGGGGGGCCTGGAGGGGGGCCTGGAGGGTAACCTGGAGGGGGGCCTGGAGGGGGGCCTGGAGGGTAACCTGGAGGGGGGCCTGGAGGGGATCTGGAGGGGGGCCTGGACGGGGACCTGGAGGGGGGCCTGGAGGGGGGCCTGGAGGGTAACCTGGAGGGGGGCCTGGAGGGGGGCCTGGAGGGTAACCTGGAGGGGGGCCTGGAGGGGGGCCTGGAGGGTAACCTGGAGGGGGGCCTGGAGGGGGGCCTGGAGGGGGATCTGGAGGGGGGCCTGGAGGGGGGCCTGGAGGGTAACCTGGAGGGGGGCCTGGAGGGGGGCCTGGAGGGGGGCCTGGAGGGGTGGCCTGGAGGGGGGCCTGGAGCGGGACCTGGAGGGGGGCCTGGAGGGGGTCCTGGAGGGGTCCTGGAGGGGTGGCCTGGAGGGGGGCCTGGAGGGTTGGCCTGGAGGGGGGCCTGGAGGGGGGCCTGGAGGGGGTCCTGGAGGGGTCCTGGAGGGGTGGCCTGGAGGGGGGCCTGGAGGGGGGCCTGGAGGGTTGGCCTGGAGGGTTGGCCTGGAGGGGGGTCTGGAGGGGGGCCTGGAGGGGGGCCTGGAGGGGGGTCTGGAGGGTTGGCCTGGAGGGGGGCCTGGAGGGGTCCTGGGGGGGGCCTGGAGGGGGGCCTGGAGGGGGGCCTGGAGGGAGTCCTGGAGGGGGCCTGGAGGGGGGCCTGGAGGGGGCCTGGAGAGTGGTCACTAGCAGTAACCTCGTCCCCTGGGGACGGAGGGCTGGAGCCGAGGCTGGGTTTGGGCCTGGGTGGGGTGACGCCTGCTCTCCAGGCATGGCCAGCCCTGGGCTGTGAGGCTGGATGGGGAGAGAGGGAGGCCGGAGGAGACAGCTGGGAAATGAGCTGGGGAAGGGGATCCGGAAGGTGCCGACCTTGATCCCAGGACAGAGGGGGCTGCTGCAGCCTGGGCAGGGCCCTGAGTGTCCCTCCCAGTCGCTGGTCGGCGGGTTGCAACAGCTTTTCCATTTTGTGAGTTGAACATTTATTGCTGTGAAGTCTGCATCGCGTCTGGGCTGAGGGCGAGCTTCACTGATGGACGTGGACAGCTCCTCTGCCCCGTGGGACCTGGTCTGGCCCTGGATCCTGGTCTCGGTGGCTTCCTGGCCGTCTGCCTGTGCCTTGAGGGCACCTGGTCCTGCCTGAGCCTCTGCTCACCTTCTTTTCCTCTCCTTAAGGGGGAGGCTGCTGTGGCCTCTCCCAGCACTGGACCCTGGGCCTCTGGCCACACCCTCTGCCCAGGTCCCCCAGCTGGACAGGGCTGCCTGAGGCTCCTCTCCTGCCCGGTCAGCATCCTCCTGTCCTGGCTAGGTCTGTGGGTCTCCCTCCAGGGTCCTGCTTCCTCCAGCTGCCCCGCCTACTCCCCCTGGCTTGGCGGGGTCCAGAACACAGGGAGCCGGTCAGGATGGGTCAGGACGGGTCAGGATGGTCAGGATGGGTCAGGATGGTCAGGACGGTCAGGATGGGTCAGGACGGGTCAGGACGGTCAGGACGGTCAGGACGGGTCAGGACGGTCAGGATGGGTCAGGATGGTCAGGACGGGTCAGGACTGTCAGGACGGGTCAGGACGGGTCGGGACGGTCAGGACGGGTCAGGACTGTCAGGACGGGTCAGGACTGTCAGGATGTGTCAGGACGGGTCAGGACTGTCAGGACGGGTCAGGACGGTCAGGACGGGTCAGGATGGGTCAGGACAGGTCAGGATGGGTCAGATGGGTCGGATGGGTCAGGACGGGTTGGATGGGTCAGGATGGTCAGGACGGTCAGGATGGGTCAGGACGGTCAGGACGGTCAGGACGGGTCAGGACGGTCAGGACGGGTCAGGACGGTCAGGATGGGTCAGGACGGTCAGGACGGTCAGGACGGGTCAGGATGGGTCAGGACAGGTCAGGATGGGTCAGATGGGTCGGATGGGTCAGGACGGGTCGGATGGGTCAGGACGGTCAGGACGGGTCAGGACGGGTCAGGACGGTCAGGATGGGGCCGGGGCGTCGCTGTCCGGCGTCATTTTTTGTTGTTATTTCTGACATTTCTCGTTTGGGCTGTTTTACATCCGAAGTTGCAGGATAATTTTTTCCCAACTAACACCTCAAACCTCTCCCTGTGTTCCTGCCACCGGCCCTCGGTGACCGTCCCAGCGGCCGCAGGAGCTCTCTAGGGCAGGGCCCTTTCTGCTGTGCCAGGCCCCAGTGGACGCACCGGCCTCCTTCTCCCCGTGGTAGTGGCCTGGGCTGGTGGGGGCAGAACTGTGCATGTGACCCTGTCCCCTGGGCGAGGCCCCTCCCCACGCTCTGTGGTCTGGTTTTGACTTAGAAGGGTGGTCCCCGGCTGTGGGCCTTATGTGTGGGAGTCGGCCGTCCCGTCCCTGCCACCTCACAGACATAACTGTGGCCTTTTGTCCCCGGCAGAGGAGAATGAGGAGCGCACAATGATCGACCCCACCTCCAGGGAGGACCCCAAGTTCAAGGAGCTGGTCAAGGTGAGGCCTGACGGTGGGCGCTCCTGTGGACAGGGCTGCTGAAGACGGGCAGCCACCGGGTGCTCAGCCAGGGGTCTTCTGAAGCCCCAGGTGGCTGGCTGCCCCCTGGCTCCCAAAGTGTGCTGGGGACACCTGCCTCAGCGTCCAAGTCCCCAGTCCCCAGCTCTGGCCCCGTTCTCCTGGAACTCTTCCCCAAGACGCAGACGCCATGGCTCTGACGGAGCAGAGAACCCGTATTGTGTGTGAGCCTCGCGCCCACACGGTCCCCCTGACCCTCCCCCGGGGCTGCCAATAGAGACCCCTCAGGTGTTCGCTCCTGGCCCACCTCGCCTGAATGAGCGCCTCCCTGGCCGGGAGCTGGGAGGGGGTTGCAGCTGGGTCTGCAGCTGCAGGCTCAACAACCCTCAGGTGGAAAATACTAGAAACAATATTGCACTGTTGCTGAAGTGTGCCACCTGGTCAGGCCAAGAGGGCGACGTCTGTGCTGAACAGGTACAAATGCCTTTTTTCTTAAAATTATTCCCTGAAGAGTCCAGTGTCACCACATGGAACTAGCAGTGACACCGGCGAGGTCTTGTAAGTCTTCTAGAGGCCCTTCCAGGCGTACAGGAGGGTTTCGTAGGTTCCACGCAAATAAATACGGTATTTAAAAGAAGGCGCTTCAGCCAGGCACAGGGCACACGCCTGTAATCCCAGGGACCGGGAGGCTGAGGCAGGAGGATGGCAGTTCAAAACCAGCCTCAGCAACTTAGCGAGGCCCTATGCCACTCAGGGAGGCCCTGTCTCTAAATAAAAAATAAAGGGGCTAAGGATGTGGTTAGTGGTAAAGAGCCCCGGGGTTCAGTTCCTGGTACCAAAAAAACAAAGGACTTCAACAGCTTAGGGTGTCCACAGGGGTCCTGGGACAGTCCCAAGACTGCTGGGGGACACCCCCTGGGATGTGGTGCCAAGGGGTGACGGTGGCTCTGGGGTCAGCTCCCAGGTCCAGATCCTGACTCGGGTGCAGGTGGAGCTGGGCAGGTGCTGGGCACCCTCACGCTCCTGAGGCCACCGGGCGCCAGGAGCAGGGCAGGCAGGAGTGGAGGGACGCTGCTGGCCCGGCTGCCTGTTGAGAAACGGGACTGGCGTGGGCTCCGGGGTACAGACTACCTGGACGTCTTCCCCGTCCTGGCCTCTGCTGCCCCGTCGATGAGTCTGCCTTCTTCCACAGCTCAACTCCTGGGTGGACGGCAAGGGCTGCCCGGGCCGGAGGTGGCCTCACGAATGAGGCACTTTGTATTTTTAACGATTCTCCAAAGAGGACAGTGGTCCGAGCCCTCCAGCCGAGGAAGACTCTCACGCCGGGGGAAGATGGAGAGCCGCGTTGGCCTTCGTCCTTGATGGCCGGCGCAGGGCTCCTCCATGCTTGGGTTTCTCTAGGGCAGAGGGTCTCCCGGGACTCGCGCAGGGCCCTTAGGACCACCCCTGATTGCTGCTGGGGCCAGCTTCAGGATGGGGGCTGGTCTTGGAGGGCTGACCAGTCATGGGAGGTTGACACTGGACCTCTGGGGAGGCGCGAGGAGCCCAATTCCCGGTGGCCCTGTGGCTGCCTAACGAGCGCAGCTCTGGACAAGTGGGAACGGGGGTCAGTGAGGCCCCAGGAGGGGCGTGAGGAGGGGGCTGGACTCTGTGCCCACCCCGCGCCCTCCATCCCTCCCTAATGGACGTTATGATGCTTTCAATGTCGCGTGCCCTGCAGTCGCCAGCCCTGTAAAGCTCTGCTGAATTCCGGAGGCCAGTCTCTGAAATGACCCGACCCAGGGTGGGGAGGCCCCGCCGGCCGTCTGAGGGGCAGAGGGGCAGGTGTTCTAGGGAGTGGGGCCAGCCTGGGGGGACGGTGCTCTTAACCTGTGGAACCCCAGTTTGGGTGATTGGGGTCACTGTCAAGTTGGGGGACAGAGAGTCAGAGAAGTGCTGGGAACAGTGTGTGTTTGGAGTTCAAGAAAAACCACGTGAAACTCCCGCGTGCTGGACAGAAGCCGCCCCCTGGACCCCGGAGCGCGTCCCCCAGCCCACTGGACGGTCTTCCTCCCCTTGGCGTCTGGGGAGAAAGTCAGCGGCACAGAAACCACCTGGGGCTGAGGCTGGGGCTGCGGGGCCTCGCGGAGGCGCCTGCCGTGCCCCCAGCTGCCAGCCCAGGCGGCCTCCTGCCCGGCACCGTGAGCGGGCGTCCTCGGTGGGCGCAGTGGCCAGGACCGCGTCTGGAAGGGGTGAGAAGATGACAGTCCCAGCCCCCGGAGGCCGACTGCAGACCCGATGGCGGTTCAGGAGGAACGAAGGAGGAAGAAATTTTTTACTCGGGTTAAAGCAAGTTCATAAAACCAAGGTGACAGCGAGGACATGATTGATCCACGTCCTGGACTCTCACCCGCGGGACCCGGGTGTGCAAATGAGCACGTCCCTAAAAATAATGCCCTGTGCTACCTTTAAAAGGTCTTGTGCAGAGCAGAAGACAAGACGGATGGTCCGGGAGCTCCGGGGCCACGTGCTGCCCTCCCTGGGCGCGGTGACTCTGAGCTGGCGCTGGCTGGCTCTCCCCGGAGCTGACCGCTGGGTCTGCGGCATGGGTCTGGTTCTGGTCTCTGTTGTTTTCTATCTGGGCTTGGCCCAGGGCAGGATCCAGATGTGATTTATGTCGTTTTTAGGTTTTAGCTTCTTCCTGCAGAAACATCCTCTCGGGGGACGGTGCCCTGGGCCAGGCCTGGGAACCAAAGGTCTGTGGGCCCAGGAGGCCTCCCCAGAGTGTGGTCAGCGGTCCTGCTGTCTGTTTGGGCCCCCCCTGTGCTCCGTTCCTGCCCCTTTCCACAAATAAATAAATAAAACACAAGTAAGAAGAGAAGGAAGGAGGAGAGCAGTAGCCCTCATGCAGGGCCCGGATCGGGCCGGGGTCCCGGGTGCAGGTCTCAGGGCTGTGGCTGCGGGAGTCGGTTCTGGGGCCCAGGCTCCTGGGACTCCTGGGTGGTGGTCCTGTATCTGTCCTGGAAAAGGAGCCCCTTCAGGGGTTGACTTGGAGGGGCCCCCGGATCCCGAGGCAGGAGGGTCGGGCCAGGTGTGTGTGTTTAGAGGCGTCTGGGTTAGGTACAGCGTTGGAGGTCATGGAGGGCACAGAGAGGGCCGAGGCCAGGTGGTCCCCAAGGAGAATCCCCTCGAGGAGACCACAGCCGTGGACAGAGTGGCGGACAGAAGCCAGGAGCCAGAGGTTGCCGTGATGGAGAGGAGAGACCCGAGGGCCATGGGCAGCCGCGGGGCCCAGGAGGGCAGGGTGGTGTGGCCGGCTCTGTCCTCCTGCCTGTTGGGAGGTCCTGGACTGGACTGTGCCCTGTGTCATCTCTGGGAGGGGCCGGCCACTGCCGTTCAGAGAGGTTACTGGGGCCAGTTAGATGGCTCTGTCCAACGCTCGCCCGGGGGATGTGTGGACGACCAAGGCCGCTCAGGCTGCGCCTCCCGTCCTGGGAGCAGGGCTGCTGCCGGCAGGGCTGAGCAGCCCCAAAGCACCACCCGGAGCCCAGCGGGGGAGTCTGTTGAGAAAAGGCCTGAGAGGAAGAGGCTGCCTGGAAAGAGGGAAGTTCACCTCCACAGGCAGACGGGGATGTGGGGGCCTCAGCCGTGCTCTTCACGGCACCAAAGGGCAGCAGCAGTGACCCAAACGCACAGCGACGGATGAGAGGGTCCACAGCACGTGCGTGCCGTGGAACAGTATGCAGCCATAAAGAAGGAACAGGGTGGACCCACGCTGCAACGTGGGCAGAGCTGGACAACAGGAGGAAGAAGGAAGAGAAGCCCGTCCCAGAAGGCCAGGAGCCTGAGGCCACAGGACAGAAGACAGGTCCTGGTTGGGAGGGGCCGAGAGGGACAGATGGGGCCACTCTGAGTGCGAACGGGGCTTCTGTTTAGGGCGGTGGCGAGGTCCTGAAGTGGACGGGGCTTTTGCCCGACTTTGAGGTCGTACCACACCCACTGATGGTGTGGCAGTGGATCGTCTCTCCCTAAAGCTGTTTTATAAAGTGCTGCGGGAAGCGGGGGCTGCGAGCTGGCCAGAGGCCAGGCTGACCCTCCTGCCACAGCCTGGGGCTCCCGCAGCCCTGGGGGGTGGCCAGGGAGGGTGTCTGACGGCCGCTTCCTGCCTGGGGGCCGGGGTGGCAGTACCAGCACTGACTCCGTGCCCCCGCCTCCCTGCCACCGTCTCTCCTGCTGAGGGAGGGCGCTGTCACCTCACCTCATGCTCCCGGCAGGAAGGGGCCCGTCCTCACCCGGCGCTGGGAGCTCCCTGGGCAGCCCCGGCCTCCAGGGCAGGTGCGCGGGCTGCGGGGGCTGGGAGAGGCCTGTCCGGTGGCCATCGTGGTGCGGGCTGCGCGGGTGGCCGTCCCTTCCTTGGCTCACGGCCTGCTCCCCCAGGTCCTCCTGGACTGGGTCAATGACGTGCTGGTGGAGGACAGGATCATCGTGAAGCAGCTGGAGGAGGACCTCTACGACGGCCAGGTGCTGCAGAAGCTGCTGGGTGAGTGGCAGAGCCCGGGCTGGGCCACCGTCCCCACAGGGCCACCCCGGCCGATGTCCTGACCGGAAGGGGTCCAGGGACAGTGGCCTCCCGCTTGGGGTGTGGTCCAGGAGGGAGGCGGGAGTGGAGGCCGCAGTCCCCCAGCTCCTTCCTGTGTCACTGGGGACAGGGCGCCACCCTGAACAGCGCACGTGGCACTCAGCGTGGCCGGCGCCCTGTCTGCGGTCACTGGGAGGACTTAAAATGAGAAAGACCACGGAGCGGCTGGCCAGGGTGGCTGCCGTCTGGCTCCCTGGGGTCCCCGGGTGACTGGAGCCTGGCACATTTGTGGGTGGGGCGGGGAAGGGTCCTGCAGATTGGTGACCACGTGGACGGGGCCACTTCAGTGGGAAAGAGGGGGGGAGGGTGACGTGCGTGGGGCCTGCTGGCCTCGGTGCCCTGGACCCCGGCCCGCTGACTGCGGCATGGCTTCCCGTCCTCAGGACGCTCTGGGGTGTCTTCAGGGCCAACACCTGGGAGAACCTGTTAATGTGCCTCTTCGGTGTCACCCCGAGACCCCAGGCCCCCGCGTCGGGTGGGGTCGGCAGACCGGCATCAGGGCCTCCTTCCTCCCAGCACCCCCCTGTGCTGGACCCCAGGGCAAGCCTCGTCCTCCTGCCGTTCCTGCAGAGGCCACTCCCTGGGGACGGGGGCTGCAGGACCCTGGGGGGCGGCGGGGACCACCGAGTGGAGAGAGAGCGGCTGGGGGCGCAGACGAGATGGGCTTCCTGGAGGA
This sequence comes from Marmota flaviventris, assembly GCF_047511675.1. Classification (NCBI taxonomy): domain Eukaryota; kingdom Metazoa; phylum Chordata; class Mammalia; order Rodentia; family Sciuridae; genus Marmota; species Marmota flaviventris. The sequence continues at coordinate 5,238,976 of NC_092500.1, read as the reverse complement.
GGTGCCCTGGGGCTGGAGGAGGAGGGGGGCCTCTGCCCAGGGAGGGAGGCCGGACACCCAGGGCGGCCTCTGCAGCATGAGGGTGTGGGGAGGCCGAGTCCTTCACTCTGGGCGGGGTCTGCACACGCGATATAAATGGCCCTGCCACCGTCTCACCTGCTGAGGGAAGGCGCTGGGTCACATCACCTCCTGGACGGCCGGGGAGTGTGCAGAGCCACACTGAGTGACCACGCCCTCCAGTCCTGCTGCCCACGGGGATCTGAGAGATGGCTGAGTCTGGCGCGGTGGTGCCGTGACTCGGAACTTGGTCTTGTCCCCCCCCACTCCGGTCTCAAGGCCAGTCTTCTGAGGAGGCGTGTCACCCTGGGCTGAGCCACGTCACCTGTTCTGCTGCAATCCCACCCCTTGCCCTGTTTGGGATAGAATGTTCCATGGAAGTGCCCTGGTGTGTCCCCTTCTCTGCTCTGCCTTTGGCTGTGGCTTCCTAGATGTCACTCAACCTGCTGACAGTGGACATCACTAAGCTAGACTCAGCCCCCCAAACCTGACCCCTGGCCTCATTTGAATGGCTTCTCCCCCGTAAAAGGGGTCAGCAGTGCTCGCTCTTTTCACTGACCCCCACGGTCAGAGCAGCCGTCACGGGACCCAAAGAAGAAGGCGCCTCTGTCTCTGTGGGTTGTTTCGTGCAGCCCAGTCCCTGGGGTGACCCTGGTGTTGTAGTCGTGAGGAACGTGACAGGAGGGGTCCCCTGTCCTCCAGACTGCTCTTGGAGGGAAGCTGTTGTCACGGTGAGGTCACCCGCTCCTTTGATCAGGGGCTGGCAGTGCCAGGGCGGGTCTAGGCGGCCTAGGCTCCGGAGACACGGGGTGAGCACGAGGGCCACCAGGTGTGTGTTCCAGCCGAGGGTGGACAGAGGACGAGGTGCCTGTGGACGGTTCAACCTGAAGCATAAGGAGTCGCTGTGAGGGGCAGGGAGCCCGGGGGAGAGCAGCCTGTGAGTGCGGGGGCAGTTGTGGTGCTGGACAGCCAGGGGCCCTGCCCAGGAGCCGTCCTGCGCACAGGACAGGGAAGGACATCCAGGCCAAGGCTCTGATGCAAGGAGGAGCCTGTTGTGTAGACGGACAGGGTGGGGGGGCAGCCGTGCAGACGCAGTCGTGAGACGAGGCTGGGAGGACAGATGGCGTCCAGCCTGGGAAGCAGCGCTTCTCTCCCACATGACAGGAGGCCACCAGAGGCCCTGAGCAGGGTCCTGACATGGTCTCAGTGGAGATTTAAAAGGCCACGTGGGCTTCTGGGTGCAGAGTAGATGGGAAGGAGGGTCAGGAGTTGGCACTGGGACGTTGACCAGGTTGTCTTGCAGCTCTGACCAGGGCAGGAGTGTGACAGGGACAGTGTTCTGGAGGTGACAGCTGCCCGGGGAGGAGCTCTGCATCCTGAAGTCCACTGCTGGGCAGGAGTCTGGAGTCCAGCCGCAGCGTCCGTGTGCGCTCAGTGTCCTGGATTGGACGGCGTCACCTGGAAGAGGGGGCTCCAAATTCCTTATTTGACTGAACTTCAGGTGGCCAAGAAGGGACATCAGTTTGGCTGGGGCAGGATCCCGTCTTAGGTTGATTCTGGGGTTCCAGGATGAATCTGAAATGTCCCTCAGACCGTTTCATAGTTATCGTGACTTTGTGGTGAAGGGTTAGTGGGTGGGTGCCAACGTCCCGCTGTCCAGTGGAGCTGACTTCCTCGGGTGCTGGTGCACAGTCATTCCCAGCAGCCAGGTGCTGGTGCACAGTCATTCCCAGCAGCCGGGTGCTGGTCACTCTTTTCACACTGGACATGTGAGCTGGTGGAGACTGTCAACTGAGGAGTCCAGAGCAGCACACTGACCTTATCTGTCACTGTCCTCAAGGTACAACGGGTGGTGAAGCAGCCTGGGCTCTCAGCTTCCCTCAGAAGGACTGGTGGCCGTGAAGACTCAGCTCCTCGTCAACTCCGGGCCTCGGGGATCTGGCTGCTGGGGGGATGTTTGATTGAAGCAGATGCTCAAGTTGGTCTTTTCTCACTACCTGGAACAGACACTTCCTAGTGTCTTCATGAGCAAACTTGAGTGCTCTTCTGAAATTTTTTTTTGTCTTTTTAGATGTTGATTTACTTCTTTGTTTTTGCTTTTAATTCTTCTGCATGCACATGTGGCCCCACCTATCTCATCTCAAGAAAGAAAAAAAATGTCCCCAGGCCTTGCAGAGTGGCTGTGAGGCTCAGTGACCGGATCTCAGGATCACAGGACAGGCTTGAATTTGTGTCACATCGGCCGCGGTGGGGTATGAACAATGCCGTCCCCCACCCGCGTCAGGGCCATCCTTTGGAGCAGGCGTCCTTGTCCTCTGGCTGCACTTCACGTCCTTTTGGTTCCCTCTTCAGTTGGCCCCGCGAATGCAGCACTTCCTCGAGCTGCGGTGGCCGCGAGTCTTGCTGCGTGCCTTTGTCTTGTGCCCAGCGTGGCGGAGGCTCCCTTGGCTCCGCAGCCTGGTCACGGTGGCCAGGCTGCTGGTCCTCCTTGTTTGAGGGTCCCCAAAAAGTACTCGAAAGGCCACTTTAAAGTCTCTTGTTTGTCAGTGGGTCAGTGTCCCACGTTGAAGACAAGGACAACGTTCAGGGATAGTCAGCTGTCGACAGAACACCCCAACGTCGTGCCAGGTGTGGGACCTGTTGTGACCCTGACGAGACGTGTTGGTAGCCCACGTGACTCTTGAGCGAGGCCCAGGATTCCAGGAGAGATCTTGCTGCAGGCATTTCACTCCTTGGCTACAAAAGGCAAAATCTAAAACCAAATAAGGGATTTTGGCCGAGTACCAAGGCCAGAGTTGCCGCCTGTGCGTCTGAGGAGTGGGCTGTGGTGGTCAGCACGAGTGGTCAGGAAGAGGAGGAGCCAGCAAAGCAGCTGGGCAGGATCGGCCACCAGGAGTGTTGTACCGGGAGGGACCGAGGGTGCGTCCAGGAGGCGGGGAGAGGAGTCGAGGACAGAGAGGGCCTCTGGGCTTGGCCATGTGGAGATTGCCGCGGGTGAGGACCCGGTGGGCGGTCCCAGAGGAGCTGCCAGTCTCCGTGGCAGGCGGGTTTCTGGGGCACATCTCTGCTGCGTTGGCTCTTTATGGGCAGAGGGTGCTGTGCCGACGGCCGTGGGGGCTCCCGGGCCGGCTACTGCCTCTGCTAGCCCACCCCCCCACTGCCTCTGAGTTTGCAGCCCCCGTTGCCGTCACCATGGCCTCCTGACTCCCTGAGGTCCAGTGGCTTTTCTCTGTCTCTTTCTGAGCTGGGAAGAGAGTCCAGGCCCCTGCAAAGCCTGGGCTGCTCCCCGTCTCAGCAGTGGGCAGGGTGATGTCTGGTGGCCCAGCAGCCACGTCCCTTGTTCTCCGCCACATGGAGTGCCACCCAGGACCCAGCCCAGGCCACCCCAGGCACCGCCAGCTTCCCTGGTCTCCGTTACGGCTGGGTGTGTCCCCCAAAAACTCACACGCTAAAGCCCGTCCACCCCACAGGGTGAGACTGTTTGGAGAAGTCGATTGAGGCCTCGTGGTGGGGGCTGGGCCACTGTGACTGGTGTTCTTATAAGGAGAAGAGATTGGGACCCAGACACACAGCGGGGCCATGTGAGGGCAGGGAGAAGGTGGACGGGTAGCCCTGGACACGAGGACCACTCTTGGCTGTCCCCCTCCTCTGGTGCTTTGTCACGCTGCCCGGGCTGATGGGTGCAGTTTCCTTCTCTGTCTCTCCACCTCCTCTTCCACATAGGTGACGTGGCTGACAGGGGACAGGAGGGGTGTACCGGGTCCCTGTCTGTCCTACTGGGCCGGGCTCCTGGACCCCGGCTCTGCCCTGTGCTAGGTCCTGGGAAGCCCGTGCACCCGGCTTGCTGGGTTTCCAGGGTGTTTCTGGGACACTGGAGTCTTCGGCTGATTGGATCAGGTGGAGAGACCCGTGTGCCAGGCGTCACTGTCCCCGGCCGGCGTGGCGGGCTCTTGTTTCCCTTCCTTCTTGCCCTCGGCCAGCTGGATGGTGCGCAGTCGGTGTGTCCAGGACCCCCTCGGTCACCTCCCACCCAGCCTGTCTCTGCACTCGGGAGGGACCCCTTGTCCCTGCCTGCTGAGCTCCAGGACTGAGCCTGTCACCTAGCGAGTGGGGTCTTAAACGCTCTCCTGGATCATCCCGTGACACTTTGGCCATTTGGTGGAGGTCTAGCCCCGACACCTGAGCCTGGAATCTACGAGTGGGAGGGAACCGGGTCCCCCGCCACGCTGCCCTCACCAGGGCGGCTGGATCGCCGGTGCCCGCGTCTGCTGTCCCCTGCCCTCACCTGCCGCTGTGCTCGCTCCTCAGGGAAACTGAAGGAACGCAGGCCGCGGCCGGGTCTCTGGCTCAGTGATTGAATCTTGAGCGGAGGTGACAGTCCCTGTGCTCGCCAGGCCCCTCCCGGTTGCTGCTCCCTCTAGGGGACAACATGGCGCCAGCCCCGTGAAGCTCTAGCAAACTTCTCTGTGTGTCAGAACATCAGGGCGAGTGGGAGGGGCACGCAGGAGGGAGGTGGCCCCAGGGCCTTCCTGGCCCCGCTAAGCTCATGTCCCCAGGACGGGCTCCTCACCGAGCTGCCCGCTCCTCCAGGTGCCCCTCGCCCTCAGCGGGGTCTTCGGTGACTCTTCCATTTTGTGTTCGTAGAATGATCGGGGGGGGGGGGGGGGGGGCTCCACGTTTCACCCCTGCCCCGTCCTGCTCTTCCTTCTGGTGCGGAACGACCTTGGACTTGGGGTTCTTACTTCGGCATCTCAAAACTCCCCGTGTCTTGCGGTCACCTGCTCCACCTCGGGGGCCTCAGTCGGCAGGTGGCCGGGCCACCCTGGCCCCTCCTGCCTCCTCTGACGCGCAGCCTCCAGTCTCGTCCTTCTCTTGCAGAGAAGCTGGCGGACCGCAAGCTGAACGTGGCTGAGGTGACCCAGTCTGAGATCGGGCAGAAGCAGAAGCTGCAGACAGTTCTGGACGCCGTGTTGGACCTGCTGCGGCCGCACGGCTGGGCGCTGCGGTGGAGTGTGGACTGTGAGTGGCGCAGGGAGGGCGTGTCTTTTGGGGATTTGGGGGATACCAGAGATTGAACCCAGGGGCACTCGACCGCTGAGCCACATCCCAGCCCTATTTTGTGTTGTATTTAGAGACAGGGCCTCACTGAGTTGCTTAGTGCCTCCCTGTTGCCGAGGCTGGCCTTGAACTCACCATCCTCCTCTCTCAGCCTCCTGGGCTGCTGGGATCACAGGCGTGTGCCACCACACCTGGCAGGGAGGGCGTGTTTGGACGGACCCTTTGCCTCTGCCCATTGCCCCCCACCAAGGCACCTGGCCCTAGAGGTCACAGACCTGCTCGCCCTCCTGCCACACGGGAGGGCAGTGCAGAGGGGAGGGGCCGGGGGCCACAAATCGGGGCCACTGGGCACACCCTGAGAGCCTCTGTCTGCCCAGCGCAGAGCAGAGGAGTGGCCCCAGCTGGGCAGGTCAGGGAGACTTCAGGGGCAGAGCCGTCCCCAGGGGCTCTTGTGGGGACTCGACTCCAAAGCCCCGGGACCTTCATATAAGAGAGCTGTTTTACTGAAGGCCCCCAAAGCAAGTCCCCAGGAGCTTGGGCCAGCCTCAGGAAAGTGCCACAGGGTGAGCTGGTTGTAGGAGGGTGTGACGTCACAGTGTCCCCAGCCCAGGCACTCAGCGAGAGGGGAGAGCTGACCAACAGAAGCTGGACCATTCTGGCCCATTGCCCCACCCCCTGCAGGGCAGTCGGGGTGCAGAGCTCTCCCTGCTGGCCCCTGGCCCTGGGGCCTGGGGAGCTGGGCCCAGGCTGCGGAAAGGGCACCTGCCCTGGCCTGGCCTCTTGGTCTGAGAACTTGGAGAGACCCAGCCTCATGGGCGCAGGGGCCGTGGGTGGGAATGGGCAGAGGTGGCAGCTGCCCGGCCTCGGCCTGCACTCGGGGGGCTGGGGAGAGTGGGCGGCCACAGAGACTGGCCTGGGCCAGGCGGGAGTCCGCATCCAGCATCCCAGAGATGGTCTGCCCTCGAGGGAGAAGTCACTGGGAGCCAAAGATGATGGCGTCATTACTGTGGTGGCCCGTGGCCGTGACCCGTCCTCCTCCCGGTTCACTGCTTTAAAAGCCAGGCTGCTTTAGAAAGTGGTTGTACAGGTCACCCAGGGCAGAGGAAGGAAAGAACTAGAAAGGAGAGAGGAGCTCACGCTGGAGGCCCGGCGCTCTGCTGTCCACGGCTGTCCTGTCCTTGCCTCTGAGGTCCGTGGGGACGCCGCCCTGTGGATGGCCGGGTTCCCTGAGCCTCGCTTTCCTCCCTGCCACAGCGATCCACGGGAAGAACCTGGTGGCCATCCTGCACCTCCTCATCGCCCTGGCCACCCACTTCCGGGCCCCCATCCGCCTCCCCGAGCACGTGTCCGTGCAGGTGGTGGTCGTCCGGGTGAGTAGCCAGCGGGTGCGTCCTGCGCGGGGAAGGCAACGTGACGTCCCCTCCCGCAGCCTTCCATCTGCATATTTTCCCTCTCAAGCACCTACCTCTGTGTCTGGCCCTGGCTCCGAGGTGGACGGCGGGGGTGGGGCGGGGCGGACAATGGCGCTGATTGGAGCAGAGGCAGAGGCTGCAGGGTGTTGAGGTTTAATTTTCCAGATTTTTGAAAAGAACATTCATTTCTCTCCAAAGCCAACTCGTCGGAATTCAATCCCTTGAATGTGCTTATTACTGGAGGAGGCTGGGCCGGCGGGAGGAAATAGATCCCCAAATTAAAGGCTCCGCACATTTGCCGTGGAGCACGTCCCACATCCCCATTATCTCTTTTTTGGGATTCATTTCTCTTGATTCACTCGGAGAAGGACTGGGACCCCCGGGCCTGCCCCGCCCTCGCTGCTTCCCCCTGTTCTGGGTGCGGGGCCCCGGGGGGTGCAGGCACAGTTTTGTTGGTGAATGTACTGAGCACCTCGCAGGCACCAGGCGCTCGCTGGGCTGCTGGGGACTCGAGATGAGGAGACCCCACTGGGGCCTGAAGGAGCAGCTGCCTCTGCTCCTGGGAACCTGGGGGTCTCGGGGCTCTATGTCCCTGGAGACGTCCGGCCACGCGTTCTGATTTTTGGACTCACCAGTCCTGTGGCGTCTGCGGTCCGCGAGAACCTGGCTGAGACGCTGTTTTCTGAAGCCGTCTGACCGCCCCGTCACCCCGGGTGCTGGCTTGGCCTGGCTGGAAGGCCCCTCTCTGGCATTAAGCAAAGGTCACCTGCCTGCTCTGCCCGCTTCCTGCCTAAGGAGGATGTCTGTGGCCAGCACGGTGACGTGGGCCCCAGGAGGCCATCCTGCGGTCCCTATCTTGGATGCCTGGTCGCAGGCAGCCTGCCGGGAAAGGCTTCCCGAGGACACCGAGCCTGGTTTCCGAGCCCACCTACGTCAGAGTCGGCCGGGCTGGCGCAGGCTCAGCGTCCCGGGTGTCCCCTTTCAGGCTTGTGCTGGGTCCAAGGCAATCTTGGGTTTGCGGAATGTTTGACCCAAGCAAGTATTCGTGGTGCCTTCCGCACTGACCGGGGTTCGCAGGGCCACACCCAGCATGGAGGAAAGGGCGGGGGGCTCCGAGCTGGCCGCACCGTTGCTCAGAGGCTGGCCTCCCGGCCTCGTTCGAGCCGCCCTGCCTGCCCTGCCATCCCCTGGCCTGTCCCCGCACGTCTGGACTTGCTCAGGCGTCTAGTTCGCTAGTCCCAGGAGGGGCCATGCAAGGCCCGTGGGATTTCAAGGATGGAAGAAACAGAGGCCAGGGCCACGTCCACCTCCTACCACAGGGCCTGGGTTGTGCCACAGGGTCACTGACCTGCAGTGACTTCCCCACCAGAGTCCACTACCTTTACACTATTTGGCTTTAAGTCTCCAATACCTTTGCCTGGGCCCAGCACCCGGTAGGCACCTAGTGCGAGTTTGGTGTGTGAACAAGTGAACAGGATGTCTCTGGCCTCGCCGGGAAAACTCTTCTGAGACTCAATCAGCCTGAGGCCCCGAGCAGGCTGCTGGCCAGGGGCAGCCGTTCCTCATTAACAGGGACCAGCCCCAGAGGCTCTGGAGGCCGCGCTCGGGAAGGAGGGAGGCTCAGATCTCGGGTGGGCCCATGGGGGCCGCCGCCTCAGGAAGCGATCCCCCATCCCGCGAGGGGTCCGGGCAGGGGCCTGTGGTGGTGGTGGCATTGAGTGGTCACCCGGGTTCCCCCAGAGCGCCTGCAGCTGTCACCCACAGCCCCCCTCCATGGCCTGTGTACCCGCCCAGCCCCGAGGAGCGGCCGGTGCCCTTGGGTAGCCCCCCGGCTGCTGGGTCAGAGCAGCTGTAAGAGGCGAGGAGGGGCAGGTGGATCGGAGAGCCAGAAGTCTGAGGTCAGGGGTCAGCAGGGCCACCGGACCTCAGAGGGCTCAGGGAGGACCCTGGCCCTCCAGCCTCTGGGGGGCGGGTGCTGTCCCCAGGCTTCCGTCTCACTCTCTCTGCTTTGGTGGACGCGTGGCCTCCCCCGCTCTGCCTCCTCTGTCCTTACGAGGACCCCAGCCGGGCAGGACTCAGGCTCACTGCAGTCCAGCGTGACCTGGTCTGAACTCGCGTCCACAAGGATGGTTTTCAAGGAAAGTCACATTGGAGGCTCTGGGTGGACGTACTTGGGGGACCTGTTCAGCCTGGGAGCTATTTCACTGGGTGTTTCCGGCTGTCACTCCCCATCCTTCAGACACCCTCCGCCCTCCTGGTGGCACACTGAGTCCCTCTGGGGACTCTGAGCCGGGGCGCTTCCTCCAAGACCCCCTCTGAGGCCCGCCGTCAGGCCACACGGGGGACGGTTGCCGTAGGTTCTCCCCGGCGGCCACCTGAAGAGCCCCTGAGCCGTGGGGAGGGAGCTCCTGCCCGGGGACCCTGTGCGTGGGCGAGTCCTCTCACCTCCTCTCTCTGCTTGGCTTCCCGGGGACGAGCAGAAGTGGGAAGGCCTGCTACACTCCAGCCACGTGTCGGAGGAGCTGACCTCGACCACAGAGTAAGTGGACCGTCCGGCCCTCCAGGCCCTGCGCCCGAGCGAGCCCAGGCTGCAGCTCAGCCAGGGACACCCGTGCCTGAGGGCTGTCCCTGTGTCCCTTGCCCTCCGGGAGCCTTTACCTGCAGGCCATCCTGGCCTCCCCTGCCACACACACTCCAGCTTCGCCCTCGGAGTCCGTGTTCCTTCCTGTAGAGGGCTTTAGGGATGTTGGGTGGGGCTGAAGGTGCAGGAAGGCCCTGGAGACCGGCCCCCCCGGGGACCCATCTGCAGCTCCCTCAGAGGGACGCCACGGGTCCAAGGCCCCGCTTGTCTTGGACGAGCGAGGCTCTCTGGGAAGTCCAGAGGGCAACTTCTCAACTGTCCGAAAGGCTTCAAACCCCTCGGAAGTAGCAGGTCCAATAGTCGGTTCTGGGTGGCCGTCAGGACGCCCGCCGAGGACCTCAGAGTTCTCTGCCTCCGCACTGACCTGCTGCAGGTGAGGCAGGAGGTTCAAAGGATCCGTCGTCGGCAGACCCACCAGCTCCGTGCACAGGGAGGGACCGGGGCTGTGGGTTCACGGACAGCCTTTCAAAGCTGGGCCGAGGGGAAACCAGTCCCTCGCTCGCAGCCCGTGAGCTGTCGGGGAAGCTGTCGAGGTGGCTGCGTGGGTGTGGCCTGCCACGCGGCCCCCGGGTGCTCCAAGCCCTCGAGAGGGAACGAGGAGAGCTGGGGGAGGGAGACGTGCTGTGCCCGGCACCGAGGTCCCTGCGCAGCCGGGTGTCCAGCAGTAGAAGCTGCTTGGGAGGAACTGGGATTGGGGTGGCGTCCGGCCACCGACTGTCACCTAGACCCACCTTGGAGCCTGTTCATTTGCTGGCAGTCCGTGGTCAGCGGCTTGGGCTGGGCTCAGCTGGGCGGTTCTCTGGCCAGTCTTGCCAGGGTTGCTGTGTGACTGTGGACATCCGAGGGCCACCATGGGGCTGGGCAGGCCTAAGTGAGTCCAGTAGAGTATTCCCCAGGTCCCCTCAGCACTCAGAGCAAGTGACAGGTCTCCCTGGGCCAGGGGTGGAGACAGACCCCACCCTCGGATCAGGAGGGGCCCAGCCCATTGCTGCAGGCAGACGTGCAGCCCTGGACCACGCCATGGCCACCTTTCCCCGCCCCCTACCCCCGAGGATAAAAGGACCAGAGAGGGGGGTCGTGAGCCCTGCAGCCAGCCTGGGTGAAGCCCAGAGGGGAGTAGGGTGGGAAGGTGGCCTCGACATCCACCAGCCATGATCAGCACATGGGGGCCTGATGCCCACCAGCCCCAGCTGGGCACAGAGAGGCTGTTGGACTTGGCTCCTCTCCTGAGAGCTGTGGACCAGGGTGCAGGCAGAGGGCATGTCAGCAGAACGCAGGATCCTGCCCGGGGCAGGTGGCGGGCAGGTGGAGGGGGCAGGTGGAGGGGGCAGGTGGCAGGCAGGTGGAGGGGGCAGGTGGAGGAGCGCGTCCCTGAGGGAGTCTTTAGGGGGATTTGCCTACAGGCCGGCTGAGAGCCAGGGAGCCAGCCGGGCTTTCCCGGGTCTTGGGCTCTTCCGGGAGGGCAGTGCAGGAAGTGGAGAGGTTGTGGTCCCTTCCCAGGCCACGCCGGCCCCGTCCCACCAACCTTCTCCTCACCTGCCCACTCCGGGTTGCTCCCTCCGCCCCTCCTCTCCCATGGCCACCGAGGATCTGGGGATCGTCCTGCTGTGGCTGCCTGTCCTCTGGTACCTCTCTCCTCCGTCCTCCTGCGACAACAGAGACCCACGTTTAGGTTGCTGAAGGCATCATGGCCACCGCATCCCGTCTCTGTCCCTTCTGGTCTCTCTTAGCGGCAGCCCTGAGGTCACCCTCTCCAGAAAGCTCCCCTGGGAGGCTCAGGTGTCTGTCTCACCTTTGGAGTCCCGGGCCGGGCCCTCGGTGTTGTCCCTGCGGTGTTTAGTTCTGTGTCTCCCTGCCTGCGCATAGTAGGTGCTTACATCAGCGTCTGTTAAACAAGACGGAACCCGAGCACCGGTGCTACAGGGATCTGGGGAAGAAACAGCTCCACCGCAGCCCCTCGGGACGGTCGCGTGGGGCAGGGCTGTGCCCCGGGCACCGGCGCTTTCCAAACTAGTCGTCCTGGTCCTTCACGGGCTGGCCTCCTCACAGCATGTCCTCAATGACATAGGGCTTGGGGCCATTGCAGCCCTGGACCCTGAGGTCTGTGGCCAAGGCTGCTGGGAGACCTGCAGGAACTGGGTCCCTCCTGTGACTTGTACGCAGCCCCTACAGAGGGCGACTCAGGTGGCTGGCGTGCCCACCGAGGGGGTGACCTGCTGCCCGTCTTGTGCAGTGTCAGCCCCTGCACCAGCCCCCTGCGTGTGTCCACAGAGTGGGACAGAAGGGAGCCAGGTGGGATTCGGGTCCCATCAGGGACACTTGAACTGGTCAGCCCTGCCCTGTCATGTTGCCTACCGAACCGCTGATGACCGTCTGACAGCTCTCCCCCCCCCGCCCCTCTCCCTCTCTCTCCCTCTCTCTGTCTCTCTGTCCCTCTCTCTCTCTCTCTCTGTCTCTCTCTGTGTCCCTCTCTCTCTCTCTCTCTCTGTATCTCTCTCTGTCCCTCTCTCTCTCTCTCTCTGTCCCCCTCCCTCCCTGTCCCCCTCTCTCCCTGTCCCCCTCCCTCCCTGTCCCCTCTCTCCCTGTCCCCTCCCTCCCTGTCCCCCTCTCTCCCTGTCCCCCTCCCTCCCTGTCCCCCTCTCTCCCTGTCCCCCTCTCTCCCTGTGCCCCTCTCTCCCTGTCCCTCCCTGTCCCCCTCTCTCCCTGTCCCCCTCCCTCCCTGTCCCCCTCTCTCCCTGTCCCTCCCTGTCCCCCTCCCTCCCTGTCCCCCTCTCTCCCTGTCCCTCCCTGTCCCCCTCCCTCCCTGTCCCCCTCCCTCCCTGTCCCCCTCTCTCCCTGTCCCTCCCTGTCCCCCTCCCTCCCTGTCCCCCTCTCTCCCTGTCCCTCCCTGTCCCCCTCTCTCCCTGTCCCTCCCTGTCCCCCTCCCTCCCTGTCCCCCTCTCTCCCTGTCCCCCTGTCCCCCTCCCTCCCTGTCCCCCTCTCTCCCTCTTCTTGTTGCAGGCAGATGATGGGCCGGTTTGGTGAGTACTGGGGCGCCCTGGGGCTCATGGGTCCTCCGGGGAGTGGAGCCAGGGCCATGGGGCACCAGGGCAGGAGGGGCAGGGTGGAGGGAGGGAGGGGACTGCCTGTGTGACCGCGGGTGACTGGGTGGCTCTGGGAGGGAGGGAGGGGCCCTTTGTGGGGTGGGCTTCTCACAGTCTCTGGTTTAACAGCCCTCCCTGGGGTCAGGCCACCGAGGCTCTGGTTCCAGCGGGTGACCTTTCGCTGCCCCTTCATCTCTGTCCCTCACCAGCAATGGGGGAGTAAGGGACAGAGGACCGAGTGACATGAGTGAGGGCCCTGCTCCCCTGCAGCTGGTTTTTCCTGCAAGTTTTCAGGGGTGTCCCAAAGAGGGTCCTGACCACTGGCCCACCCCCCACTCAAGCCTGGGACCCCATCACCAACGAGGGGTGGCAGCACAGGGACCAGCCACGTGTGTCGGTGTTTGAACCCCGGAGGTGGGCAGCCCAGCTGGCCTCCTGGACAGAGCCTCCTGTGGGGGACGTTTCAAACCAGGAGCACTGGCCCCCCAGGGCCTGTTCTCCAGCGGGTGGGGAGGGGCCGGCCCCGGCTGGCACAGGTGCGGTCACTGGGGTCCTCGGGTAGGCATGCCCCTGAAGCCCAGCCTTGAGGCTGTTCTGGGGACCAGCCAGCGCCACGCCCTATGACTTCCCCAAGGCCTGGGGTTCCAGAGAAGGCAGCATACTGTCCCCTGGGCTTCCTCCGGAGACCTCAGGCTGTGCCGGGACTCACTGCCACACGGGATTGTATTCCACCCTTTTTAGTGTCGTTCTTATTAAGAAACAAATAAAGGAGGAGGGGGAAGGCTGGTCACGGTCACCGAGGGAGAGGCTGCAGGAGGGCAGCCCAGGGCCGGCGTGGGGCGCCCCAGAGTGCCCGCCGGGCACCCTGCCCCTTCCTGCTCAGAGCAGCTAACCCTGGGGTGACACCGGCAGAGGGGCCCAGGCCCTCGCGTCCTCTGCGGCCCGTAGACTCGGCTGTGGGAGGTCACGGAGCATCAGCTTGGTGGGGGCCCGGGAGTGGGCGGGCACGGGGCAGGTGCGCGGCCTGGCCTCTGAGGGGAGGCCGGGGCCACCAGAGGCCGAGGGCTGTGCTCGCTCAGCTCTGAGCGCCACACGGGGCTATTAGTGGGTGACAGGCAACTCGTCCCGCCCCCGGCCTGGGCTCCTGCTGACGCAGACGGCAAGCTCCTGGTCCCCCGCCGGGCCTCAGGGGGGCGGGCCGGGGAGCAGGGGTGGCCGTGGCGCACCTCCCGCAGCCCCCTTCAGCCCGCTGCCCGGGTCTGACCACACACACCGCGGCCTCCGGCGCCGTGGCCTCCCTGCTTGCCCCTTGCAGCTGCCGGGTTCTTTGCGCCAACCATTTTTGGGGGGTCCTCAGTCTCCCTAATACGTCCCTGCCTGCCCGAGGGTCTCTCTGAGCACCCTTTGCACACCTCCCCTCTGGCCTCCAGGCCCTGCTCCCGTGGGGAGACTCCACCCGCGGCCCCAGGCCTCCTGCCCAGGCCTCCTGCCCCCTCAGGATTGCTCCATGCTCGTCCCGTCAGCTCCTGGCTCTGATGTCACTTACCCCAGTGACCGCAGGTGCTCCCACCCACCTCACCTATTGGCCGAGTGCTCTGTGCCCAGGGAGTGTGTGGCTCTTGCCCATGTCAATGTCTACACCCGCAGGCCTCCGCGTGCCTGGCAGACAGGGTGGACCTGTGGGCTCCTGCCCCTCCTCCCTGCTCAGGGCTCCCTGAACTGCAAGCGTCCTGCGGCCGGACGGCACCAGGGCAGCACCCCAGCCCCCACCTAGTGCCCGTGGGCCCGCAGCAGCTCCTAGACACTCTGGGAGCTCCCAGGGCACCAGGTGGCCCCTGGTGACGCTGCTGCTGGGCTTTGCCAGGAGCCGCTCCTGCCTCTCTGTCCCCAGGGTCCTGCAGAGGTGGGGAGCAGGCTTTTCTCTGGGTGGAAGCACTCTCCAGGGAGCCGAGGTTGTAGTCTGGTCTCCATGGCGACGGCTGGCTGTGCCTCTTCTCGCTGGCAGCCGCCCCCGCCCCAGCACTGGGCCCTTCCCAGGCTGCGAGAGGACAGGGACGCCGTGTGCTCCCCCACCTCTCCTCCTTACAGCCTGACCTCGCCCCTCCTGGCCTCCCCGTTTCTGCCAGCAGAGCTGGTTCGAAACTGCAGCCTGACGCTACGGCACTGCCCAGCGCCCGCTGCCCCCACGGCGCCCGGCTGCCCCACGGCGCCCGCTGCCCCCGCCAGCTTGCTCACGCCCCCCCACTCTTGGCCTGACTCTGGGCTTCCTCGCCCTCTGTTCCACGTGCTGTCCCCTCCACCCAGAGCGCCGTCCTCCCTCCTCCTCTTGTCCAGAGACCCCCCTCAAACTGCAGGACTCCTTCGTCCTCAGGGAGCACCAAGGGACAGAGGCCAGCCCTGACCTCCTGGACTGGGCTTTCCTGCACTCCCGCCTCCTCTTCCTGGACGGCAGTGGGCAGGGACTGTGCCCACGGCTTTCAGAGCAGGAAGTGGGCTTGGGGAGGAGGAGGCCGTTCACCTCGAAGCCTGTGCACCTTGAAGCCATGCCTCTGGGATCCCAGCCTGGACCCACCTTTATCCCCACCGGGCACACAGATGTGTGCTGGGTCCTGTGCCTAGTCCCCACTGTCCCCCTTCAGAGCCCTGCAGCCCCTGGTGCAGGTGAGCGGCAGCCAGCGTGGGCGTCCCCTCCTGCCCGGCGGCCTCCCGTGTGGCCTGACTCCGCCAGCCCAGCAGTGGCCTGGCTAAATATACCCGCTGACGTCAAGTGCTCTGCTCCCGGGGCCTCCGTAAGCAGCGTCTAAGGCTGGGTCTTGCCTGGTGAAGTTGAGCCCTTTTTGTGCCCTTAACAGATTGTCTCATGGGGGACAACCTGACTTTGATGACGGTAGAGTCGTTCACATCTGCTGCGGTGGAGGCTGAGGCTGGGAGGCCGGCGGGAGGGCCGTCCAGGCTCTGGGCGGAGGAGGCTTCTGCCCCCGCCCAGGCGCATGTGCAGGCTCCTGGGCCCCAGGAGCTCTGGGCTGGGCGGGCCAGCTGCAGTGTCCACCACCTCCTGTCCCTGGCCCTTGGGTGTCCAGCTCCTTCCCTTAGGGCCTGGCGGCTCCTCCCTCCTTCACTGTCCTGTGACAGGTTGGGGGTGACACAGATGCTGGCCTGGCCACCCCCGGGGAGGGCAGGGGAGGCCTCCATGCAGGGTTCAGGCCCAAGCCCTGGCTGGAGACAGAGGTGTCTCTGCTGTCCTCGTCCTGAGCACCACCTGCCCCAGGGATCCCGAGGGCAGAAGCCGGAGGCCCCAGGTCCCTTCCATGCGCTGTCTGCCTGCCCTTCTGCCAGCGGCCGTCCCCGCAGCTCTGTGCTCCTGTCCACGTGCCCCCCTCAGGGGCCGCCCAGTCAGCCCCGTGCCCTCCCACGTCCTCAGCCGTCGGGGGCCACCCAGGTGGAGGTCGGAGCAGCGAGGGGCCCTCCCGGGAGGAGGAGGGTGGATGGGCACTGCAGGGGCGTGAGCCACCCGTCCCCGTCCCTGAAGTTGACCCTGCGGACGCAGACTCCCCAGGGATGCTGTCGGGAGCCGCAGTGTCTCAGTTCCTTTGCTCTCTGCACGCTGGGGCCCACCCTTCCCCGAGCAGGAGCCAGACAGTGCAGGAGACAGGCATCCGTGGTCCCAGGTGCGGGGAGTGGATGGTCGAGCAGAAAAGTGCCTCAGTGAAAGGACAGCTGGTGGAGGCTGGGAGCCCCTCAGAGGTGCCTAGGGGCGCAAGGCAGTGAGGCAGCCATAGGGCAGGTGCAAAGGCCCCGGGGCAGGCTGTGCCTGTAGCTCGTTGCAGGAGCAGTCAGAGGCCAGTGGGTGGAATGAAGTCAGGGCCTGAGTGTGGAGGGTGCCTGATCCACCCCTTGGCCTACTGGAGGGAGAAGGGCCTCTACTCTAAGCATGGAGAGGAGCTGGGCTCGGTGGTTTGGGCGGGAGGATAAGGAAGGATTCAGGAGCGCTTTAAAGGGGAGGATGGGGAAAAGCCAGAGGCCCGCTGAGCAGGAGGCCCACTGAGCAGGAGGCTGCAGGCCCCCAGGGTGGGGGCACCTGTGTGTGGGCGCAGCTGCTTTGGGGAGGCAGAGGTGACTGGATCTGCAGATGCCGTTCACAGGTAGACAAAGGACGTGGAGAGGGAGAGTTGGGGATGGCCTGAGTGACAGGAGTGGCCGGGCAGCTGTCCCAGTGCCGTCCTGTGGCCCGTGGAGAGCTTCCCGCCCTGTTGAAGGGCACCTTGGAGGCGTCCTGTGCGCGCGCCTGGTGTCGGGGCTCCGGGTTCGCCCAGCCTCCTCGAGGGCGCCCCCTTCAGTTCTGGCAGGAATTAGACTCCGGGCGGGCGGGAGCGTCAGGCAGAGCTTCCCGGGGGGGGGACAGGCCACCAGGGCACGAGTGCCTCCATCAGCCCCTCTCCCGTCCCCTCCTGGCCTGTCTTGCAGAGCGAGACGCCTTCGACACGCTCTTCGATCACGCGCCGGACAAGCTCAACTTGGTGAAGAAGGTGAGCCGGTCCCCCCGCCTCCCCGGCCTCTGTCTCGACGCCTGCTGGGCAGAGCGTGCGTTTGAAACCTGGCCGCGGGACTGGAGCAGAATCAGTCAAAACTGGCCACAGTGCGCAAAGCCAGCACCCTCAACTCCGAGGTCCGCTCCCTGCGGGGGCAGCTCCCACCCTCCCGCCAGCCTGCGGGCAGTTCCTGGAGACTTCCCCCCAGGGCTTTTCTCAGTGTGGAATGCTGTCAAGCAGTCATGGCAGTGTCACTGGCCTCCTTACTGCGAAGCCACATTCACAGCCATCAGCCTCTTTGTCTCCAGGCGGGAGCTGGAAGGCCGGGCCTCCCCACCCAGGCATCCTGTTGGCCAGGCTGTGGATGGGAAAGTCCAGCGAGGCTGTGGAGATCTGCTAGGGCGCTGCGCCTCCAGAAGGGATTGGGGCCACCTGGCCGAGGGCCTGGGGACGCCCCACCGGGGAGGCAGCTGTGGGCGGTGAGCCAGGGAGGGAGCTCTCAGGTCAGGACAGCTTCCCCGGATGGATTTCTCAGTGCAGGACTTGTCAGAGCCTTTAATGTGCCACCTGGCATTGCAACTCTCCAAGAAGGAATGGGGTGGACGCGCTTCCCAAGTGGGTTTGGATGGTGAGATTTATGCATCTTCATTTGGGGGCAGGACGTCTTACAGTCCTGTGGAACCCACTTTTGGGAAGTGCCAGTCCAGGCTCAGTGACATCTTTATGTCCTGGAAACGTGACAACAGGCTGTGGGAATCGCCCACGGTCCTCCCAGACGGAGCCTTCCTAGTTTCCTCAGGTCCCAAGTACCGGACCTAGGAGTCCCCGCCCTGCCCCACCCCCCAGCCACTACTGGCCCAGGGACAGAGCAGATGGGTGGACAGTGAGGTAGGAAGGTTCAACCAGAGTCCTCGCCTCCAGGCTGTGTCCTGAGGCAGGTTGTGTGGACCCAGCCTCAGTTTCCCACCTGCCTGGTGGGGCCAGGGGCATTGCCCCCTCTCAGGGGCACCGTGACGGTAACCTGGGCCACCTCCGTGTGACTCAGGGTGGTCCCTGTGTGGAACGTGTGTGGCCCATGGTTACCTTGCTCCTTTCAGTAGGTGGGGTCAGCGGGACCACCAGCCAGGGACCAGCGCGATCTGGTGGTCTCCCCCTGACCCCTGCTTCCAACTGTCCTTCTCAGGCCCACAGTGGGAGTGGCCTGGAGGGAACCGGGGACCCCGCCCCCTGCCGGGCTCCTCCCCAGGCCACCAGCCACAGCGGGCCGCACGCGCCCCGTGTCTGGCACGGGACTTTCTCACTGAGCCCTGGTGGCAGTAGGTACCGGTGGACACCCCACGGGGCCGGTGCTGTCCCCGACGTCCCCTCTTGCTCTGCCTTGCAGTCGCTCATCACTTTTGTGAACAAGCAGCTGACCAAGCTGAACCTGGAGGTGACGGAGCTGGAGACCCAGGTAGGCGGGGCTCGGCCCCCCGGGTGGGCGGGGCTCGGCCCGTGGGCGGGGCTCGGCCCCCCGGGTGGGCGGGGCTCGGCCCCCCGGGTGGGCGGGGCTCGGCCCGTGGGCCCGGGTCTCTGTCCTGTGCGTCCAGCAGCCCTGAGCCCGGGTGGGGCGGGGACGAGCAGGCGGGAGCCCCTGGGTGCTCCTGGGCTGTGGACACAGGGCCGATCTGCGTCCATGGCCGTCTCTGGGCCTGAACTTGCCCTTTCATAAGGACGCAGCCATGTTGCACTGGCGCCCACCCTGGTGACTTCACGTCAACCTCGTGACCTCTGCAAGGACCCTGTTTCCAAATAAGGTCACGTTCACAGGTCCTGGGGACGAGAACTCCGACATGTCTGTTCTGGGAGAGGGTCCAACTCTCCACACCCTCCGAGGCTGCACCCCACGCTGTCACGCGCCTTTGCACGTGCACGTCCCTCGGGTCTGATGTCCTGCGGTGGAGGCCGCTGCTGTCACCTGTGGCCCTGTGACCTGCACCTGGCAAATGCTGAATAATTCCCCTCCAGTGAATGTGGATAAAATGTTTCTTCTGCGATAGAATGCACACCTCCCGCCCCAAGATAAAGTGGCGCCGTGAAAATAGGTCCTCAGCCTTGGCAGACAGGACGCAGGCTCCCCGGATTAGTCTGGGGCCTTGGGAGCTGTTGGCACTGACGCCTCTAATGCACAGCTGATCCTTCTTAAGCCCCTGGGCGATTTCTCTCACCCCTTTCTCCTCCTTAGACTTCTCTCATTTGCTTTTCTAATTAAAAAAGTAATTCAGGTTCATTGTAGAAATGCCTGAAAGCGCAGATAAGCAAAACAAATGAAAACCACCCCTAATCCCTTCACCCAGGGCTGTGCCCTGGGCTCTGTGGCGCCCTCCCCCTACCTGCGGGGAATGAGCGGGGAATGAGCGGCAGCCCAGTCTGCACCGGGAAGTCCCCTGGTCCCTTTTCTAAAGCACATATTTGCGCATCAATTGAAAATGCATCCATTATTTCTGGCAATTTGCTAATGCGGCCCCTGCCTGGCAATCTGCGCGGTCTGCGTGGCAGGACGTGCCTGTCTAGGTGCTGAGTTCAAAGGCGCATTTTCTCAGGTGACGGGGTCCCGCATCGGCTGCTCTGTCGTGTGTTTTGGTCCCTAAATACATCAGCTGCGTCCTCCTTAGAAGACAGAGGAGCGCGTCTCTGCCTGGCCTTTCCTCTTGTCCGGTCCACCTGGGGATCTACATTTTCTTGCTCTGAGTTGTCCCCCACTCAGCCAGCCCCTGGTGACACTGGTCTCCCTGGTCTTGCTCCTGGGACACGAGTACCTCTGTCCAGCCATTTGTACCCTCCTCCATTTCCCGGATTGACTCAGAGAAAGGCAGGCGCCAGGGCCAAGTGGCGGTGTGGGGGCTGCCCCCGCGTCCTGACCGGCGTCCCCAAGCCGTCACTTTTCAGATGGGCCAGCACCGAGCACCAGAAGCCAGGGTGCCTCAGGCTTGGACTCTGCGCTTCAGTGCACATCTGTCCTCCTTCCCGCAGCGTCCACTCCTGTTTCCAACGTCACGTTGTCTGTAAAGGAGGCGGCGTGTCACCCACCGAGCAGCCGACAGGCTGAGTCCAGGGCCTGGCCAG
This sequence comes from Marmota flaviventris, assembly GCF_047511675.1. Taxonomy (NCBI): domain Eukaryota; kingdom Metazoa; phylum Chordata; class Mammalia; order Rodentia; family Sciuridae; genus Marmota; species Marmota flaviventris. The sequence continues at coordinate 5,219,091 of NC_092500.1, read as the reverse complement.
TGCCGCGACCCCAAAGGACTGTCCCCTGTAAACAGCAGCTTCACACTTTCCATTTCTTAGTGGCATGTCCCCTGCCGTGGGCCAGGGCAGGCCACCACTGGGTGTCTGTCTGTGGGGGGCTGCGGCAGCCTCAGGCAGGCCTTGGCTCCTCAGAGGTCATTTTCAAAAGATGGCGGGTCCTGCTGCCCCTTGTCCCGCCCTCCCACGCCCAGCATCACCTGTTCTGAGGGTGGGTGCAGGACGTTTAGGGCCCAGCGGGAAGGGACTCTGGATGCGGGGTGCCACAAAGGCTGGCATCTCCAGGGGCCCCGGGGGGATTATCCCAGCCGTGGGTGCAGCTGGTGCTTAGTGGTGGCCGGAGGGAGAGCCAGCGCACCAGGTGGCCCGTCTGCCCTGCACCTGCACCTGCAGACGCCGATGGGGGGCTTGCTCTTGCTGGGGGTCCTGCCCATCCTTGCTGGCCCTCCCCTGAGACCTAGTGTCAGTAACAGGGACAGTTTCAGACTCATGGCCTCAGCCAGGCTGCTGCCCCTGACCCCAGACACTAGCCTCCAGGCACCTGGTCCTACCTGTGCCTTGCTCAGACGTGTGTGTGCATGTGTGTGTGTGCACGCATGTGTGTGTGTCTATGTATGTATGTGTGTCTCTGTGTGTGTCTGTGTCTGTGTCTCTCTGTGTGTGTCTGTGTGTGTATGTCTGTGTCTGTGTGTGTGTGTCTGTGTCTCTGTGTGTGTGTCTGTGTCTGTGTGTGTGTCTATGTGTGTGAATGTCTGTGTCTGTGTGTGTCTGTATCTGTGTCTCTGTGTGTGTGTCTGTATCTGTGTCTCTGTGTGTGTGTCTGTATCTGTGTCTCTGGGTGTGTGTCTCTGTGTGTGTCTGTGTCTCTGTGTGTGTGTCTGTGTGTGTGTATGTCTGTGTCTCTGTGTGTGTGTGTCTGTGTGTGTGTATGTCTGTGTCTCTGTGTATGTGTCTGTGTGTGTCTGTGTCTGTGTCTCTGTGTGTGTCTGTGTGTGTGTCTCTGTGTGTGTGTGTGTCTGTGTGTGTGTGTCTGTGTGTGTATGCGTGTATGTCTGTGTCTGTGTCTGCGTGTGTCTGTCCCCCACCCCCGTCTCTTTCTCCCCGTCTCTCCCCACTCTGGGGGTCAGGACCTGGGGTGGGAGCTTTGTCCCACCTTGCCTTGGTTCCAAACCTGCTGCCCGGGTGAGGTGAGGGCTGGATGATTTGGATCATTTCACTGTAAACGTTTCTCCTCCCTTGAGTTTGTTAAAGTGTTTGCTGGGAATGTCACCAAGGCGTCCCCTGCAGTTTGCAGATGGCGTTTACCTGGTCCTGCTCATGGGTCTTCTCGAGGACTACTTTGTCCCCCTCCACAACTTCTACCTGACCCCGGAGAGCTTCGACCAGAAGGTACGTGTGCGGTCCCCTCCCAGGTGGCCCAGGACCTGCTGACTGGAACCCTAAGCACTCTCCGCAGCCTCGGGGCGTCTTGAGCAAATGGAAGCCGGGGTTGGGGGGGACGCAGCTCCCGGCAGAAGGACTGAGAAGCCATCGTAGCCTGCGAGGCACCAGAGTTTGTCCTCCACCTTCCCTTTGGGGTCCTTTGCGTGGCCTTCTGTGGCTCTGGTACTTGTGATCCCGGGTCAGATCCTGCCACACATCCCTCGGGTTTTCCTGCTCTTTGTGAGTGTCCCCAGTGCCCTCTGGGCAGCTCTGTGGCCAGCGTCTCCCTTCCCCATTCTTGGGCAGCAACATATTCCCAATGTTTTTCCTACTAAACGATCGGGCAGCTTCTTGAAGAGATGCCGACATCCCTCTGTCCTTAGGAGGTGGGGGCCAGGACCCACGGGGACACCAGTGTCCACCACGCTTTTGTCCTTTATGTAAATGGCGTGGGATTTGCACAGAACCCACCCACGGCCCGTGGTGTGCTCAGATCACCCCTCACACCGCCCCACCCGCTGCCAAGTGAGCGCCAGGGAGACAGAGGCCCTTCGGTGCCCAGGGGGACGTCACTCTGCCCAGAGGTCCCGGTCAGTACTTGGCTTAGCTGCAGGGTGCAGAACCTGTGCATCTGTATCTATTCTGTGGCTGTTGGCTTAGGAAAACATTCCCAGTAGGATTCTTGGGGCTGTCCTGGGTGGGGGTGCCCATGCCCCCCGCTGGCTTGTCCTTGTGGGCTCCCCCAGCCCAGCCCGCCACGGCAGCCCGAGTGCCTTGCCGTAAACACTTGGCCACGGATGGGCTGGGGCGCCGTGGCTCACGGCGTCTGTCACTTTATTTTCTCAAAAGTGCCAGACCCGTGAGTCAGGGAGGCAGACGGTGTGAGCTGGCGGTGGCAGCCTGAGAAGCGGCGGGAACCAGGGCCCTGTCCCTGCCTCCCGTCGTCCTCCTCCTGGGCGAAGGTCCCGAAGCGCTGCTGGCATGTCCCCCGACGATCTGTCTCCTGGTCTGACAGCTGTCTGTGGCCTGGCAGCTTTTCCCATGGGGACTGAGCCACCAGAGGCAGGCTGGTTCTGCCACCTGTGTGCTAGGCACTGCTCGGGTGACAGTGGTGACATGGTTTCCAGTGTCCTGTGCCCCGAGACCACAAGGCACCTTTGGTGTGGCTCTGGGGACCTCGGTAGCAGCTCCACCTTTTCTGGAGGAGGGGCCGAGAGGGTCAGAGAGCAGCGCAGGGGAGGCACCGAGCGCTGCCCCCCCAGGACGGGGCAGCTCAGCCCAGCAGGGCCCTGCCCCACGGTGGGCGGCGCCCCGTGAGGCCTGGGGACGGCTTGCGGCCTTTGGCTCTGCACACTCCAAGCCCCTCGGGCCCTTCGGCCATCTGTGGGGGAGGTTCCACAGAACCTCCCGTCCGTGCAGCGCGGCGTCTGGAGACGTGGAATTTATTCCCCGGAGATCCCAGGGAGGGCCTTCCAGAGTGCGTCCCCCTGTGCCCGGCTGATGAGTCCGCTCTACTAGAGGCGCCGGTCTCAGGGCGACCCCCAGCCAAGGTCGCGGAGTCCCCGGGGGGAGCTGGAAGGGCCGGCTGCACTCGGGAGGTTTTCTAAGACCCTCTGAAGTGCGGAGAGAAAGGCCGCGCCTCCAGCCGGACGTGGCCACATGTGGCAGGTCCCACAGCAGCCTCCGTCGGGGGGCTCTCCGGGCCTCCCAGGAGCTGTCTGCTGGCCTGCGCGTCCACCCAGAGGACGGGGGTGACGGGCCTGGCACGGTGGCCCCTCCTTTCTGCATTGTCTCGGCCGAGGAGGACCCAGAAGCAAATCCCCCCTCAGAACCCACCACCCTCGAGCTGAGGGGCTGCGGGCAGGGTCCTGGGGGGTCTTCCCCGTGGACTCTGCCCTCCGAGGGGTGGGGTGGCCAGGTGTGCCCGCCGGGCTTTCCACTGTGACTGCTGCTGGCGTGCGTGCGAACACATGGTGGGGACGTGCGTGGAGCCCTGGTGGTGGCTAGGGGCAGAGGCCCCCGGAGGACAGGTGTGAGCGCTGGACCCGGATGGCCATGCTCGCTGCAGGCTCCATCTCTTCAAGCCTGCACCTCTCTTGGCATGGACGTCCCGCCCCGCCTAGCCCCGTGGCCGCTCTCCCTGCCGAGCTGCCCATCCTGGCTCCAGCCCCGTCTCTGCTCCCAGGGCTCACCCCACCCTTGGGCCCAGAGGCGCAGCCCCCATCCCCAGGTCCTGCCCTTGTCCGTGGGCCTGTCCTGTTTCCATCGGCTGATTCCAGTCTGCCTCCAGGATGGCCAGGGAGCCTCCCAGGGCAGCGCCTCCGGTCATCCCGCCCAGCAAGCCTGTGCACATGGCCCGCATCTCTCGGGGCCACACCCCCGTGCCTGGCCGGGGCTGGCGTGCAGCGGGTGCTTTGCTTCTCTGGGCACCCCAAGCTGGGTGCCACTCCCTGAGGGTGATTTTGCCAAACACCTTTTCCCTGGTTAGTCCTTGATTTATTTTTGGCACCAGGGATTGAACCCAGCGGTGCTTAACCACTGAGCCACGTCCCCAGCCCTTTTTGTGTTTTATTTTTTTGAGACAGGGTCTTCCTAAGCTCTTCAGGGCCTCATTAAGTTGCTGAGGCTGACTTTGAACTCGTGATCCTCCTGCCTCAGCCTCCCAAGTTGCTGGGATAACAGGCGTGTGCCATGCGCCTGGCCCCAGTTAATTAGTAACTGGTGCTGGCAGTAAAATCATTATCTGGGGCTGGGGCGGTGGCTCAGTGGTAGAGCACTTGCCTAGCATGTGAGGCTCTGGGTTCAATTCTCAGCAACACATTAAAAAAAAATGAAGATATTGTGTCCATCTACTGCTAAAAATATATTTTTCTAAATTATCACTTGTTTCTGCTGCACTTACACTGAAATCAGGGGGACATTACTGCTCACGGGGAGTTCGTGGCTCAGGGCCCCGAGTCCTTCCCAGCTGAGTCCTGTGTGGAGCCTGTGGGTTTGGCGGCAGTGGGTGCTGGGTGTGGTGTGGCTGACCCTGGACGTTGAGCACAGCCCAGCGGCCCCTGGTCTGCTAGTGACTCTCCAGTAGTCACTAGCAGAAGGAGTGAATCAAGCCCCTTGGAGCGAGTGGCACTAGACCCTGTGGTCACAGGGAGGAGCCACGCGGGGTAGGGCAGCTGCATCGGGCAGCGCTGGGCCAGGCCGACTCTGCAGCCACCCTCCAGCTGACTTCAGTTCCAACAGGGTCCACGGTGCCTGTTCAGGGCTGAGCCCCTGCCGCCTGCAGAGCACCGTGTCCTGCAGTTGACCAGGCCACCCTGTGTGTGCCCACTCCTCACAGCCGCTGCGGCAGTTAGCAGGGGCTGCTTTGTGCAGGGCAGTGCCCAGGACTGGCTGCTCTGCAAGGATCTTGTCCTCCTTGAGCCTCAGTTTCCTCGTCTGTAAAATGGGATCCCTGCCGCTTCTCCTTGTGGGTCTGGGTCTGGGGCAGAGCAGGCACCGTGGTCACGAGGCCTCGAGACCAGGCCCGTGCCTCCCTCCTCCCGTCCCCCAGCCCCAGAAGCCTGGTGTGAGGAGGAGTGTCCCTTCTCTCTGCTCCCTCCCGGGCTCTGCCCCAGGCTCCCTGGGTCCTTGCGGCTGAGTCGAGGCTCCCTCATGCCCACCCTTGTTCCCGTCACCTCATCAGCGGGTCACGGGCAGGCCCAGTGCAGGTGGCCACAGGTCCTGAACTGATTCTTCCTTGGCAGGTCCACAACGTGTCATTCGCCTTTGAGCTGATGCTGGACGGCGGACTGAGGAGGCCCAAGGCTCGCCCTGAAGGTAATGCCCGGCCCTTGGCAGGAGGCCCTTGGCAGGCTCCCATGTGGCAGGGGCGGAAACCAGGACTTAGAAGTGGCTGGACCCTGGACGTCCGTGTCTCCGGCTCATTTCCCCTGTTCGGGGTCCAGGCTGAGCGTGTGGGCAGGGTCAGCAGGGCCAGTTCTGTAAGAGCCTCTTGGTTTTGAAGGACGCGGCCTCTGCCTGCAGACCTCAGGGCTGAAGACCTCTGGCCTTGGCCGCTCGGCTGGAAAAGGAGTTTCGTGCCCTGAGAGGACATTAAAGGCTCCCAGATTTAAGGGGGCCTCCCGACGGCGGGCAGAGGGCGAGGCTCCTGAGCGGGACGGCACCTTCACATCCCGGCGGGTCTCGGAGGGACGGCCCAGGCAGCCTGAGGGCTCACCCAGCACCCCGCCTGGCTGGGGGTCGTCACCTGTCCCAGAGACCTGAGCCAGCACCTGAGTGGGGGTGGGGGCGCTTCTTAGGGTGCCGACTGAGGTCAGGGTGAGGGTGGACCCAGCAGTTTCCCTTGATATCAAGTTTCCTGGCCTCTGATGCTCCTGGTCTAGGGACCCCAGAACCTGGCACGGCCATGGCATTGGCCGCCCGGTGTCCTGGTCAGTGCAGGAGCTGGGCAGGGGCCCTGGGGGATTCAGGGTGAGCAGCACCCTGTGGCCCTCTTGGGAAGTCGCGGGGTGGGGGGTGCTGAACACCCGAGGCACTGACGGGTCCTGCGTGAAAAAAACCGTGACCTCCATCCCCCCGGGCCCCACAGGAGGACGCCGCAGGGCCAGGAGCTGTGGTCCCGCCTGCACACAGGAGGGCCCTTGGCTGGGAAGACCTCGCCTTATCTGGCGGTTCACAGGGGCCTGGGAGCCCACAGGGACACCCAGCGCCTCTGGGGAGAGGCTGGGTTCGTGGGGCCCCAGGAGGGACTCCCGTCCTGCTGTGGGAGCCACATGGTCCTGTGGGTACCAGGGTCTGGTGGGGCACCCCAATGTGGCTTTTGAAGCCTTTTGATGTCAGATCTGGGGCAGCTGAGGGGGTGTAAGTCCTGTGACCCCGTGAGGGTGGGTTCTGTCAGGACAGGGAGCAGGGTGCTGGCTTACACCTGCACGTGTCCCCATGATGGCCGCCTGATCTCTGTGGCCTCTGCCCTCCCCACTGCACCTACCCTGGCTTTTGGGGGCTGGGGTGACCCAGGGGGCCAGGGGCTCTGGGCCCCCCACAGAGTACTGGAGCTCCCTCAGGTAGGCAAGCCATTCCCGGCCGCCATCTTGGTCTTCTCATCTGCAAACGGGGGAGGGCAGGAGGCCGTGCCAGTGACCCACCTGGACAAGCTGGGACCCCAGGTCCCGGGGAGGTGGTAGGTCCAGAGCCGACTGCGCCTGCCGTGTCTGGCTCTCAGGACTAGTTACCCACAGGGCTGGTGCAGGGTGGCCCTCGACATGGGGGGCTGAGCTGAGGGCCTTCAGCATCACTGGGTTAAGAGGAGAGGAGGCGGGAGCCCAGACCATCCAAGTCACGCATGTGAGGCCACAGAGCATGTGAGAAGAGCCAGGTGCCCAACTCCCAACAAGGTCCCCTCCCCACCGAAGACAGCAGCCCACACTTAGAGTCCATGGGTCCGTGCGTGTTATTGGAGTTGGCCTTCCATCCGGGAAGTGCCCTTGGCCACCTGCCCACCCATCCTTGAACATGTCCTGATACAGATCCCAGGAGGCCTGTGTGCTTGTCCCCACAAAAGGTGGTGGCCCTGGTGGGGGCTCTCCACGCAGCCTGTGTGTCCGGGGATGATCACGCCGGGGTCTCCTGCATGCGCCGGCCAGTAGTCTCATGCCGAAGCGCTCAGCTGTGCCCATGGTGGCTGAGAGCCCGTGGTGACCCCAGGCGGGGCACATTCTCTCCTCTGCCAACGGTGTCTCTGTGTCCTTCTGCAGATGTGGTGAACCTTGACCTCAAGTCCACCCTGCGGGTGCTGTACAACTTGTTCACCAAGTACAAGAATGTGGAGTGACGGGGACCCCAGACGGCGCGGGACGGTCGGGGCAAGAGAAGCGGGGACCGTGCCCCAGGCCCAGGCCCTTCTCAGGGAGACGCCCTGCTCCGCCCCGGCTGTGTGGCCCCTCCCATCCCTGCCTGCTTTGGTGGCCATTCACCTGCTTTCCTTGCAACCCTGCAGTGGCCAAGACCTCGGAAAATGCAGCCTCTAGACACGGCTGGGCTCCGGGTCTCCCTCCCTCCCTCCGGGCAGGCCGAGGGGTTGACTGTGTTGTCAAAAGATGACACGGAGAAGCTCGGGCCCAACCTCCGCTGGCCGCGCTGCCGCTCCCACTGGTGGCCTGGTCTCTCCGTCCACCCTGGCTGTGCGGGGCTCGGGCATTTCCCCGGCGGGGCTGCCCTTGGACGAGGGGCCTTTTTGACAAAAGGGTTTTGCAATTAAAAAACTCAACTCTCACGTCCCCGGAACCCTGGGTGTGACACAGTGTCCTCCCTCCCTCTGGTTCCCGTGACTTCTTGGCCACTCTGTGTTCTTACTGACCTTTAGCGTGAGCTCCCAGGACCCGTGCCCTGCCACAGGCAGAGGGAGGATTGGCTGGGGGTGTTCCTTGGCTTCCTGCAGCGGCCCAGGGCTGGTCAGGAGTTGGCTGGAGGCGGCTTGATCCCGAGGCCTGTCTGGGATGGCCCTTCGGGGATGGCCCGTCGGGGGATGGCCCTTCGGGGATGGCCCGTCGGGGATGGCGGTCTGTTCCTTTGCTAGGCCCGCAGGGCGGGAGGCTCAGAGTACAGAGGATCCACGTCCCGTAGCTTGGAAGCCAAGGTCGAGGGGCAAGGTGGCCTCGTCCTTGGCCGCGTCTCCCTGGTCTTCACAGGTCCCCCTCTGCCAGCGTCTCTGTTAAGGACACAAGTCACACGAGGCAGGGCCCGCCCACATGACCTCATTTCCTTGTTACCTCTTTAAGGCCCATGTCCAGATGTGGTCACACTGCAGCCCTGGGCTTTGGGGCTGAATTTAGGGGACACGATACAGCCCATGAGGGGGGCATGCAGTGTCCATCTCTGTCCTCACGGTGCTCCCATGGCATCTCCCTCTCTGTGTCACCTAGTTAAGCTCTTCACCCTGGTCACCTTGGCTTGCAAGGAGAGGAATGGCGTCCCCTCAGCTGTGTTCTCTGGCCGGGCCCTGGCCGTAGGGCGTCCTGCTCTGTGGCATGCCCTGGCCCTTCCCCTGCTGTCTCCTCCTGGCCCCTGCCCGGCCAGCCCCCTCTCCAAGCTCTGTGTGCTCATTAGTGACAGGAGGACAGGCCTCTCCGCCTCTTAGACCCCCGCCCCCTGCAGACCGGGGCTGGGGGTCAGGGTTAATGTTGATTGAAGGTCGGGCTGAAGGCTGAGAGTGCTCTGAATGTCCTCCCTGGCTCAGTTGCTAGGCTGGGATGGGTTGAGAAGAGCATTTTGATGGAGGTGGTTTCCCAGCAGGAGAAAGAAATAATTAAAACGGCATTACGGCATCTCCTGCGGGATGCAGTGACATTAAAGACCTCCTTGACAAAATATCCGGGGCCGGAACGTTCCGCGCTGCCTTCATGACTCGCACAGAGTCCTAGCCACCAGGGCCGGTGGCCTGGACCCGCCCGGCCTTGCTCTCAGGCGGGCCTGGGGGGACGTTGCTCATCCCCAGGGGTTTCGGGGGCGAGGGGGACGGAGATGAGGATCTGGAGAGCGCACCTGTGGCCTCTTAGCCAACTCGGGCAGCTTCAGCCTGATCCACGTCATCCAGGGGGAGGTCGTGGTCAGCGGGAGGGGCTTCAGCTTCTGAGGCAGCCCCTAAAGCCCTGCTGGACACTCGCCTAGCCTCAGGCCAGGCCACTCCCCGCTCTTCCCTTTCAAGAAGGACACTTTGAGGGGCCGCGGATGTGCGGGAGCCGGGCAGGCGGCTGGCTCACAGCAGGACCGGTAAAGGCTGAGGTTTAGGAGGCAGGGTCTCTCCTGGGGCTGTGGGTGCAGACGACCTGCAGGGTCCCTTCAGGTCTCCTTGTTCTTGATCCCTGCCCGGCCTGGGTGGGAGAGGGAGGGCCGGCTCTGAGGGCCCCTGTGCCGGGAAGTTCTGGAAGTTCTGGAAGGTTCTTCCTCCTTCCAGGCCACATCCTCATGATGATTTTTCTCTGAAGCGGGGCCTGGCCCATGGCAGCGAGGTGAAGGCAAGGCCATTTGTGTCCACCCATGGGGGCAAAGGCGTGGACAGCCCCTGCACAAGGAGTCCCGGGTTCCCAGGCTCCTGGGCGGGGGCTGGTCCGGCCCCTGGCCTGGCCACCTGCAGCTGTGGCCCCTTCCCACGTGGCCTTGTGCAAGCCTGACCCGCCCCACCCCCCACCCCCCCCCCCCCCGTGTCCTGCGGCTGTGGTGGAGGGCGGTTTTATTTTGGAATAGCTGAATCCTCTGTTCCTTTGTGTGCCGCTATGTTATTGTCTTTTTAATTGTTCAAAGGACGTTTCCTTTGGATTTCTGGATATTAAATAAAAGCCACTAAAGCCCTGGCTGTGCTTTGATCAGACCCGCCTGGCTGACAGCAGGAAGCCATGCTGCTTGCGACATGAAGGCCCAGCGCCCTCGAGCGGGAGCTGTGGCTGGGGAAGTGCCCCAGGCGCCTCGCGTGCTGTTATTTATTCCAATAAAGGGCCGCTCGGCCGCCTGCTCTTTTGGCTGCTATTTTTCTCTTGCTGCCCGGCTGCCCAGTGCTGGGCCCACGTGACTCCACAGCCCCGCCTGCTGGGCCCTCTGGCTAGAACTGGACCACTGCTGGCCCTGGGCACAGGCTGGATAAATCGGCCACTGCTGTGGAGGGGACAGGAAGTCACGAAGCCTCGTGTGCTAACTAGTGAGTGACCACCCTTGACTCTGGGGCAGGGGACCCAGGTAACCGGCAGTGGTGGCCTAAACTTGGTGATCTACACCAGCCCCACCTCCAACCCTCCTGGGCAGAAGTCCTGGGACACTGCAGGAGCCTAGGACTGCTACAGCTGTGGCCAGCCCTGGGCGGGCAGCAGGACGGCCAAGTAGCAGTGCTATTTAAGAAACAGAAAATGACAGATGGGGGCTGTGAGAAGCTGGTCCGAGACGCACACAGGGTGGAGTCCAAGTTTGTCCCTGGGTGGCCGCCGGTAGGTCAGCTCACCCGGGCCTTCCAGCGCAGGGCTCTGAGGGATAGTTCAGCCTCCCGCCCTCAAAACCAGCCGTCCCCACCTGTTCTGCCCTCAGGGATGTGTAGCAGGGTCTGGGGACAGTGCTGGTCGTCACAACTCAGGAAAGGTGTGCTGCTGGCCTGCTCTGATGAGGCCAGCAAAGAGCCATCCTGCTCAGATGCCCGTGGTGCTGTGGCTTGGAAGCCCTGAGCCAGCCCATGTCCACTGCCTCTGTGGGGGGCTCCCTGTTAATATGGAGGAGGACGGAACCGTTCCCCTCCGTGCTGGTTCTTTGAGGCCAGCAGTGGTGAGCGGCTCTCCAGAGAGCTTGCTGGCCCTGTTCAGTGGGCATTTTGCTCAGGGTCTGGTTCGTGCAGACCTGGGCAAGCGGACAGACCTCGCCCCTGGCCTGAGCCCTGCAGGTGAGCCGCAGTGACGAAGGACACCGCAGGGAGTCCAAGGAGGCCAGCCGAGGAGCCCAGGGCCCCAGGCCGGCTCCAGACCTGCGCTGAGCCTTTCTCTTAAAAGTTGTTCTGTCGCCTTCTGGGTGGACACCTTTGCTCTCAGGGCCCTTAGGAGCCCCCAGTCCAGCCGTCCTCTCGCTGTGGGAGGGTCTTTGCAGGAGGGGTCCCCTCCTTGCCTTGCAGCCCAGGGAGCAGGCCTCAGAGTGGAGAGGAGGCTCAGCACTATGGCTGGCCCCACCTCGGCCGCTGCAGGGTGGACACTCGCTGCTCTTCCAGGACCTGGACTTGTGGGGAAGCTCGGCTCTAAGTGGAAACTCCCCCGTCCTTGGAGTTTTAATTGATCCCATGAGTTGTCACTGCTGGGGGGCAGGCTCTCCCCGGGCCACAGAGCGGGGGACCCGGAGCCTCACCCCTCAGGACCCCAGCACGCGCTGGGTATTTACCAAGTGCCTGCTTCATGCCAAGCCCCATGCTAGGCGCCCCAGGGTGCAGCAGGGGACAGGGCCTGGAGACTCTGGAGACAGGAGGCGGAGGACAAGCAGGGGGTGCCTGCCGCGTGGAGTGGAGCCGATGGCTCTGGGATGGGCGAGTGAGAGGCCTGAGGGCAGAGCCAGGGCACCAGGTCGCCTCCAAGGCCCACGTCACTTTCAAGGCCACATGGCCTTTGCTGATCCGGTGATCTGGTGGACTGGCTCTAGAGTCTCTTCCCCACACCAACTTTTTAAAACGAATCGACTAGTGAACAGGAGGCGGGTCACCCAGGGGCAGGCTCCAGGGCAGGCTCTGGTGGCTGTGACGCCATGACAGTGGTGGTGTGGTGAGGAACAGTGTGTGACGGTGAGCCGAGCACACCCCTGCATCCCTAATGACGGGGTGAGAATAAGGACTTTTTTCTCTTAATGGTTTTTTTAAAAAATTTATTTAATTTTTAGAAAGTTTGGTGGGGGGGATACTGGGGATTGAACCCAGGGGTGCTCCGACACTGAGCCACATCCCCAGCCCCTTTTATTTTTTTAAGTAATTTTTTAGTTGTTGATGGACCTTTATTTCATTTGCTTATTTTTATGTGGTGCTGGGAATTGAACCCAGGGCCTCACAAGTACGAGGCCAGCGCTCTATGGCTGAGCTACAACTCCCAGCCTTTTAAAAATTTTTTTATTTGGAGACAGGGTCTCACTAAGTTGCTGAGTCTAGCCTTGAATTTAGGATCCTCCTGCCTCAGCCTCCCAAGCAGCTGGGATCCCGGGTGCAGGATCACCAGCGCGCTCCGCCCCACCTGGCCCTCGTGGCTTATTTTTATACAGTATCAAAGGAGAGCTGGAGGCAGAGACCAGGGGTGGTACCTAGAGCCTGTAAATGTTGCCATCGCTCCACGCGGGGCTTCACCCTCTTCTCCTTGTATCTCTGTGCCCCTCTCTTGAAATAATAACCATGTGTGTCTTTCCACCCACGTTGCCTTGTTTACCCGAGTGCGCCATCTCCCCCACGTTATTCAGAGTGTTACACACCACCTCCCTCTGCGCCTGGGTCTGTTTCCTAGCAGCACTCTCACGTGACACAGCACAGGTGTCCTGATCAGCAGATGGGGCGGCATGAGCTAACTGCCACCTGGGCTGTATTCAGCCGTCTCCATCACGTCCTTCATCCCCAGGGCAGAAACGGGTCGTGCATTACCATCGGACCTTGGGCTGTTGGAGGCTTCATGCACCTTGGGGCAGAGGTGTTCTCAGCGCGTCACTGGGGGACATGCCGTGTTGCTTTGTCCTTTAGGAGGCTCATTTCGATGACTTTGTTAAGATCGGGTCATCAGTTTGAACTTGGACTATATACCCCTCTTTTTGATGGACAGGTACTTATGGGAAAAGAGTTTTTGGCTATGGAGTTACGTTTCCTCCAGAAAGAACCAGAAAACTAAAGACAGGAAGCCGTGGTTTGAGGCATTAGATGAGAAGCAGACCAGGCCTGAGAGCCCTAGGAACAGAGAGGGAGCAAGGTGACCCAGGTGCTGCACAGTCCAGCTCTCCACATAAACCTGTGCTGTCCAACCTTCAATACAAACGCCTAGACATGTAGGGACCAAGAAACAACAACAAGAGGGTGACTTAGAGCCAGCGGGGGAATAGTCAATAAGAGGAACCAAAGAGTGACAAATGGTGGGTTCCACAGCCCGCTGACCAGGACGCTTTAAAAGTGTTAATGTCTTGAAAGACTGTTCTATATCCAAGGGCTCTACAAGTCACGAGTCACCAAGGCAATCACAGCAGCATGTGGTCTCTGATTGGACCCTTGAGTAATAAACACACGTGCACATGTGTGCACAAACATGCGTGTGCACACACACACACACACACGGTGATAAAAGGCATTTTGAGCATTTGGCAAATCCGTATATGAGTGAAATGTTAAGAAAACATGTCATGGTAGATTTCTTGGGTGTCCTAATGTTCAGTGTCGTGTAGGAGAGGGTCCTTGTTCTCAGGTTCTGAGTTAGGTGGAGATGAGTGAGAAGACCTCTGCAATTTATTTACTTCAAGACGTTTTAGTTGGGAAAAACCCACAACATAAAAAGTTGCCATTTCTTCCACCTTTCGATGCGCAGCGCGGTGGGGTGGGGTGGGGCAGGCTTGCTTTCTCACACGCCACCTCCCGACTGCATCCGGCAAAACAGGAACTGGGTCCTGGCGGGGGCCCCAGCTGTGCCCCAGCTCACAGAAATAACCAGGGGCTGTGAGGCCCCCCTCAGCCCCTGGTCTGCCTCTCATGTTTGCAGCGGGGTCACCAGGGCCAGGTGGAGGACTCTGGGCACTTCCTCCAGAGCTGGGACCACTGGGCAGCCCCGCAGGTTACTCTGAGCAAGGGCTGGAGGGTCCCAAGTGAGCTGCCTTTGAGATCCGGAGGGTCTCTGTCATCAAGCGCTGAGCCTCTCCTTTGGGTGGTGCTGGGGTCAACCGCAGGCCCTGTGCCCGCTAGGCAGCCACTGTGCCCCGGGCCACACCCCAGCCCCGCACCTTTGCTGGTTGTCAGAGATGCAAGGTGAGGCTCCTGAAACTTCACTGGGGAGGGCTCAGCCCTGTTGCCAGACAAGTAGGTCCCCAGAGAGTTTCCAGGTGGCTAAATTAGCATGTCCCCACCAGGCATCCAGAACAGTGCCTCCCACTCTTTGTCACCTCATGGAACACGTGCAGAGTGACAGAGTTTGCATGGCATACTGATGGACAGATGAAGTGGCTCTGGGCTGTGGATGAGTAGCCAGCTGGGAGCTCTGACTGCCCCAGGGCCAGGGGAGCCCTGCACACGCGTGGCTGGCTGGCTGGCGTCAGCTGACGACAGGTGGCCCCAGGAGGGCTGACGTGGTCTCTCCACAATGAGATCTCAGCGCCCACAGTTTACGTAGCTCTGGGCAGGAAAGCGCCTGCTCTCCCTGCCGACTCCGCTCTCCTGTGTGTACTTCGATGGAGCAAAATGTGCTTGTGAAGCCAGAATTAAGGACAGGCAGTCAGTGTAGACGGGATCAGGTGATCCGGTTGTAGACAGGGGAGATGAAAGCTGATTTGGCCTGGGAGTCCGGAGACAGCCTCTGGGAACGCTGCTGCCTCAGAGCCCTTCCCCCACCCGTTACCAAGGTTACCTGCCTGAACCGTTCCTCCCAAAAGGCGTTCAGGAAGCACCTCCTGGGCTCCCTTCCTGCGGCAATCAGCCCACCACTCGGCCCTTCCCATGGCTCATTTGCTTCCCACCTTTCAGCGCGTCCCCAGGAGGGTTCTCGCAGGGTGGAGAGAGGTCAAGGAGAAGAGGACAAAGAGAATCTAAAACTGATAAAGGCACAGGACACGCCCACTTCTTTGGATACCAACTCTGGGTCCCCTTCCCTGCCGAGAAGTCTGTGTCACTAGTCTTTAAATAAAACTTGCTGTCTTTGCTTGCCCCAGCGTTGTTTCCCTTCTGATGTTCAAACTTCAACGCCTGCAGAAACAGAACTCGGCATCACCATCACGGGCATCGCTCGCTAGCTGAGCGCTGCACACAGGGCCCAGGGCTGCTGTGGACGTGCTGTGCTGACCGTGTCTGTAGGTGACTGTGTCCTTCACTCCCCGGGGAGACAACTCGAGGTACCTCTTTGAATAACCCAGTAGGAGACAGTCAAACCTCGGCAAGGTACTCGGCCAGTGAGGATCTGGGGGGGACCTTGCGCCCCAGGAAATAGTCGCTGCCCTGGGCGTGCCTGCCCCCCAGATGCCCCATCTTGCAAGATCATCAGTAAAAGCCTGGCTCTGGTCACACCTCCTGCCTCCTAGTCGTCCCCTGGGTGTGGTCAGCCACTGCTCCTCGGCCTCTGCATTTCGGAATGACCCCAACCCCCTGAGCTCAGGGAGCCCAGGCACATCTCACAACGCCATTTCTAAGCTGCAGAGACGGTCACTGCGGCACTTCCCAGGGCGACCTCTGGACCCTCCTCCAGGAATCGCCACCATCCCGTCACTCAGCACTGACCAGGCTGAGCCCACTTTCAGCCACCAACTGTCAAGCAGTGGAGCCCCTGGTGGCTCCTGCCAGCGCCCAGCGCCCAGTCCCTCCTGCGAGCGCGCTGCGGCAGCAGCTCCTTCAACGCCCGCTCCCGACCCCCCTGAAACCCAGTCCTGCACCTTTCCCACCTCCTCTGCTGACATAAATTAGCAAACGTTGGCAATTTTTTTAAAAAGCACTCTACTTTTAGGCCAGGCCTGTTGCTGGTCCAGCCAGGACAGTGTGAACTGACCGCAGGAATACACATGTCCCAGGTTGTGGGAGTGATGGGGTGGGGGAGGGGAGGAAGGGACATCTCCAGGCTGGGGGCACTGGAAGGCATCACGGTGGTTCTCCCCCAGGGAAGGGCTGCTTCTGCTGAGAAGAGTCCCCCTGACGCTCGAGCCTGGCTCCTCGCAGCCACTGTTCTGTCTTCCCAACGCCCCTTCTTTCCTTCTGCCCTTCGCACCGAAGGCTCAGCGGCTGCGGGTTTAGCCGCTTCCTAATTCCACATCACACAGGATTAGATCCCACGTCTGATTTTCAGCTCCGTCCTCCCGGCCGCTCCAAGAGATAAGAGTTCCTTCTGAGCCATCACAAAAGTCCCTGGTGCTCTAAACATGCCCGCGCTGAACTGAGAATTTAAAGCCCCAGAACGGCTCTTTTCTTGTGTTAAACCTTTGGTTTACAATCAAAAGCCAGCTCGCCCTGCTGTCCTCCAATTCCCGTCCTCCCCTTGGAAGCCACAGCTCCCCTGCGCAGCTGGGACCTCACCGCCACTCAGAGCCGAGCAGTCACAGGGGAGCGTGTTGGCCCCCAAGGGCCGCCATCTGCAGAGCTCCTCTCTCCATAACTGGAGGACACAGTGCCTGCTGCTGTGTCTGGTGACCTGTCCTGTCTCAGCTGGATTCCTGCCCACCAGGGAGTAGCTGGCCCTGGTGGAGGTCAGGCTCTCTCCAGCGGCTCCCAGAGCAGTTTCTGAAATGGCCTTCCTGGGCCCTCCGACCCTGGGCCCCACCCACGGCTGAGCTGGGGCTCCGCCTTCTCCCACCTTCTTCACTGGGTGCAGGGTCCCCCCATCCAGGCCCTTCAATTCCTGCATTTGAAAGCAGGTGGGTGAAGCCCTCTGATGTGCTGCTGGGGCCGGGATCCAGGTTCAGAGGCTGCCACCAGGACCATGGGACCCGGAGCCAGGCTGAGCCTTCTCCCAACCCCCGTGACACAGGTCCCAATGGGGCTTTCTCTCTCCCTGGGTCCTTGTGAGCCCCAGTCCTGCCCGGGGACCTTGGAATGGCACAGACTGTTGGGGAGCCCTGGTTTCTTCCTTGGTGTGGGCTGATGGTGGACCCTGCTCCACGGCAGGTTCCGGGCACTCAGCGCGCTCACCACCGCGTCGGTCTCCTCCTCAGCAGTCGGGGGAATGAGCGGGGATCCTGCGTGTCGTCACCCTCATGCCCACCTCCCTGCTCTTGCCTCTGCCCTGCTCTTCCGCCTGCCTGATCTGGCCACTTCTCTGATCTCTTGGCCAAGACAGGGTGGCTGGTCTCCTGGTCCCCAGCATGGTTGCCGGTCACTGTGGAAACTCACAGTCCATCTGGGCATGAAGATTTAAGCTCAGAGACCAGCCCAGGTCTCAGGTGTTCTCCGGCAAACCCGCTGTGCCGGGGTCTCTCCCGAACCCCCCGAGGCTCTGTGTGTGCTGCTTCCAGGGCCTCCGGGGTCCCTCCCGGGTCTCTAACCAGCAGACTCCTGTTCAGCCACCAAGGCCCTGTCCCCTCTAGGAAGTTGCCCTCATCCCCTCAGCAATAGTAGCCACCAGTTTATCCCTTGAGCCCACCTTGTGCGTGGGTTGTTCTGGGCTTTGGCACCAGCGGGCAAAAGAGAGCCGCCCTGCCCTTGCAGAACCCCCGCCCCCAGGTGGAGACCTGTCTCAAACAGCAGCCTGCAGCCCCCGCTGAGCGACAGTGTGGTCACAGGCCAAGAGCTGGGAGAGAGGGGCTGACGAGGAGCCTTCAGGGGCCCTGGTAAGAATCCCAGGGAGGACCTACCTGAGAGGGCAGGAGGCTTCCTGGAGGAGGGGGCACCGAGGTCCAAGTGCAGAGCCAGGCAGGGCTTCCAGGCAGGGAAGAGTCAGAGCTGCCAAGTAGGACACCGAGGGAACAGGAGGGGGTCAGCAGGGCTGAAGGGTGGAGGGCAGAGAGGTCAGGGGAGAGGATGGAGCTGTGGCCAGCAGGGTTGGAGGACCCTGGGACTTGCAGGTGCAGGGGAGGGGAGGAGGCCTGGGGTCAGAGGTGGAGCAGAGGGACAGTCTGCTGGTGGCTGGGGTGTGGGATGCCGACCCCCACCCCCCGCAGGTCCTGGCCTCAAAAGCTGCCCCTGGGAGGTGGGGAGAGGGGAGGGAGTGGCTTGGTTTGGGCGCAGGAGGGGAGGAGGTCAGGTCGGAAATGCCCCGTTGGAGGTGCCTGCGAGGCCGGGGCTGGGAGCCAGGCTGGTGGTGGGGCCCGGGCTCCCGTGGGCTCCTGCAGCCTGGTCCTCCCAGCGCCCTCCTGGCCCTCAGCACAGAGGAGGAAGCTCCCCGCGGCCACCGCCACCAGCAGAGCAGGCCCCAGAGGAAGTGCGCAGGGCCCCTGCCGCCCCCGCAGGGCCCCGGCCACCCACCCGCCCAGGAAGCGGAACCTGCCTCTCCCAGCAGCAGAGGACCCTCGGGGAGGCCTGATCTCCCGTGTACAGGAGGCGCCAGGTGAGTCCCTGCATCTGGGCCTGGGGAAGGCCTCGGCCGCTGGAACCCCTGCCTGTCCACGTGCCTGGGAGCCAGATCAGGGCCACTTGGGAAGGAGCCCGCCTGGCTGAGGCCGCCCGGGCTGGGAGGGCAGAGGTCAACACCGAGGCCCTCCCACCATCGCGCCTAGAGGCTGCCTCACCCCCTCCCCATCTCACGGAGGACCTGCTGAGACTCCAGGGACCCTGCTGTGCCTCTCCCTGTACCAGGGAGACGTTCCCCGACCCCCCTGGCCTCTCTCAGCTTCATGCAGTCCTGGGGGAGAAAGGCGACCCCCCTTCTGGGAAGCCACTGAGGCTGGGGCAGAAGAGAGCCTTGCCCAGGGCTGCTGGCCACCAGAGACAGTCCACGTCTGTGTCCCCTCAGTCACCTTGGTCCAGCATTGAGTCCAGCCCCTCCTTGTCAAGATGAATGAGGACCAGAGAGGGGAGGGGATTTGTCTGAGGTCACACAGCCAGCGTGAGGAGGAGCCTGCCTGGAACCCAGGCCAGGGCTTTTTCCCCTCTTGCAGCTGTGGCCCAGGCTGCATCTGAGTGTCCCCTGGACATGGGAATTGTGGGGCCAGTGTAGTGCCCCCTGCCCCACTTCAGAGCAGGGCCACTGTGAGCCCAAAGAGGGGGGTTCCAGGGCCCTCGAGTCCCCTACCTCCCCAGGGCGCAGGTGGGGGCTCCCTGCCTGGACCCCCGTGGGTGCCCTGCCCACCCGGCTGTCTGAGAGAGTCTGGAAAGGGGGGGAGCAGGGGCTGGAGAGAGAGGGGGGAGGCTGCTGGCCCTCAGCAACTGGAACCAGAGACAGGAAGAGGGTTGGGGAACCGGAAGGGCCCGTAGCAGTGACAACAAGGAGTCCTGAGACCTCGCTCCCTGAGAGGCCCGGGGTGCTGGGAGAGTCCTGCTGGTCCACCCAAGCTGCAGGGTGGGGACGGCCTGGGGGCTCGGGCTCGGCCCCTCCCTCCAGCCCCCTCTGCTCAGCCTGCCCTGGGCCCTGGGCCCCGTTGGCCTGCTCCACCGCAGGAGCTAACATCTGGGATGTCATCCATCAGTGCCGTCTGCCAGCCCACACGCAGGCCGGCCCCCTGCTGAGCCGGGGGTGGGGGTTCTGAGCTCTGAGGAACTGGCTGAGCTGGCTCTGCCGGCTGCTGGGGAGGGGGAGCCCACCGGGCCCTGCCGGCCTGGGAGGGCTGCTCGGCACCCACAGTGGGGGGCGGGGAGGACCCACTCCACAAACCTTTCCTGGTGTGTCCTCGATCCTGTGCGTAGGCCTCCTGCCCACCCGGGACCCCGTCCCTTCACCTGGGCCCTCATGGTGACCTGTCCACCTGGAGCTGAACTCCACGCCCCCCCCCCCAGCCTCCTGGGCAGGAGCAAATGATAGATAAGCACAGAGTGAGTTTAGGGCTCTGGGACTTGACACCCTCTGTCCCCTGCGTCCTCCAGGGCCAGCCAGAGAGAAGATGGAGCCAGAGTCCCTGTACAACCTACTGCAGCTCCCCAGCGAGGTGGCCCTGCCCACGGAGGAGCAGCTCCCACAAGGTGCGCCCAAGTGGCTGGGGGCTGCGGCCGGGGCCGAGGGTGAGGGTCTGTGTCACAAGGGACTGCTTCCTGGGTGGTCATCCGGGCTCCCAAGCTGCTGCCCTGCCTCTGCCTCACCTAGGCTGGACCCAGCTCTGCTTCTGGAACCTTCCACAGCCCTCTGCACCCACCGCAGGGCCTCCTGTGCCGCTAAAGCTGGCGCCAGCCCAACGAGCACGGCTGGCGCTGAGAGCTTCTGCCCAGAGCTTTGTTCCCAAGAGCGGGTGCCATTGCCACCTCTTACAGAAGAGGACCCTGAGGCCCGGGGAGCCATGTCCTGTAACTCGGCTAGTGAGGATGGAGCTGGCCCCCAGACGAGGAGGGGCCGCAGGACCCAGGGTCCACCCTCCACGCCGTGCCGCCTCCCCAGGGTCCCGTGGCCTGCAGGGTGAGGGGCTGTAGGTCTGCCCCTTCACACAGTGGGTCTCTTCCAAAGGTGGGTGGGCATAGGACCCCAGCGATCCCATCCGCGGGGGTGAGCATGGCCCCTGAAGTCTCCCTCCTAGAAGTCGCCCCAAACAGCACACTGCCAGGCACACAGCGCTGCGCACGCCCGTGTGCCCAAACGGAAAGTCCCACACCGCCACGCGCCAGGCGGCAGGCCTGGCCTGGGGGGAAGGGCCCTCGGTGAGCCCAGGACGGAGCCGGTCCCCACAGCAGAAGCACTGGGCAAGGCCAGGCCAGGACAGCGGGGACAGCAGGAGAAGACAGCAGAGCGCTGACCCTGTGAACACAGCTGGCAACGTGGGCGCCACGGGGGGAGAGAACCCCCGTGCCAAGAGGGTCCCGGGGGTGGGTGGGCCAGGCCCCAAGGAAGGACGGCTCTGTTCCCAGTCAGCTGGCCAACTTCCTGTCTGTCTGCTGTCCCTCCTGGTTTATGAGCCCCGGAGCCTGGAAACCATCACAAGGAAGACGGCTGAGCTGGGTGGTAGGGCTTAGAAACTTGAAATAAATATTTACTTTCTGTTTTACAGTTGACTTAGAGACACCTACAGTTCCACAACACAGAGCTAGGACTCGAGATGATCAGGAATCCTGGGAACCCGCTCCAGGAGGGCGGTCCCACATCCACCCATCACCCACCCACCCACCCATCTACCCACCTATCCACCCACCCACTCAACCATTCACCCTCCTATCCACCCACCCACCCACCCACCCACCCATCCACCCATCCATCCATCTACCCAATCACCCATTCATCACCCATCTACCCACACATCACCCATCCACCCACCCACTCATCCATGCACCCACCCATCCATCCATCTACCCATCTACCCATCCATCCATCCACTCAATCACCCATCCACCTACCCATCCACCCACCTATCCACCCATCTACCCACCTACCCACCCATCCACCTACCCATCCATCTACCCATCTATCTATCCACTCAATCACCCACCCATCTACCCATCCACCCACCCATTCATCCATCACCCATCTAACCATCCATCACCCATCTACCCATCCACCCACCTACCCATCTACCTACCATCCACCCTCCCATCCACCCACCCACCTACCACCCATCCATCTTTCCTTCCTTCCTTCCATCTACTCTCCCACCCACCCTTCCCTCACTTGCTCACCAGGAGATCCTCGGGGTTGGGAAGTGTGGGGGGGTTTGGGGTTTCTAGCCAGTCCCCGGGGGCCAGGCTGCACTGTGAGCTCAGGCGCGGCGGCCGTGTGCTGACTCCGTGTCCCCCACATGTCGGGGCCAGCTGACCTTGGAGGTCCGCAGGCCTCACATCTTGTGGGCCCTGGGGTCTAAAATGCCGGGGAGCTGCTGATGGAGGCCTCAGAGGAGGGAGCCATGGGGCCTCAGAGGGCGTGGGCTGGTCTCAGTGCCCGACGCGGCCGGGCAGCCAGGGCAGTGTCCACCGTGGCCCTTGGAGCTGGTGAGGCCCCGGGTGAGCTGAGGTTTCACCAGAGTGAAGGGCAGGGCTGCCAGATGAGGCGCAGGACACCCGGTTACGTTTGAATTTCACATAAACAAGCAATAAACTCTGAATTTAGGCAGGACCCAAAACACAAAGCTCGCAGCCTCTGGGGTTGAGCTGGTGCTCGCGGGGGACCTGAGCAGAGGGCGTTCGAGGTGAGGTGCAGGACAAGCCCCCCGGGGCCCAGGCCCCAGCTCTGCGGTGACCATCAGGGAGACCGTGGCCGGGCTTCCTCTGGGCCCCACACGTGCATCATGCCCACCTCTGTTTCCAGGAGCAAAGAAGAAATACCTGCCCCCCAGTTCCCGGAAGGACCCCAAGTTTGAAGAACTGCAAAAGGTAGGACAGCCCTCAGCACCGGCGCTCGGGGGTCCGTCCCCTGCTGGCACTTGCCTCCACCTGGGGACAGCGGGCTGCCCTCTCCCTTCCTTGGCCTCTGACTGACAGGGGGGACCCGTAGGCCCTGGAGACCTGCTGAAGGCCGAGCGCCAACCTGTGCCTGGCACACCCCATCCACCTCAAGACTGTCGATGGGGACTTCTGTCACCTGTGTCCCAGGGAGAGGTAGCAGACTGTGTGGGCCGCCCAGCTCGCCGTGACATAGCTACGGTCTGATTCAGGCCCTCAGCCTTGGTCCTATTTCCCACTTGGCCACCCAAGGCAGAGGGGAGCTGGTGGCCGGTGGGTGTGGGCCTGGGCCACCCGTTCTCGTTCTCGGCTTGGCCATGGGTCCTGCTGCTGGCCCGGCTGGCGTTGGTGGGCTGGGCCTCCCCTTCCCCAGTCTCTGCGCAGCCGTCTGTGGCCTTCTCCAGGGCGGCCTCCCGGGCCTCCACCTTCTGTGCCCTGCGGCTCCGTGGACCTTCCCCCCCCCCTTCCCACCTGCCACCGCGCACAGCCCGCTGGCCCTGGGTCCTAGAGAAGAGCCCCCCTGGCCCACAGCCTTCTGGGTTTGGGTCCCTGGAAGCTGGTCGTGAGCTGTGGATTTGGGTTGGGGGTCATCCCAGATGTGGAAGGAAGGGGCCAGCGCAGAGAGGGACGGATGGTCATGGCCATGGGGACTCAAGCCTGTGTCCCAAGAGTCAGCTCAGTGCAGAGGCCCCAGTGTCCCACCCGGTGCCTCGTATCATCGCCTGCTGTGACCTGTCCCCACAGGGTTGGGCCTCCAGGGACAGCCCCAGGCAGAGCTGTGGGGGCAGCTGGCCAGTGACACCTCCATGGTGAAGCTTGGGGTGGGGCTGGAGGAGGACATCAGCAGCCCTGTGCCCGCCCTGTGCCAGCCGTAACATGTCACCCCCAACCAGGCGGCCTAGAGCGGGGGGAACGCAACCAGAAGTCCCACTTGCAGTCTCGCAGGAGTCTGGGGGCCTGGGGGACAGCCCGTGCCTGTGTCAGGATGCAGGCCCTCCCTGGCTGTGGAGTGGGCTCCAGTCAGTGCTGACCCCACACTGCCCCGTGTTCCGGCAGACATCCCCCCTTCCCAGATACCCTCGGTGCTCTCGTGTGGTGGAGAGATCGGGGGTCTGTGGAGCCCAGAGTGACCCTGGCGTGTGGGGTCAGGGGCTGCAGAGGAGGTGACTTGGCCAGACCTTGAAGGGTGGCCCACTGGCAGGTGGGGGGAGCCACCAGGCTGAGGTTGCGGCCAGCGGGTGACCCGGGCGTCCCCTGCCCTCAGGTGCTGGTGGAGTGGATCAACGCCGCCCTCCTCCCCGAGCACGTGGTGGTGCGCAGCCTGGAAGAGGACATGTTCGACGGGCTCATCCTGCACCACCTGCTCCGTGAGTGGCTCCCCAACCAGCGGGCCCCCACACCGTCCTTCCCCGACATTGTACCCACGGTGGCCTCCAGGGCCCTACCTAGAAGGGCCCCAGCTGGGAGAGGGCAGCCCAGGGGCAGAGCTGGGGACCGGGCCTCCCTGGGCTGAACTCCCTCAGCACCACCCGCCTCGCCAGCATTTACTGAGCACCAGCTGGTTTTTAGGGGCCGGGAGCTAATGAGGAAGCCCACCGCACCTACCCTCGGGCTGCCCTGAGGGCTGGAGAGAGGACAGGCCGCCCTGGGCGAGGTGCCCAGCTGTCGGAGGGGTGCCGAGGTCAGGGCCATCTCCCTAGGCTCCCAGGGGCCTGGTGACTTGTCCAAAGCCTCACAGTTAGAAGAGCAGTGTGTGGGGAGGGGTCAGGGACAAGCCTCGAGCGTAGGCTTTAACCACCAGGCCACACTGCCCTGCGGAAATGAAGCGTCTGCTGTGGGAGGCTGGGGGGCCAGCGCCCGGGTGCGGTGGGCAGCGGGCTGGGAGGGCTGTGCTCTGCTCATGCCACATGGCGTGAGTGCCCCTTTAGACGGTGGCCCATGTGGACAGGGCTCTCCCAGGAGGCTGAGGAACACAGCCTGCGGAGGCTCTGGTGAGGTCCCGGGATCTGCGCCCCCAGTGTGCCCAGGCCTGTGCTGTCCCAGCTCAGCCATGGCCCTGCCACCGTCCCGGGCCCTCACCACCCTCCCCTGCCTCAGAGAAGCTGGCGGGACTCAGGCTGCAGGTGGAGGAGATCGCCCTGACCGCCGCGAGTCAGAGGCGCAAGCTGGAGGTCGTCCTGGGGGCCGTGAACCGGGCTCTGCAGGTGGAGGAGCCGCAGGCCAAGTGGAGCGTGGAGGGTGAGCGGGGCCTCAGCCAGGCCCGGGCGCGGGAGGGCAGGGCAGCCTGGTGCCCTCTGCACGGAGACTTGGCATCTGTCCAGAGGCCGCGCAGCCTCCTGCCCGGGAGGGAGGGAGCAGAGGCCTGGAGCAGCCTGGGCAGCAGGCACGAAGGGTGCCCGGAGGTGGAGGGGCAGGCCAGAGCCCCAAGGGCGTCACTGCCCCAGAAGCCCAAGGTCGAGTCTCGGGACAGTGACGCAGCAGCAGAGTCCAGGGGCGCCGCCACCTGGCCTCGCCAGTCACAGATTTATTTAAGCTCCACCCGCACAGCCTGCCGCGTCCCCTTGGCGCCGGGTTCTCCCCGTATTTCCAGATGAGAACACTGAGGCCAGGAGGAGACCGGCAGCCTCTCCAGGGTTGGGTGGTGACGACGTGACTCACCCCCGGACCCAGGCCTGTTGGGTGGCAGGCCCTGCACTCACCACGGGGTCTGGAGTCTCACTCCCAGTGACCAACACTGACAATGTTGTCAGTCGGCCTAAATCTGAGGGTGACTGTCCCAGGAGGCCTGGCCGTGGGCAGTCGCTGTTTTCAAGGAAGACACCAGTGAGCCACTGTCCAAGGCTGCGGCCTCAGGGCGCCGTCACTGCTGAAGTGGGTGCTGGGAGCTTGGGACTATTCTAGGTTCTGAATGTGCACCTCCCATCTCTCTCTGGCCCGTGGGTGGCTGCGTCACCCTGGACCCTCAGGGTGCATGGTGGGTGGGGTTGGTGCTCCTCGGGCTGTGACAACTGGCAGAATCCAAAGAGTCACTATGTCAAGCCCCCAACAAAAACTTAAAAGAACTGGAAGCTCAGAGGTGGCCGTGTCCTGGGCACACACCTGCCCACGGCGCCTGGCCCAGGCTCCTCGCTCTGCCACGGGCCCTGGTGGCGAGGAAGCGTCCGCGAGGCTGCAGGCTCTGGTGGCCCCCAGCATGACCCACACTCCTCTCCCCCCAGCCATCTTCAACAAGGACCTGGTGGCCACCTTGCACCTGCTCGTGGCCCTGGCCAAGCACTTCCAACCCAGCGTGCCCCTCCCAAGCAATGTCCAGGTGGAGGTGGTCACCATCGAGGTAACTGGCCCTGCCCCAGGTGTTCGGACACAGGGTGGAGCACCTTGATGCTCTCGGCACCCTGAGCTGGGTGCTGCCTGAGGCGGGATGGGCTGGGCTGGGTTCCAGGGTGTTGTGAGAAATATCACATCTCACGGGACAGCAGGCAGGTGCCAGCTGCAGAGGCCGGGCTGGGCAGGAGGAGGGCCCTGGGCTGGCCAGTCTGGTCCATCTTAGCAGATGGTCCTGCCCAGAGGCTGAGGCCAGCAGCTGTCTGGAAGATCCAGCTGATGGCCACTCACAGCACATGGGACATTGGCGCCGTCACATCTCGGAGGCAGGGTGCTGCCCTGGGTGACGCCTCTCATGGGCCAGTCCTGGCCGTGCCCACGCCCCGCTCTCCTTGGGGAAGGTCTCCTCTCGTCACCCACTCCAGCTGGGCCAGGGTGCCTTCCAGGTGTCCGTGGCTTCTCTCCCCAGCAGGCTCTGAGCACCCCCATGATTCCTGCCCCCACCCCGGGGCCCCAGGGTGAGCAAGGCCTGCCTTTGTGGCCCCGGAACAGATGACCCAGTTGGGCCCAATCCAGCCAGGCTCAGCCCTGCTTTTTCCAAGTCCATTGATTAAAACCCCCTGGTGGGCAGCCCGAGGCTCTGTGCACCCACAACCAGGAGTGACCACGGACGGGCTCCTTCACCGTCCATGGCCCCTGAGACCGGGAATCTCGGGGAATGAGGCAGTGCCAGTCCCCAGCCTCCTGGGCTCAGGGACCATGGGGAAGGACAGTTCCACTGGGCCCCGTGGGAGGGCTGCTCAGGAGCCACCCTGAGAGGGGGCCAGGCGGAGCCAGCTGGGTCCCCAGGGCTGCGTGGGCCGAGGCCAGAGTTCCCTGGGGTCTCTCCACACTTCCTTTCTTCCCTAGAGCACGAAGAGTGGCCTGAAGTCAGGGAAGTCCCTGGAGCAGCTCACCACCCAACGCAGGTGAGGGAGGAGGGGGTGGTGGGGGGGAGGGTGTGGGGAGGGAGGAGGGGGTGGTGAGGGGGAGGGGCTGGTGAGGGGGGAGGGGCAGGTGAGGGGGAGGGGCAGGTGAGGGGGGAGGGGTAGGTAAGGGGGAGGGCAGGTGAGGGGCAGGGGCAGGTGAGGGGGAGGGGCAGATGAGGGAGGAGGGGCAGGTGAGGAGTGGGTAGGTGAGGGAGGAGGGGGTGGTGAGGGGGGAGGAGCAGGTGAGGTGAGGGGCAGGTGAGGGGGAGGGGCAGGTGGGGGGAGGGGCTGCCAGCATGGGCGTTGGTGGGTGGAGGGGACTATACGGCCCATGGAGGGTCCCTCTCTGCGGGGGCTCCCTCTCACTCGCACCAGGGGCCCTCAGTCCTGCTGTGGCTCCCAGAGCTGGCCTGAGCTCTCCTGGCCGCCCTGCCCTGCTCCTGGTGGGCAGCCCCCAGGTTTGGGACATGGATTCTGTCCAGGGAATCGCAGTCCCTTGCTGGTCTGAGCAGAGCCTCTTCTGTCTAGGGCCCAGGTGTGGCCAGAGGGCTGGACCTGGCCGGCCTGCAGCCCACAGGCCAGTAGGAGGCTGCCCAGTGTCTCGGCTTCTAGCCGCACGTCTTGTCCCCAGGCCTTCTCCCCGGGTCTGGGAGGAGTGACCGCGGGAAGCCAGTCCCCGTCTCTGCTAACATCATGGCCCTGCCGCGTGTCGTCCTGGGTCTGGCCTCTCTCACTCCACTTTATTGGTTTGGGGTGATTTTTCTTAGATTCTATGGTTAGATTTCCAGCCCTGTCCCCTTCCCCGTCCCCGCCCCAGGGAAGCAAGGTCCCCTGCACCCAGGCCAGGCAACTCCCTGACCACGGCCCCCAGAAGGGAGCAAAGGGAGCGGCCACGGGCGTGGGGCCAGCAGGGAGCAGGCAGGCCCCCGTCTCACGGCTGGTGGAGGGTCCTCCTCAGAACTTCTGCAGGAGGCTGGCTCGGACCCAGGCCGCGTCGGGTGAACAGCGGTTGGTGTCCCGCTGGTGACACGGCAGCTGCCGGGAGATGGCGAGGGTTTCCAGCCTCTTGGTTTTGGCTGATGGACGGCTGTGTAACGAGTTTGCCTGAAACTTAGCAGCTGAAACCCACCGCAGATGAGCCTTCCCCTCCAGCTCTGAGAACTCGGGAGGCCTGGCCAGGGGCCCTGGCTCCTGGGCTCCACCGAAGCTGCTGGCAGGCTGTGTGTGGCTGAGCTGGAATCTGTGAACAGCAGCTGGGCATCTGTCCCTCCTGGCCGCAGTGGGTCCTGGCTGCTGGTCCCACCCTTGTGGCGGGGCTTGATGTGGCCAGAGGGCTTTGGCCTGGCCTGGACGCAGACACTCTCCCTTCTTGGGGCCAGGGCAGGGCTGGAAATTCAACAGGATCAGAGAAAAGCCCAAACCAACAAAAGGGAGAGAGAGAAGCCAGACACAAAAGAGGGGCCTGCTGGGCCTCGCTTAGCTCTGGGGAGAAGTTGGGACAGCGGGAGCTCTGGGGGCTGGGCTTGGGGGTGCTCCCTCCCCACCCCCACACGTGGGGGCCTCGCCCTGTGCTCCTTGCTCTGTGACAGTGTGTCTCTGTGACAGTGTGTCCCCGCGACAGAACGGAACCACAAAACAATAAAATCTCAGCGTTTCCGGGTGTGGAAAATGGGCCTGGGCCTTCCCGTCCCAGCCCCGACGGGGAGACGGCAGGTCTGCAGACTTTCTTTTTAACTTTTTTTTTTTTCCTCTGACAACTTCCCCTTCAGCACAGGCGAGGACCAGCCTTCGGGTGAGTAGGTCCCCACACAGCAGCCCTTTCCCATCTGATGTGAATCAGCTCCTCCCCATGAGCTTCCCAGCGCTCAGCAGCGAGGGCTCGGCCTGTGGCTATGCCTTGTGACGGGCAGGTCACCGAGGGGTCCTTCGACCCCCTTCACTCCTCCACCCCTTGGTTGGTTCCTCTGGGTAACTGCCCCCCACCCACCCATCGTTCATCCTCCTTCCATCCATCCACCCACCCACCCATCACCCAACCCCACGGGCACCCACCCACCCATCACCCACCCACCCACGTATCCACCACTCACCGACCCACCAAGCACAAAGGACATGAGTCTGAGGACAGGGGACACCTGAACTGGAGCCAGGGTCTGAGCCCTCTGGTGCCCAGACCCCATAGAAAGCATTGGGCTGCCGAGGGCGCTGGCCTCCCCACAGGCGCAGACACTCGGGAGGAGGTGACATCCTCTCTCTGCCAGGGAGGAGACTCGTGTGCCTGGTGCCAGCACCCATGGCTGCCTTAGGGACCTGTAGGGTGGGACACAGGAGCAGGGTCCAGGTTGCAGTCAGGTGGTCAAGGAGCCCACTGTGGAGGACCCCATTCACTGAGTCCTGCAGCTGTCCCCAGGCCAGGTGCACACCTGCCACCCCCTTTACCTTCTGCCACCCCTTCTGCAGTGACCCCACCTCGTAGGCCTCACCGGCCAGCCGTAGGGCACAGACAGGGAAACTGAGACGCAGGGGTGGGGCCGCTCTCTGGGGACAACAGCCAGGGAGCCGTGGCCCAGACCCGGGTCTTGCATTTAAGAACTCTGAGATCAATCTGCCACTCGGTCTGGGCTGGTTTCTGGGAAAACATTCGCGGCTTCTTGGAAGATGGCCGCGTGGTAACGAGCTGTCTGTCGTCCGTCTCCAGAGGACGTCCTTGATGAACTCCTTAAGATGGCTCCAGAGAAGGTGCGCGCTGTGGAGGAGGTAGGAGCCACCAAGGCCTACCACCCGCGGAATCTCGGGGCGGAGGGTGGACGCAGGCCTGGCCTCCATTCCTGCTGGGCGCCAGGCGCTGGGGGGCTTTCTGTCACCCCAGCGGGAAGGTGGCAAACCCGGGTGTGGCCCTTGCTGTTCCTCGCAGGCCATCGTGAGCTTCGTCAACCACTCGCTGCGAAGCCTGGGCCTGGCCGTGCAGAGCCTCAATTCCCAGGTGGGCACCCGGAGCGCCCCGAGCAGGGAAGGCCGGGGTCCGGTGGGCTCCTCAGGCCCAGGAGCTCACTGTGTCCTCAGTGTTCCTGGAGCACAGGGGACAGAGGAGCAGAAAAGCTGGTCCCCAGCCCCTGGCCTTCAGGATGGCCCTGGAGCCTGCTGGACTCCAGTGGCAACGGGCCCCGGTGTGTGGGCTCGGGCCACCTGGGCTCTGCTGGTGACAGAGGCAGGTGGAGAGAGGTCTGGTCTTCGGTGCACCACACCTGTGAGGACCGTAGCCAGAGCACGAGGGTCACACGTGCACTCTGGTGGACATTAGCCAGGGAGGGGAGGGGCCCCAGCCCAGGACACCCGCCACGTGCCCGCCCGAGTCAGGCGCCCTCAGCATTAACTTGCAAGCCCCCGGGACCTCTCAGCTGGGAACTGATGACACCTCACCCTGCAGAGGACCCTTGAGGCACAGTGAGGCTACGTGACTCCTCCAAGGCCACACGGGTTAAGTAGCCTGGGGACCTGACACGGCAGCTCAGTGCTCAGGTTGGGCTCAGGGCCACGCCACATGGTGGCCACATGAGGTTTGCGCATGGCGTGGTGATGTATAGGGTGGAAATACCAGGCTTCGAAGCCGGAAGGACCTGTATTCCCAAACTGCCTGCCACCCATGCTCCTCGGGCCCCGAGCACACCTCCACGTTAGCTGTGTGACCTTGAGTTAGTTACTGGACCGCTCTGAACCTGAGGCTCCTCTTCTTATAAAGGTGCAGGACACTGACCTCATAGACGCCACATGTGAGCTGGTGAGCTTCGGTGCTTAGCAGGTTTCCTGGTGCACTGTGGATAAATGAGTCCTGTGAGGATTTATCATATCTATGGGTGTGAGCAGGATGATCTCTTAGGTTTACATTTTACCTGTTCCATCCCTATTTCTTCCTTGGTAAAACAGTGGTGTTTGGAAAATTACGGCCTGTACAGGTGGCCTCGAGAGACTGCTGCATACAGTGGGTGCCAAGTCCCGGCATTCCCCCTGCACAGCCAGGGGCAGTCATAGGAAAGATTCAGGCCCAGTTAACGACATCAGAACCGACTTGATGGGAGGAAATTCCATTACTGACGGGAGCGGAGGTTTTTCCTCCAGGATCTGATCTAGCGTTCTGTGTCTTTGAAGAGATTTGTGGGTTGTATTAGCATATGACAAGCTGGTGGCAGCAAGGACAGCTTTATCTCTGAACGTACAGAGGGAATGAACAGGGATACACGTGTGGCAGCCAGCAAGCGGGGCCCAGTGTGCCCTTCCTGACTTTCCTACTGGAATAATTCTACCCTCAACTGTTCTCCCTGGTGATTCTGAAGTTCCTGAATCTGTTATTCAAAAACTGACCTGAGGCTATTTCATAGCCAATTTAAAAGTTGTTCCTTTTATTGAGCATGTACTATGTACCAGGCAGCCCAGAACGACTTTATACAGCTTTAACCCTGCGCAGTTGGGAATGTCTTCCCCATCTCTCAAGAAGATCTTGAGGCTCAGAGAGGTTGGGCAAATTCCTCAGGGCCACACAGCCTATTAAAGACACGGGGGCTTCCCCCTGACGTCATGTGTCCCACACAGGCCTCCAGCTCTTCCTTTATAGTTTGCAGACGGAGTCATCCTGCTCCTGCTGATTGGACAACTGGAAGGCTTCTTCCTGCACCTAAAGGAGTTCTACCTCACCCCGAGCTCTCCTGCAGAAATGGTGAGCCTTCCAGAGGTTCGTCAGGGGTCAGCCTCTGGGTGAACAGGTCTGCCGCACTGGCCTGCCAGCCTGTGCCTGTCCACCTCCAGGAGAAGCAAAGGACGAAGGGGAATTCTGTCCATAGGTCAGCCTGGCCACCCCCCACCCATCTACCCACCCACCCACTGTCCACTCACCCACCCTCCCACCATCGTTTCCCACCACCCATCAGCCCACCTACCCCTCTGTCCACCCCCCGTCTGCCTGTCTTGCCGCCTGTCCATTCAGCTATCCCCCAGCCCCCCACCCTGTGCTTCCGTCCACTCCTGCCCACCCACGCAGCCTCTCTTCTCAGCCCCACTCGGCCCCTCCTGCCCCGGGGCCCTGCGCTGGGGGAAGGACACAGCCCAACACGGCCCCGGCCCTCAAGGACCCACATAGTCCCCCAGGATCACGGTCCCCAGGGCCACCATGGAGTGTGGGGTTGGTGGCACCGGCAGCAGCGAGGGCCTGAAGGGGGGTCAGCGTGGTGTGTCAGGGCGGGAGAGGCGGGGTCCAGGGGCGCAGGAAGCTCCTTAGGGCCGGCTTGCTGCAGCCCAGGCTGGGGTGACAGGAGGGGGACATTCCAGTTCCCTCCGGGAGGGCTGTGTGCGGGGCCCAGGTGGCCTGGGAGGGACTCTGTCTTAGTCCTTAGTCCAGGTTGGGGGGCAGCCCAGGGCCTGTGCTCTGCAGCCGCCGGCCGTGGGCCCCGTGGGCGCCTAAGCTCCTTTCCGGTGGCCAGGGGCCGTGCTTTCCTCTGCAAAGGCAGAGACGAGGCCAGCTGAGCCAGCCTTTGGCCTCAGGGGACGCGGGCTCCCTGCAGGTGTGTCCCACGCAGGCTCTGCGGTGGGCTCGCTGCGGTGGGCACCCTCTCCACGGTGGACTCTGGTTAGGGACGATTCCCACCTCTGCCCCAGGGGAGGAAACCAGGGTCAGGGAGGGGCAGTGGCCTGGCCAAGGCACCCAGCCCTTGGGGACGGAGGCTGAGCTGCCATCTGAGCTGCCGTCTCCAGAGCCCAAGCTGCTTCTCCGGGTCTTTCCTGGGGACAGGGACTCGGAGGGCCCAGGGGGTTGCCGGTCCCACGTCTGGAAGACAGGACGTTGAAGTGTGGACAAGGAGGGGACAGCTGAGGGGGAGAGGGCGGGACTCCTGCAGCTGAGGAGCCCTCGGGAAGGGACTCTGGACAGCACTGGCTCCTGTCCTGTCCCTGGGGCTGAGGTTCTGGGGACGGCAGGTGCCCTGTGCCGGGGTGTTGCAGGCCCCAAACCCCAGTTACCCAGGAGGGCCACGTCCAGCCTCCCGTGCACAGCCACCTGGCCAGACCCCCGGCCTCAGAACCAGCCAGGACGTAGGGACATGTGGCAGCCTCTTAGCCCAGACCCCAGGGACGATTCCTCCGGGCACAGCCAGGAAGCCTCAGCTGCAGGACCGAGTGCCCCAAAGGCCGGAGTCCCCATCTGGAGACAGGTGACAGCGTCCCTTCTGGAATGTGGGACACCTGGGGGATTGTGATCTCGGCCGAGTGGCCCTCAAGATTGGAGTTTTCATTATCACAACCTTCGTGCCCACGGTGTCTGTGAGATCGTCACTCAGTGCAGGAATAGAAGCTGGGGACGGAGGGACAGAGGTGACCATTTGCTCTACAGAAATCAAGGCCCGGGAGCCAGGAGTCTGGGGCCCCTCCCAATTATCTCTCCCTGGGAGACCTGACTGCGCCCCCCTGTCCCGAAGGCCCTCGGCCCGTGGGACAGCAGGGTTCTACCGTCTCCATCTCAAACTGTGCACAGAGGAGAGGGTGGGCTGGGGGGGCCTGGGGGCCATTCCGGGGCCCGGGTCATCTCCTCCAGGAGACGCGTTTTGCTTCAGAATGAGCATTATGGAGGGAGAATGTGACCAGGAAGCAAATGTGATCATTTTTAATGTCACCACTACTGAAGGGGTGGTCAGCGGGGCGTGAAGGGGCGGGAGAGGCCGTGTCCTCCCAAGCCTAAGCCCCAGGAGGATCAGGAGCTGGTCTGTTTCCAGCCCCAGTTGCACGGCCAGCTCATAGTCGATGCTCAACAAATATTTTTAAAATAAGTGAATCGAGCAAAGTTTCCAAACCGTGAATCCCACGATGTGCTTGTGACGAGTGCGTTCTGTGATCGATCGGGTAACCTGGGGACGTAATCTTGAAGCTTCATGATACACGTTAGCCTTCAAGGCTCTGAGAAGTCCTGCAGGAAGGACTTCGTTTTTTTTAAACTCGGGGGCACTCTACCACTGAGCTACCCCAGCCCTTTTTAAAAATTTACTCTCTTTAGTCCACATGACATAGAGTGTATTTTGACGTACCTTACGCACATGGAGTCTAACTTCCCGTTCTTGTGGTAGAACATGATGTGGAGTTTCTCTGGTCGTGTCTTCACATACGAACATAGAACCAAGTTATGTCCTGTTCATTCTACTGTCTCTCCTATCGCCCTCCTCCCTCCCTTGCATTCATTCCTCTTTGTCTAATCCAGTGAATTTCTATCCCTGCCCCCTTATTGTGAGTCAGCATCTGCATATCAGAGAGAACATTTGCCTTTAGTTTTTTGGGGACTGGCTTATTTCACTTAGCATGGTAGTCTCCAGTTCCGTCCACTCACCAGCAAGTGCCACAAGTTCATTCTCCTTTATGGCTGAGTACTGTTCCATTGTGTATATGGACAATTTATCCCTCCACTCATCTGTTGAAGGGCACCTAGGTTGGTTCCATAGCTTGGCTATTAGGAATCCAGCTGCTGTAAACATCCATGTGGCTGCGTCCCTGTACTATGCTGATTTTAAGTATAGACCAAGGAGTAGGATAGCTCCTTGGTACATGCCAAGTTTTCCGAGGACTCTCCATCCTGCTTTCCATAGTGGCTGCACCAATTTGCAGTCCCACCAGCAAAGTGTGAGTGTCCCTTTTCCCCTACATCCCCGCCAACACTTACTGTTACTTGTGTCCTTGATGGTTTTGCCGTTCTCAGTCGAGTGAGATGGAATCTCGGTGTGGTTTTGATCTCGTTTCTCTAATTGCTAGAGGAGTTGGACGTTTTCCACGGACTTGTTGAGCGATTGCATCTCTTCTTCTGTGCGGTGTCTGTTCCTTCCTTAGCCCGTTTATTGATGGGGTTATTTGGGGTTTTGGTGTTGGGTTTCTTGAGTTCCTTGTGTACCCTGGGAACAGTGCGCTCTCTGAGGTGCGCGTGGCCAGGCTTTTCTCCCGTCCTGGGGGCTCTCTCCTTGACCTTGGCGGCTCCCTTGGCCGTGAAGAAGCCTGGAACCCATCCCATTTGTTGATTCTCGATTTTACTTCTTGCACTTTAGGGGTCTTGTTGAGGAGCTCAGATCCTAAGCTGCCGTGGTGAGGACTCGGGCGCAGGGTCTCTGTTCTAGTGCCTGGGTCCTTGATCCACTTTGTGTTGAGTTTTGTGCAGGAGGAGAGGGGTTTGATTTCATTTGGGTACATATGGATTTCCAGTTTTCCCAGCACCATTTGAAGAGGCCATCTTTTCTCCAACGTCTGTTTATGGCGCCTTTGTCTAGCTCGAGGAAACTTTCTGTCCTTATCGCAGCCCTTTTTATTTTGAGGCAGGATCTTGCTAAGTTCTGAGGCTGGCCTCAGACTTGAGACCTCCTTTCTCAGCCTCCTGAGTCTCTGGCATTACAGCCATGTGCCACTGAACATCATTTTGTTCAACCCAATAATTTCCAAAACAATTTGGCTGCAGATACATCGTGAATCCTGTTTCCGGGAGATGCCGGCTCATCAGGTAGATCAGAGGCAGGACTTCCGGGGGGAGAGCAGGTCCTTTACTCTCTGTGCAGCCTGTGAATAAGGTTCAGGGGCAGAGTGGACAAGAGGGACCGTGGAAGCCTCGCTTCCCAGAGTGCTCCAGCCTAGGGGAGACCTGGGCCAGTGACCAGGACAAGTGGCAGAGCTCGGGGGGACACTCAGACCTCTGCTCCGTGCCCTGCCTGGGGCCCTGCTCTGTGGGATGGCCTCGTGTCCTCTTGACCAGCCGAGGAGAGGACAGCCTGTCCACCTGGCCACGCTCCTGTCACGTCCTGGACTCGCCCGTCTCAGCTGCTCGGCCCCTTTGCTGCTTGACGGTGGCCCTCGCGGGCGGAGCAGGGCTGGCTGGCGCTCCTGCCGCGGGGCTGTCACCGGCCTCCAGCCTGGCTGTGCCCGATCTGCCTCCATCTCCCTCCATCCCCACAGCCGCCTGGACAGACAGACGCGCTACCCCCACCGCAAGGAACCCAAGGCCCCCCCAGGACGTGGGACTTGTCCCAGGCCACACACTTGGGAGGGGGACAAACATCTAAGCCAGGTCCCAGCTGTCCACCAGGGGGTGACCGGGAGCGGCCTGGGCAGGCTGGTGCCCCGGGTGAGCCTCGTGGGGCCTTGTTCACCTGGGACTCGGCCACCCTGGCCTCCTGGCCTCCTGGCCCCCACGGGATTGCCACAGGAACTGGCTGGTCTGGGGCTGTGGTGGGGCAGGATGGCCCGGTCAGTGGGAAGGGGATGGCACCAGGCCCGGCTGGGCAGAAACAGGATGTCCAGCCCCCGCAGTGGACCTGCAGGCAGCAGCGCCCTTCTGCTTTCCCTGGCCGGGTCCCCTCACCCGGCCGACTCACCTGCAGGAGTCACCTCCACCCGAAGCCGCCCGACCCCCACGGCTGCTCGGGGTCCTCCTGCCCTGGAGGCCTTGCTCGGGGGTGTGGTGTGGCACCCACCCCCAGCTGGCCTGCGGGGGGCTGGGGACTGAGCTCTGGGCCTGCGGGAGCACCCTTGACCCCAGTTCTCAGGGACTCGGCCCTGGGGTGGACGAGAATGACGCTGGGTGACGGCGGGCCTGGAGCTGCCCCAGGGCAGCTGACGTCTGAGGGGCCTTCTTGTCCTAGGTGCACAATGTCACCCTGGCCCTGGAGCTGCTGAGGGACGCGGGCCTGCTCAGCCACCCCGTCAGCCCTGAAGGTGAGCATGCTGGGCCCCCTTCCCCAGGGTCCAGCCTTAGGGAGCAGCCCCAGAGGGGACACAGGACGGGGGACGAGCCGTGCTGGGTGAGGGATCCTGCAGGGTTTCCCAGGAGGTCTCTGTGGCCACCGCCTCTGTCCGTCCTGGTGGAGGGGTCCCAGGCGGGCAGGGGCCTCCGTCCCTGGGGACAGGCTGTCCTGGAGAAGGCAGATCCCGAGGGTGCTGTGCTGGAGGGACAAGGGGGGAGAAGGGAGGCCTGGGCAGCAGGAGGACCCGTGTCACAGGATGGGACCTGGCCCTCAGGCCTCCTGGTTTCTGCAGCCTTAGTGCCGACGACTGGGCCCCTAGGAGCCCGGGTCGGGGTCACCCTGCCCCCTGGGCTGACCAGCTGCCTGCCCCTCTGGCCTGCAGACATTGTGAACAAGGACCCCAAGAGCACGCTGCGGGTGCTCTACAGCCTGTTCTGCAAGCACAAGCTCAAGGCCAGCGCAGACGGGACCCCCTGTGGCACCCTGCACTAGCCGTCACCTGGCCCCAGCGCGGTGCTTGACAACCCGCCATCTGGACTCTGCTGGAGGGTCCGGCCGAGGGACCCCCTCAGCCCAGCAAGTTCCTGTCTGAGCCACCCCACTGCCGTCTGCGCCACATGAACAGCCTGAGCCCACCAGGTGGGGTCCCTTGAGGCCAACCCCTGCCTGGCTCAGGGATTCTAACTACAGTGTTCCTGGGGCTTCAGAGCCGGGGGGTCCTGGGCAGCAGGAACCCAGCAATGCCCTCTGCTCTCGGGGGTCAGGACCGACAGCCGAGGTCCGAGGCTCTGCACATTCTGCTGCCC
Source organism: Marmota flaviventris (assembly GCF_047511675.1). NCBI lineage: Eukaryota > Metazoa > Chordata > Mammalia > Rodentia > Sciuridae > Marmota > Marmota flaviventris. Next base: position 5,182,142 of record NC_092500.1, on the reverse strand, counting down.
GTCTGCCCCCACTCGGGGTGACAGCCCAGGACACCCCCCGCCAGGGGCAGGAGTTGTGGCTCCAAAGACAACGAGCCTGTTGCTCCGGAAGCCGCCTCGGTGCATGCCCAAGAATCCAGGCCGCGACACCCCTACAGCCGCGGCTGTGGATTTGCCCAAAAGTCACGCAGCAGACATTCCCATGGTTCAGCTCCCGTCTGTCCCCAGGGAGCGTCCTCCTCAAAGGGTGAGAAACTCAGAGGAGAGCTGGGCACAGCTGTCCCCTCCAGGACCGGCTTTAGAGGCCCCGGAGCTGCCCTCGGGTGGGAGCAGCTGGCTCCTCCCCACGCTCCCCGCCCTGGCCGAGCCCCCCTGGAGAGAGAAGCTTCCAGGACACAGGTGAATGGCGTTGCTCTGGGGAGGGCTGTGGAGCAGGGGCTGGCTGGGCCAGGCCCCCCACCCATCAGCTGGGGGCTCAGGAGGACGTCCTGCAGGAGGTGACGTGGGAGCTGGGAATGGGGAGGGGGCCCGGGGGCTCACAGCCCCGTCCGATGACCCCTCTTCATCTCTCCACATCCTTCTGCCTCTGGAACATGTCCCTCTCCTATTCCAGGAGTGTCCCCCTCTGAGGAGCCAGGCTAGGTCCCCTCCATGAGAGGCTCCCCTCCTGGAACCCCTGATGCCTCTCACCCCGTCTACACCAGGCTTCATGGGTGAATGCCCCAAATCCACGCCCCGTCCTGGGTCCAGGCCTCATGTCCAGCAGGCTGGCTCCACGTGGCCACTCCAAGTCTTCACCTGGCTCTGCTGGACAGCAGATTTTTAAGATAATTATTAAAAATTGATTTTTTTCAGCCAGGCCTGATGATGTAATCCCAGCTCCTCAGGAGGCTGAGGCAGAAGGATCCAAAGTTGAAGGCCAGCTGTGGCCATGCAGTGGGACCCTGCCTCAGAACCTGCTGGAAAGGGAGGAGCGTGGGCCTGGCACGTGCCGAGCCCTGGGTTCCATCCCCAGCACCACACACACACGAAAATCAAGTCTTTGTAGCTTCACTAAGGGACCCACAGTTGGTAAAATCTCCCAATGGAACCACCCAGTCTGATGAGTCTCCACGAAAGCATAGAGTCACGTAACCCCAGGAAGATGGAGGCAGGGAACAGTCCCACCACTCACAAGAGCCCTCGAGCCAGCCCCTTTCCCAAGTCCTAGCCCTGGAAACTGCCAATCTGCCTTCTGTCCCCATCGATTTACCTTTTCTAGAATTTAAATATAAATGCACCAGAGAGGGTGTAGGCTTTTGTGGATGGTTTCTTTTCCTTTGCACAAATCTGCTGGGTTTTTATGCAAAGTTTCTTTTATCAATAAACGCATCGCCTTTTCTTGCTGAAAACACTGTCGTGCGGATATGTTATCTATTTCATGATATATTATTTTTGCTTTAAAAAGTCAATGTCTTTAAAAGAGATTTTGAAAAACTGAGAAGGAAGCCTGGCATTTACCCACGGAGTTACCATGACTGTGGCCTTTTGTTTTTCTCTGCATCTGATAAAATTTTCCTCCTGCTGAGGATTTCTGCCTTAGTTCATTTTCTGTCACTGTAACAGAAGACCCGGGACTGGGTGATTGGTAAAGAGGAGAGACCTATTTCTTATGGTCTGGAGTCTGGGAAGCCCAAGGTGAAGGGGATTCTGTCTGGCAAGGAGGCTTTTTGTTGCTTCATGACATGGTGAAAGGCAGAAGGGAAAAGTAGCCGGGTACGAGAAAGACAGGGAATTCGCAGCCTCAAGCCCCTTTACCCTCTGGGAGGATAATCCAGAGGATAAATCCCTTATGAGGGTGGAGCACTTGTGACCTGGACCCCACCCCACAGTGTTTCATAGGAATTTAGGGGCCCCACCTCCCTTTGCCACTTCCTGTAGTGCGTCTGCTGTTCCTGAACTCTGGTTCCTGCAGAAGTAGATTCAGTTGTGACAGATAATATCTCTGGATATAAAATTCTAGGTGGGCACTTTTTTCTTTCGACACCTTGACAACGTGGACGCTGCTCCTGTGTCGTCCGACTGGCATAGTTTTCAGGAAGAAGTCGGCCGTCACTCTCCTCTGTCTTTTTTCTATGGCTGCTTTTGTGATTTTCTTTTTGTCGCTGGTTTTCAGCAGTGTGGTCGTGTGTCTGGGGTGAGGTTGTTTGTGTTCCTTATGTTCTGGGTTTGCCCTGGAGTCAGTGAGTTTATGGTTTTTCCTAAAATTTGAGAAGAGACTGGCCACTACTTCTCCTGTCTCGATCTTCTCCTCCTTGGGCTCCAAGTACAGATTTGTTAGTTAGCTTGATACTGTCCCACAAATCATGAATGCTGCCTCCTTCTCCTCCTCCTCCTCCTCCTCCTCCTTCTCTTTGTGGTGCTGGGGATCAATCCTGGAGCCTCACACTTGCTAGGCACGCTCCCCACCACACCCCAGGCCTGTCTTCTTTTTACTTACTGTCTTTTCTCTCTCTGGGTTTTATTTTGGGTGGTCTCTATTGCTGTGTTTCCATTTTTTTTTTTTTTGGTTTTTTGTTTTTCTTTTCTTTCTTTCTTTCCTTTTTTTTGTGGCACGTACTCTGATTTAATTCCATCCATTATATTTTTCATTTCATAAATTGTGTTTTGTCCTCTTGAGAAATAAAATTGGGGTCCTTAAAACACCTTCCACTCCTCATCCCTCTCATAAGTCCGTCCACCTCTGAGCACATGTGAGGTCTATTTATAATCACGGTTAAAATCCTTGTCTACTAATTCTGTCATCTGTGTTGTTTCTGGATTTCTTTCTCTTGATTGATTCTTCTCCTGGCCATGATTCATCTTTCCCTAATGCTTTGCAAGTCTGGTAATTTTTAGCTGGATGCTGGACATTGGGAAAGTTTACACATCGAGCCTTGGATTTCTTTTTAAATATTTCTCTCCGTGTGTTCTGGGTGCAGTTAGGTCGTCTGGAATCAGTCAGATCCTCTTGAGGCTGGCCTTTACGCTGCGTCAGGGTGAATGCAGAACAGACCTGAGTCTAGGACTTCTTTGGTCCCAGAGGCAATACTTACCTGCACCTCTTCCGAGTCCCATGTGCTAGAAGGTCTCTTCCCTCTGGTGGTGGAATCACACGTAAGCGCTGCCTGAGCTTGGGGATCATTTTGCTCACTCACTCCTTTCCTGTGAGTACCACATGCTGGGAAAGTTTTCCATGTGCAGATCGCACCTGGCCAAAGACTCAGGGGAACTTCTGCCGGTCTGTGGGCTTCTCTCTCCAGAGCCTGGTCTCTAATCTCTGCCCCTTGGACAGAGTTCCTTGGCTCCCACACTCCAGTTCACCTCGACTCTGGGCTGCTCAGCTCCGTGCAGCAACTGGGCTTCTCCCAGGCAGTGAGTGGACGGGGCAGCTCATTCCTTCACCTCTTGGGGGTGGCCCTCCTGCTCTGCCTATTGTCCAGCACCTGAGACCCCTGCTCAGGGACATTCTGACTCCCAGTGGGGAGGTGGATCCAGCCCTGTTGTTCCATCTTGGCTGGAAGGCAGCCCTTGTGTCACCAGGGCCAGGCTCACCCAGCTGCCCCCGCCAGGCCCCATGGACGGGACCCCTTGCTTCTCCTCACTTTCTCCCCTGACCTCCTCTAGGCTCCTTTCCTCTGCCTTCCTGGAGCATGTGTGTGGCCCTTCCCAGGCCACCTGCCTTTCCTCACGTCATCTGTGCCTACAATCCTGTCTCTCATCCTGCTGCTCACTCCCTGTCTCCACCCCATCTCCAGCCCCAGCTCCACCCCATCTCCAGCCCCATCTCCACCCCATTTCCAGCCCCATCTCCACCCCATCTCCAGCCCCATCTCCACCCCATCTCCAGCCCCATCTCCACCCCATCTCCAGCCCGTCTCCAGCCCGTCTCCACCCCGTCTCCAGCCCCGTCTCCAGCCCCATCTCCACCCCATCTCCACCCCCATCTCCACCCCATCTCCACCCCATCTCCACCCCATCTCCAGCCCATCTCCAGCCCCATCTCCACCCCATCTCCACCCCATCTCCACCCCATCTCCAGCCCATCTCCACCCCATCTCCACCCCTGCTCCAGCCCCATCTCCACCCCATCTCCACCCCATCTCCACCCCATCTCCACCCCATGTCCACCCCATCTCCACCCCATCTCCACCCCATCTCCAGCCCTTCTCCACCCCATCTCCAGCCCATCTCCACCCCATCTCCACCCCATCTCCACCCCATCTCCAGCCCATCTCCACCCCATCTCCAGCCCTTCTCCACCCCATCTCCACCCCATATCCACCCCATCTCCACCCCCATCTCCACCCCATCTCCAGCCCCATCTCCACCCCATCTCCAGCCCCATCTCCACCCCATCTCCAGCCCCTCTCCAGCCCCATCTCCAGCCCCATCTCCAGCCCTTCTCCACCCCATCTCCACCCCATCTCCACCCCATCTCCAGCCCATCTCCACCCCATCTCCAGCCCCATCTCCACCCCATCTCCAGCCCCATCTCCACCCCATCTCCAGCCCCATCTCCACCCCATCTCCACCCCATCTCTACCCCCATCTCCACCCCATCTCCAACCCCATCTCCACCCCATCTCCAGCCCCATCTCCACCCCATCTCCAGCCCCATCTCCACCCCATCTCCACCCCATCTCCAGCCCCATCTCCAGCCCATCTCTACCCCTGTCTCCAGCCCCGTCCCCAGCCCCGTCCCCAGCCCCGTCCCCAGCCCCATCTCCACCCCATCTCCAGCCCCATCTCCACCCCATCTCCACCCCATCTCCACCCCGTCCCCAGCCCCGTCTCCAGCCCCGTCCCCAGCCCCATCTCCACCCCATCTCCAGCCCCATCTCCACCCCATCTCCACCCCATCTCCACCCCGTCTCCAGCCCATCTCCAGCCCATCTCCAGCCCATCTCCACCCCGTCTCCACCCCGTCTCCAGCCCCATCTCCACCCCGTCTCCAGCCCTGTCCCCAGCCCCGTCTCCAGCCCCAGCTCCAGCCCCATGTTTCTTCATCTTCCATTTTTTAAAATGATAAAATACACACAACACAAAACACACCACTCTGCTGTCTAGTTCATCAGTACTAAGCGCCTTCCTATCATCCTGCAGCTGTCCCCACTGCAGTCCCCACCGCCATCCCCATGAGGCTTTCCGTCCTGCAACACTGAAGCTGGTCTCCACGAGGAGCCACCTCCCCCTCCCTCCCTCCCGCCCAGCCCAGGAAGCCCCCGTTCTGCTTCTGAAGCCCCCATTGCCCAGAGCACAGCTCCCCTTGGGCCCCCCAACCCTCACGTTCAGCTCTGAGCTCACCTTGGCCCTCCCCTTGCGGCTCTGTCCCTGCCTCTGGCCACCCTGCCCCCAGGATCCTGTCCCCATTCCTCCCTACCTGGGCACCTGATCCCGTCCTTTCTGTCCCAGTCACCTCTGCAGCTCTGTGCCCTCCTCCTGCCCCTGGAAGTGCAGGCTGCTGGTCCCTCTGCCTTGTCCCCTCTGACTCCAGGGCGGCTCCAGGGGCTAGGGCAATTCTGTCTTGGGGACCTCACCTCACGGCCACTCTGCTCTAAGCCTCCTGGCTCCTGGCTCCTGCCCTCCAGGCCCAGCCTCTGCTGCTGCCTTTGGGGCCTTCCTGCCACTGTGCTGTCGCCCTCTCGGCCCCAAACTTTCCAAACTGCTTTTAGTTGCCTCGAAAACCCCATGTTGCCTGATGTTGTCATCTGTGCCCAAGGTGCCCCCACGTCACCCACCAGGGACTTATTCACAAAAGGAGTGGGGAGAGGGTGGCCAGGGGAAGATGGACTCCTAGGGGGGTCCAGTCCTTGGGGGAGACGAGGCAGCTCTGCAAAGGAGCCCGAGGAGGGGGAGGAAGCCCCATCCACCATCCACCGCTGTGGCCCTGGCTCTCGCCTCGCTCTCCCCGCTGCCCGGGAAGCCCAGCTCCAGTTGGGAATCTCGGGGAGTCGGGAGCAGCCTGGTTCCAGTGGGCTGCGCTGGAAGGCGTCCAGGGCCAGAGGAGCTGGCAGCCTGGCTGCTGTGCCAACAGCTGAGTGTCGGGAAATGCCTCGAAGGCCGGCGCCTGCGAGCTGAGGCGCTTCCCAAAATAGCCCAGGGGCAGCTGTCGGTTCTGAAAGTGGGGCTGGCCGCGAGCTGCCGGCAGCCTGGCCCAGCAGCCCGCTCTGGGGACAGATGGTGCTGAGCATTTTTCTTTCTTCTGCCCGAGTTGGCTGGTGAGCGGCAGCTTCTCTGGAGAAGGTGCGCCTGCCCCCCTCTCTTGGCAGCGGGCCAAGGCCACCCCTGCCGTCCCGCCTCCTCGGCCTTCTTTCCTTGTGAGGCTGGGAGTGGGTGGTGGGGGCTGCAGGCCCCCTCACCTCTCAGCCCCGGGCGCAGGTGGTCCAGGGGACTCGGGGCCTCTCCCTCAGTGGGGCCTGGGCTGAGATGGGCAGCAGATCCGGAAGGGCCGGCTGGTTGGAAAGCAGACGACAGAAGACCACCATCTGGCCAACTGGACATGTGCGGCCAGGAAGCCCACGCTGTCTTCTGCTGGTCCACGTGTTGATCGGCCCCTGATTCCTGAAAGAGGGGGGCGGAGACCCCCAGGAGGCTCTGACGTCGTCCCAACTGTGGAGCACGGACCACCCCAGCAGACCTTCCCCGGGCACCTACGTGCCCAGCCAGGGGTGCTGGGCTCGTTGTCTCTGTTCAGCAAGGAGTCGAAGAGCAGGTTCACTGCAAAAGCCACCGAGAGCGGCTCCCCTGAGGGGACGGGCCGGGAGCCGGTGGGTTTGCCTGTCCGTCTCACGGTCTCTGGAATACCCTCATCTCCTCTCTAGTGTCCATTGGTGCCCCTCTGTCCACGCATCTGTCTAGATTTTCTGTTGGATCCCCCACTTAGGAGCACGCGTAGGGACGTGGCTACTCAGGTCCCCCCTTGTGTCCACGAGCACTTTCATCACCCAGGAGGACGACCTCATCTGAAGACCGTCGCCTGCTCCTTTGTTCTGGCCCCGCCCCCCTCCCTCGCCACCCTGCCCTGGCTGCCGAGGCCCTTCTGCATCTCCCTCACCTACGTGGGCAGGCCCAGGGCTCAGCGCTGGGGACAAGAAAGAGGTCAGAGGTTGTGTTTTAGGGGAGTCGAAGCCCCGGGTGGAGGGTGGTGCGGTGGTTAGAGAGCGGTGCTGGACTCAGTCTTGGGACGGAGCAGCCTCCTGGTGCTGGGCCCTGCACAAGTACTTACCTCCCGAGTCTCAGTACCGCGTCTGTCAAGCGGAAGTCGTAAGAGTCCATTCTTCATAGGGTTGAAAGTTAAAAAGGAAAATCCATCTGCAGAGCTGGAAGTGTTTCTGACATAAGATTCAATAACATGCTCTGATATCATTGCTACAGTCACGGCCTTCATCACCATCACCACCATCACCACCACCATCACCAACACCAGTGTCACCAACACCAGTGTCACCAACACCACTGCCACCGTGATCATCACTGTTCTCATATAAACTGTGCTGAACCTGCTCCCCTCCCTGGGAGCAGGGGAGGGTCGGTGACGAGACATGTGAGGTCAGGGCCTGGCAGGCTGTTGGCACTGGGTTGGGCACTGAGAAGCTGCCTATCGGGGACCCCCGCCTGCATTCCCAGGCTCTGCCTGGGGAAACCCAGTGGAGCACCCAGCATGTCGGAGGTGTTGGGCAAATACTTGGGGACCAACCCACTGGCAGTGACCTCTTACCTCTCCTGGGTGAGGCAGGTCCAACTTGCAGCCCCTGTGGCCACTCCAGAACCCCAGGCCACCAGCGCTGAGGTTAACTCCATCCCAGGCTCCCTGCTCCGACCTCCTGCCCACTTCCTTGGGCTGGACCCTGAGCTGGGCCCTGAGCAGGACCCATCCGCCCTTTCTAGCCACTCACAGAGCCCTGGTCCGGGGCAGGCTTGTGTTGGCGGTTGGTTTTGTGGGGCTGGGCGTCGAAACCAGGCCTCACGCGTGCTAGGCAAGCGCTCTACCACGTGGCCACACCCGGCCTCCTGAGCAGTGTCCATCTTTGGGTGACTTTCTGTGACCAATGACCAGGGATCCGGTGGCTTTGCACAACAGAAGGGGATCTCTCAGTTCTGGAGGCCACCCTGGGAGCAACGTGGGGCGGGCAGGGCTGCTCTGGAGGCCCCCCAGCTCGGCTCCAGGCCTCTGCTAGGGCTTGGGGGTCCCTGGCCAGCCGGGGCACTGGGGCTGGTGGCTATGTCACTTGTTCTCTGGCTCTGCTGTCCCCTCTGGCCTCCTCCACATTTGTGCGCCTCGGACCTTCCTCTCCCCCCCAAACCAACTCGTTTTACTGACTTAAAAAACAACACAAAAATCTGCTGCAGAGGGTCCTGGGCCACTTTGACTTGAAACAGCAAAAACAGAAGGAGCCAGCACACAGCCCCGTGACGCGACCTCGCGGAGGGAGAGGAGGAAAGTGACATTTCATGGCGGTCTATGACGCCACAGGCTGTCAGAAAGGCCAAGCTGGATCCCCGCAGGTCAGGCAGACCACCAGCCTCCTGGGACGCCTGGGTCTCCAGCCTCCGTCCCCAGCCTCTCCCGCACACAGGGCTCCACCCGAGAGCCGCGGTCCCCTCCTCCCGGCCGCGGGTCCGCCGTTCCTCCTCAGGCGGTTTCGTTCTATTATAAGACACGCACATCTTTCTGCTGGTACATTTTGATCAACATCTTACACAAAGAAGAGTCTTGATTTTGGAGCGAACCTTTTCATGGGTTTAATTGGCAGTGGAAGCACAATCCCGTGACCGCGTGGTACCTGGGAACTCGTTCCCAGCTGCAAGAAAATGTCCGGTTTTTAGAGGCAGCCCAGATGAGACTGCGTGGATCTGCACAGTGAAACACTAGGAAGCAGGGAGCGAGTAAAGCGGATGATTTCTCATCAGTGGGCATTTGTTATTTTGCTTTTGGGAAATTGGAAGAAATTGTTTTCTTTGTGTTCCAAATGTTGTGGTAACTTGAGTCATTTCTTAGCTTTCTCCACGCCACCTTGAATCGCTGAAATGAGTGATTTAAAGTATCAACTTTTTTTTTTTTGGTGCTGAGGTTTGAGCCCAGGGACACTTTGTCACTGAGCTACACGCCCACCCCTTTTTATTGAATCAAGGTTCCCTAAACTACTGAGGCTGGCCTCCAACTTGTGATCCTCCTGCCTCAGCCTCCCAAGCTGCAGGGATTACAGGTGCGTGCCACCGCACCAGGCAAGATCAAAGCTCTTTCTGGCCCGAGGTGGCTGAGGATGGTCACCTGAGGCTTGCCTTCCTGCTGAAGTGCTGTGGGCTGGGTGGCATGACCACACACCCAGGTGGATGCCTTACGGGGCTGGTCCAGCAGAAATTGCCAGTGACTGAGGTACTGTCCCTCTCCTTTCTCTCAAGAGGCCTGTGGTCATTGGATTTAGGGTGGATCTCATCTTGGTCACATCTTCAAAGACCCTGTAGCCCAATCAGGTCACATTCATGTCACGTTCCTCACGACTACAACACTCAGGGTCACTCCAGGGGAACGGGGTGCACAAAGTAACCCCACAGAGACAGAGAGACGCCTTCTTCTTTGGGTCCTGTGACGGCTGCTCTGACCTTAGGGTCCATGGGAAGAGAGAGAGCGAGAGAGGGCGAGAGAGCGAGAGCGAGCACTGCTGAACCCTTTTATTGGGGAGAAGCCATTCAAACGAGGCCAGGGGTCGGTCAGGTGTCAGGGGGCTGAGTCTAGCTTCGTGATGTCTGCTGTCAGCAGGTTGAGTGACATCTAGGAAGGCCACACCCCAGGGCACAGTAAGAGAAGGGGACACACAAGGGGGTTTCCATGGATGACTCTATCCCAAACAGGGCAAGGGGTGGGATGACAGCAGAACAGGTGACGTGGCTCAGCCTCAGGGTGACACGCCTACATCTGAAGACATGCCCTCAACTTCCTGAACCAGGACAACGTCCAGGTCACTGTGAAATGTAGTGACCAGTCAAAGTCTCTTGTTTCAGGATGGAAGGCGCGGGTCATCCAGAGTGGGCCCCCACAGTTCCTAGCTTCTGGAAGTTGGGGCATGGGCGTGTCTTGGGGACACTGCAGCCCACGGCAGCCTCGGCAGAGGCCAGGGAAGCCCAGGAGTTCACTTCTGCTGGTCTCCACGGGCTGCCTCGGGGCAGCACAGGGAGGTGCCAGGGGCCTGAGGCCGGGCTGGGCCAGGGTGGGGCCGGGAGCTGTCTGGCCTTGGTGCAGAAAGAGCTGGTGCCCAGAGCAGCAGGCCTGGTGAGCTGGGGACCTTCAAGGCCACAGATGGGACAGCCAGCCCTGTGTCCCACTCTGCCCCTTCTCCGAGGGTCTCCATGGCCCCACGAGCCTCCTCGATGCACCTGCCCAGTGTGAGCAGGGACTCACCTGCTGGGTGACCTCCGTGAGCACGGCTCCTCTTGTCACCCAGTGCTCAGCTGTCCTGGCTCCTGGTCCCCGACACGGGAGCCCTGTCACTCTCCCCACCACCCTGCCTTCTCTGCACTGCAGGGCACCGGCCTCGGTCTCCCCCCTGCTCTGGTGGCTTCCTGCAGCCTCTCCCGGCCACGGCCCCCGTGTGCAGCCGGCCCCTGGCACAGCGCAGGAGCTCAGGACAGGAGCTGGTCAGGGACAGCACTTCCCGCCGTTTGGAACCATCCAGCAATGGGAAGGCCTGGCAGCAGCGAGTCCCGTCACTGCTGGTATTTAAGAGGCCCCTGGGGGCACTCACAGTGGGCATCGAGGGAAGGGCAGGCAGAAGCTCAGGGCAACCACAGACCCTTCCCAGGGACTCTGACCGTCCAGCCCACCCTGTCCTGCCATCTCCAGGTGACCCTGGCCCCTCCCTCGGCCCCGTCGCTACAGATCTGGAAAACGGGAGGGGGCCGCATCCATTTGTCTGTGCCACCCACATGGAACGGCTGCAGGAGGGAAGACCAATATTTATTCATTATCATATTCAGAAATTAGACTGGGGAGCCACAAATAGACACTTCCAACCAGAGCCCGTCTGTCCCTCCTCTCGGGCTCCTGCGGCGGATTCCGTGTGCGTGTCACGTCTTGCCGCCTCCCGCGCTGGGGACCGCTTGAGTATTTGCCAGGCGCTTGGTTATTTTCTGAGTCGATTAGCGAAGGCGGGCGGCCTGGCCCTGGCCCCCGGGGTTCTTTTAAAAGCAGGCGCTGTGCTGACGGCCGTGGGCAAGAGGAGCCCTGCTCTGGGGTGCGCTGTGGGGGCGGAGGCAGGTGCCAGCAGCCGCGGGACAGCCCACAGGGCCGGGGCTTCACCTGGGCCTGGCTGCCCGTGTGCTCCTCTCGTGGCCAGCTGCGTCTGGACAGGACCCGGGCTGGTGACTCCTCGCCATCCACCGGAGGGTCTGCGCCCGCGTCCAGCTGTGCTGACCACCTCACTAGGGTCTCATGCCCACGTCTGTCTCCCCTGCCCTGCGTCCCCTCTGGATGGCCATCTCCTTGCAAGAGCAAAGCAGCTGCTTCTCAGCACACAGATGCCCGGACGCTGCACGCCAAGGGTCAGCAGGTCCCCACCCAGCACCGGCCTGCCAGCAGCATCTGCCACCGCTCTTGGGTCCCTCCCTTCCTTGCTGCCCTCTCTGCCCCGACGGCCAGGCCCCTGCACGTCCTGGTTTCCCCGCTGCCTGTCACCTGGGCCTTCCCCACCCTCCTGCCGCTCCTCTGTCTCCTTGACCGTGAGCACGCCGGACAGCCCCAGCTCCGTTCCCAGGGTGTCTCCTAGGACCACCAGCCCACACCTGATCTTGTTCTGACCCTTGGCTTTAAATGCCACCGAGGTACAGAGGACGCCCATGGCGGGCCTCAGCCTGGACCTTGGCCTCACCCGCAGCACCTTTTCAGCCACCTCTGGGACGTTCCACCTGGTGTCCAAGCCACCGCAACACGTCACAGCGGCCTCCCCCTCATCTTATGGGGCAGCCCCGCCTGTCCAGCTGCTCAGGGGCGCGTTCCCCGGGCGCCTCTTCTTCTCACCCCACACCCAGCCTGTCGGGAAATCACACGGCCCACCCCCAACCTGCCCCCGGAGCTGACCGCTCTCCCCACCCCTTGCCCCCCGCCTGGTGCCCTGCAGCCTGCAGGAGGAAAGACCAATATTTATTCCCGCAGCAGCTGGAAGGACCCACTGCTCTCCTCAAAACCTTGCTGAGGCGCCTGCTCTGCACCTGAAATCGAAGCCAAATCATTTCAGGGGTCTACAGAGCCCCAGGCCATCGGACGGGCTCCCTGTGTCTTCTCTAGAATCACCTCCTGCTGCCCCCCGCCCTCCCACCCCCGCTGAGCCGCCGACCTTTCCTCTATTCCTCCCACACGGGAGGCCCACTCCTGCCCCAGGACCTTGCACCTAGCCTCTGCCTCGGTGCCCTCCTCCCACACACTCACTGGCTCACACCTTCCCTTTAAACTTTGTGAGCCCTCATTAGCACCTTACTGAATACACAACTCCTCTCCCCACTCCCCCGTCTTCTCCGAGTGCCCAGGGCCTCCCGACGTCCTGCTGTGTCCAGTTGTACACGAGGTATACTGTTGTCGCCGTCTCCTCCTGTTAGGCTGCAAGCTCCTTCAGGGGTGTATATTGGGTGCTCAATAAATACTGTTGACTGAATGCATGCGTGTTAAGAGCACCGTGCCCAGGTGGCATATGGTAAGTTTTGGCACTTCTAGTTACCATGGGCTTGGGAGCCACCGAGAGGTGAGGCCTTCATGCCTCTTGCAGATTGTGAATCTCCTGGAGCCTCAGCATCGGCCCCTGCTGCAGGGCAATGGGGCCAGTCCACCCCTGTGGTCAGCATGAGGGTTGGTGGGGCAACACCGGAGCCTGCTGGGGAACTGGCCTTGGCTACATTGCATCACAACCACCCTTACTGTTGCCCTGGACATCCCCGACGGGGTGAAAACTCTACACGGAAATGGTTGATCAGCTGCGGAGCAGAAGGGCTCCGTGGGTTGTGAGCCCCTTCCTCTGCCTGGGGGACGGTCCCCACTCCTGTCTATCAAGCTTTGAGGCTGTGACATGATTTCCCACAGACAGCTCAGTCAGCCTGGGCAAGGTCACAGGTTGGCCTCCTGGGGGTTGTCCCTGAAGGTTTGGTTGGGACTTACCCTGGAAGAAGTAAAGATTGAGGACAAGGGACTGAGGGGGACCAGGCAATGGACACGGGATGGAGGACAGCTAGTGTCTGGAGTGTGGGTGGGTGGATGTGTAGATGGTGGGTGGGTGGGTGGACGGACGGAAGGATGGAAGGATGGGTGTGTAGATAGGTGGGTGGATGTGTGGGTGGGTGGGTGGCTGGACAGATGGACGGACGGATGGATGGACCGATGGCAGGGAGTAGGTGGGGTGTGGGCGAGGGCAGGCAGGCTGCTTTGGCTGATCAAGCGTTACAGGAGAAGTGAGTTATAGGCCGACTGTCTGGGCCGGGTCCCTGTGACTGAGGGTTTTGGGTATTTCACGCTCCCCTCTGGGCCTTCCCACAGGTGGACTAGAGGCTCACTGGTGTCCCCTCCAGCTCTGGGTCTCAAGGAGCCTGAGTCTGTGGGTTGGGGCCAGGTTGGGCCACAATGTTGCCACCGAGTGCAATGTTACAATACGCTCTTGATACTTCCTCATCAAAAGCCGAAGTTTATTTCCCTCCCCTTGAATCCAAGCTGGACCTGTGCTGGTTCTGACCAACAGAATGTGGCCAAATGACCCAGCTCCAGCCTTTGTCTCTTGGAATAGACACAGGATGGGGGGACAGCCAGTGTCTGGAGTGAGGACGGATGGATGTGTAGACGATGGGTGGGTGGATGGATGGATGGATAGATGGATAGATGGAAGGATGGATGGATGGATGGCTTCATGGTGCGAGGAAGCTCAAGCAGCGATGTGGAGTCCCCCCTGGCAGCCCCAGGGGAGCCGGGCTCTCGGAGGGAGGACTGTCAAACCCTCAGTCATCCCAGCGTCCAGGCAAAGCCACGTGAAGCATCAAAACCAGCCACCTACCCCACAGAATGGTCATGGTAAGTGTTACTAACTGTGTCCGTCTGTTTGGTGCTGGTGTAGCAGAGCACTGTATGCCACCGCAGAATATGCCATACTCTGTAGTTTATCATGAATGGAGATTTATTTTTCACCGTTCCGGGGACTGGAGGTCCAATATCCAGACCAGCATCTGGCAGAGCCTTCTTTCTACATCAGCACATGGTGGGAAGCCGAGGGCAGAGAGCAAACTCACTCCTAGGAGCCTTAATCTGTGCCCGAGGGTGCTGTCCTCGTGACCTAAACACCTCCCTCTAGGCCCCACCCCCCTCAGTGTCAAGCTGGGACTGAGCTTCCGACTTGTGAACGCTGGGGTGCATTCACACCAAAGCAGCCGTCTGAGTCTTAGGTGGTGTGTTACACAGCAATCGACAACCTACACAACTGTCCAACTGAGAACTTGGCTTACAATGCATTTTAATGACATGAACAAATACATACATTACACGTAAATGCCCAAACGTGTTAACATATGCACAATTCGTCTCCCTGGCAGACTCTCTGGTTCTGTTTTCCTTGGCTCCCTCTTCTCCTTCCCACTCAGCTCACCCTGTGGCCCCCATCAAGCTGATCTGTTCTTCTGAACCCTGCAGGACCCAGTGTTAATGTCCATAGACACACACAGAGGTGAGACTGGGGGACGCCATTGTGTCATGAAAACGTGATCCGCAGACCGTCGGCATTCTGCATCTCTCATTTGGCAATTCTTTGTGAAAATCCCTCTAAATCCCTGCAGAGTCCAATTCATTCCTTTAAATAGTCGCATGAAATTCCGCAGCCGGCTCTTCCTCGTCAGCCGACTCTCCCTGGGGGCTGCTGCAGCCAGCGCACAGCTCGTGAGAGGATGGTTAATTTTTCAGTAATTTTTTGAGTCAGTTGTTAAATACAGGCAGTGAGAAGATTAATCATATGAACTTCCAATTAAACGCATTATGTTAAAAACAAAGGTGATGAATATTGAGAACAGTGTGTTGGCTGAGTGTCATCGTGCTGGAGGTGGGCCGTCCCTGCAGAGGTGGGCTCTGGTGCCTGACGCGTCTCCTCCCAGGGCTGCGCGGGGCGGGCGCACCCCTAGTTGTGGTTGGCCACGGTGAAGCGCCCTCGCCAGGGGACGTGGCAAATGCTGCGCGCCAGGCCTTGACCTGCTGCCCTGTTGATTCTCTGGACCTGAAGAGGCTGGGGGAAATGTGAGCGCTGGTGGACCTCGACCCACGTGGCCTCTGTGGAGACTGCGTTGAGACCCGCGCTGAGGACGCACCAGAATGTCCCACCAGGATCTGAAAACTTGCCCACTCAGAAGGAGTCGCTCCTGAGCCGGGAGCAAGAGTGGTGTCCAACGTCTCCTTGTTTCACTTTTATTTTAGCAACAAAAACTAAAATGTCGGTGGATTTCCTGGTGGGACCTGCGTTCCCCGTTAGCGCACGGCCGCAGCGGCAGGTTGGCTGTGGGTCTAAGACTCTGGCAAAAAGCAAGCAAAGCCACCTGTGAGAGTCGACAGACCCCACGAGTGTCACCGCAAAGAGCATTGCGTCTTATTATTTATAAAGTCACTGCCACTCACCCCTTAATAAATGTTATAGTAAAAGTACACACACACACACACTCACACACACACACACACACACACACACACACTCACCCCTATTTGCTGAGAGCCATTGCCAAGTAGGAATGACACATGGCAATTTCTTTGTCAGCCTACCCAATGTTGCTTAGAGGAAGGACTCTCCATATTGACCCAGGTCATTTGCAGTGACATTGCATGTAAGGTGACCTTGCTCAAGGACCAGGGCGGATCCAGGTTTAGGGTGTATCCTGCTGGGATTAGGGAGTATCCCGCTCCTTGGGTTTAGGGCGGTTCCAGGTTTAAGGTGTACCCTGCTGGGAATAGGGCGTATCCTGCTTCCTCAGGCGCGCCCACTCCTTGAGTTCCCGTTGAGTTCTCGTGGGATTTAGAGAGAGTATTTGGGATTTCGCCCAGAACGTGAATTGGGCGGAGAACGTGATTTTCCCCCAGAACGTGTGTAGAGTGCCGGTGTGAGTTCGAGAATAGAGAGTTGCTGTTTGAATCTACAAGGTGTGTGGTGGCTCGTGATTTTGTGCCCAGCCAGACTGCGGCACCTATTTTCTGGGGAGAAAATTGTGTGTTACCTACTGACTCGCCCTGGCACCTGGCCCCTGCCCGTGGCTTTCACTCACATATTATTATGACTTTGTTTCCCTCCCAACACGGGATCCCACCACACTGGCCCAAGGGGACGTGGACCTCTAATTTTAATGGATATTTTCAGATTGCATTCAGCGGGGTCGTGGCAGCACATGGCTGCTGACAGGGGTCCCACAGAGCTGCTCTGGCCATCCTGACAGGTGCTCGGTGGCTCGGTCACTTCCACTTGCTCCCTCCCCGCCTGCTCGGTGGTCTGCTGCCCTCTCACAAGGTCATTGCCTTCGGCTTGGGCCTGTGAACTGCTCCTCTGCGTCCTCTTTGCTGCCTACTGGGTTGCTTGTCCCCTGTCTGTCCTCCTGTGACTCCACATAGTAACATATTCCTCATGTCCTCTGTGTCACACAGACATCAGTTCTCGTATAGCCCGAGGGTTGTCATCCAAGCTCCAGCGTGTCAGGTCTGGGCTGGGGACATTTCCCTGTGTCCACAGGTCTGGATGCTTTAGGCTTTCTCGTTGGGATTTCTATTGTTTAATACTTTAAGCTTATTACTTCTATTTGGCAAAAACAGGGGTCAGTTTTATTTTCTCCTGGGTGGACAGGCAGATATGCCCTTGCCATCTGTTGAAATGTGTAGTCTGGGGGCCGGGCCGGGGCTCAGAGGTAGAGCGCTCTCCTGGCATGCACAAGGCACTGGGTTCCATCCTCAGCACCACGCAAATGTAAAATAAAGACATTGTGTCCACCCAAAACTTAAGAAAAATCTTTTTTAAAAAATGTTGTAGTCTGGTTTAAAAAAACGTGCATTGATTAGTAATTTCCCATGGTGGCTGGGTTGGTGGCTCACGCTTGTAATGCCAGTGGCTCAGGAGTGTGAAGCAGCAGGATCCGAGTTCAAGGTCAGCCTCAGCTAGCGAGGCCTAAGGAGCTTAGTGAGACCCTGACTCAAAATAAAATAAAGGCTGGGGATGTGGCTCAGTGGTCAAGCATTCCTAGGTCCAATTCCTGGTACCAGAATGATAATAACAACAACAATGATAATAATAATAACTGTTATTATCATTTACATGTCCCACTGTATTAAAATACGATCACCACATATATCCACACACGTCTCTCTATTCCAGTCTGTTCCTCTGTAACCGTCTATTGAACTGAGCATACTTTTTTCTAGTGTGTTTGAATTTGGGGGTGTTTGGGGAAGGTGCTATGTGCCCCCTTTTTGGGCTAAGCTGATTTAGATATAATTTAGGTGTGAGGCGTCCCCCAAAAGCTCATGCAGGGGACAATGTGAGCGAGTTTCGAGGTGGAGTGATCGGGTTCCGAGGGCCTTAACAATCAGCGTGCCCAGGCACTCACGTGGACGACCGGGGGTGGCTGTGGGCGTGGGGTTGGCTGTTCCTGTTTCGAAGTCCTCCCCTCAGGGCTCCGTGTTGAGATGGGAACACAACATGGAAGCAGCCGGTCCCTGAGTCACCTTGTGGAGGGGACCTTGCTTGGAACATCGCCCAGTTCTATCATCTTTGCATGAACAACTCCAGGGTTCAAGGGAGCTTCCCGCCTCAGCCTCCCCGGAGCAGGGACCGCAGGCAGCGCCACCACACCCAGCTAACCCTGGATCCCACCGGGGCATCGCCAAGCCGCCCTCACCGCGCTGCTGCGGTATCAAAGAGCTGAACCACAGGGCGCGGATTCAGCGGCTGGCGGGGTGCGGAGACGGTGGCCACCGAGGCCTGAACCCAGCCCCCTGCGTCAGGGGGCCTCTGCGCGGATCTGTAGCCACGGAACCCAGAGCACCTGGCAGACTTGGGAAGCCACTAAGCACCCAAGGCCAGCCCCCCGCCCTGAAACTCCCTGAGCCCTGGAAGGCGAATGCAAAGGAGCCAGAGCGTGGGCTGAAGTGGGGCTCTGACTCTGCACTTCTCACAGCCTCCGTCCCCCTTCCCCAGGGGCCAGCGTGGAGGGTCACGGCCGTGTCCACCAGGGAGGTGGCAGGGGAGGATGGGGAGACAGCCAGGAGCAGGCAGCCCAGTGACCCAGGACTCCTCCCAGGGGAGACCCATCAGTGACCTCCCAACCCGGAACCCAGAAGGGTTCTCCTGGCTCCTGAGGCAGACCGTCTGTCCCTTGTCCTTGAGGACTCTCCAAACCAAGAGGAGGCGGGGGCAGCCCTGATGGGGACTGTGCAGAGGCTCTGAGACCCTAGGACTCTGCTCGTGGGAGTCAGGCTGACTCTCAAGGGGAGAGTGTGGAGCAGACGTGGGAATGGTGTCCAGTGGGGCGTTGGGGGAGGCTGTGCCTCCTTCTTCCTGAGAGTTAGGTGGGGCCACCTGATTCGTTCTAACAGATGGCATGTGGGCAGATGTGCTGCAGGACTTCCAGCTAGCGCTGAGGAGCGGCTTCCCTTGTACCGTCTCCCTCTGTGGTGACCACGGAGGGTGCTTGGTGATGTGCCAGTGGGTGTTGCTCCCCACGATGCACGGAATAGGCTTCTCACCAACCCACGGTAGGACTTTGCAACACAATTTCCTTGAAAACTTAATAAGCTTGTGATTTGTTTCCAGAAAGTTCTGCAGGCCCTCAGTCCACCCACACTTTTTATTTTGCCATACACATTCGCCTGTTTGCACCCAAGCCTTGTGCCTCCCTTTTCCTTGAGGACACACACACACACACAATTTTTTTCTTAGCCACTGGGCTTCATTTGCATCTGACTATTTTGGGTTCCTACCTACACAGGCGTAGACCGGGAGGTGACAGCTCAGTTCTGCCTTTCAGTCCTGCAGTGTGGCTCCAGGTCTTCGCGGTGCTGCAGTCCGGGGTTCACCTGCGCGACGCGGCACAGGTGAAGGTGGTGTCGCCGGCTTGCTTCTGGCGGAGGGAGCGTCCTCCGGTCCGGGCTCCTAAGTGAGGCCCTCGAATACCCTTCCGCTCCTCGGTGTCCCTCTGCCACGCGGCCCGTGTCGGGTGGCGGCGTCTCTCCCTCCGTGTTCGCCTGGATTCGAAGACTCGGGATCGTCTTAGTGGGAGATACTTGGTTACAAATTTAACTTATTTCATTTTCATAAGAATCTTCGAAATCCTCTTTTCCCAGGATCAGTTTTGACAATTTGTGGTTTTAAGGAAATTATCTCGTTTTTCAATTTCCACGTTTTAGATACAGCCCCCCCCACCCGCCGCGCCCCACAGTCCTGTTCAGGCTGCGCTGACCGCCGCCTCGGACTGGGGGGTTCACAGGCCGCAGGGATCCGCTCCTCCCAGTCCGGAGGCTGCGGCCCCAGGTCAAGGTGCAGCAGGCTCAGTGGCCGGTGGCCAGTGGGGGCTGTCTCTGCCTCCAAGGTGGCACCAGGTGCTGCGTCCTCGGGGGTGACCGTGTTCACGTAGGGAACTTTTTAAAGTCTGCTTTTAGTTTAGGTGGGCAAAGGACAAGGGCTGAGTCCCCAGGTGACAGAAGAGAGGGAGGGACAGGGGCCCGGCTGGATCACGCCTGCTCTCATGGGGTCGCTGATCCCATTCAGGAGGGCTCCTCGCTCATGACTGGTCCCCTCCTGTGTCCCCTCGGCACACTGTGTACTGGGACTTGGGTTCCAAGATGGGAGCCCCGAGCCTGGTCTCTCTTGGGTTGGCTGGAGGTGGAGACGCTCTTCTTTTAACTTCTGATACTGGACACTTTTTAAAGTCGGCTTTTAGTTGTAGCTGGACTCAGCACCTTTGTTTTTTATTTTCATGTGGCACCGAGGACCAGCCTCCCACGTACCCGGGAGCGCTCTGCCGCCGCCGCCCAGCCCCGAGACCGGGCGCTTTGTGTTCTCTGTTTCCATCTCCATGAGTTGTGGAGGGTCTATCAGCCGCATTAATTCCCTCCGCTTACCTCCTCTGCTTGGGTTTGCATTCCTCATTGTTCTCTCCCGCCCGCCGGGTGCTGTGTGTTCCGCGTCTATTTTTAATCTGCGAGAAGCAGGGCTTGCTCATTAGCTCGCAGTCAGTTCCACTGTGTCACTCTGGGGAGGACCCACGTCCGCGCCCACACTCCCCCACCCCGGCGCAGGCCCTGTCCCCTCTCCAGGCCTCGGAGTCCCTGGCCACCGCTGTCCCCTCTAGCTCGAGGGACCACATCACAGGAGCCTCGTCTGCATGATTTCCTTATGCTCAAACGTTTCCTAATTTCCATTATGATCTCTTCTTGGACTTTAGGCTATTTATATTTCTTATATTCCAAACCAGTGGGAATTTTCTTGTTGCATCTATTTTATTCTTCGTAGATTTCTATCTTATGGTCAAATAATGTCCTGTCAAGTTTTGTCTTTTATGAATAACACATAGTTCTTCTTAAAATATGTATTCTTCTCCTTCACCTCCTTCTTCTTTAGTACCAGGGACAGAACCCAGAGGTGCTTGACCACGGAGCCCCATCCCCAGGCCTTTTCATTTTCTATGGTGAGACTGGGTCTCACTAAGTCGCTAAGGACCTCACTGAGTTGCTGAGCCTGGCCTTGAACTTGCGATCCTCCTGCCTCGGCCTCCGGAGTCACTGGGATTACCCCACCCACCCCGCTTACCTTCATTCCTGGAATATGTCTTTGCAGGGTTTAGGATTTCAGGTTGACAGTTACCTCCTCACGACGGATGCGCCACATCCTCCCTGTGTGCGCTGCGTCGAGGGCAGTGGGTGGGCCGTCCAGCTGTGCTCCCCTGGAGCCGTCCACAGCCCCTTCCCTTTTCTGGATGCTTTACTACTTTCTCTTTGCTTCTGCCTCAGCTTGGTGGGACTTGTTGCATCTGTGGCTTGATGTCTTTCATGCCTTGTAGAAACTTCTAGGCCTTTCAGGTCTTCAGGGTCACGTCCGGTTCCCCTCACCACTGTCCTGGTACGACGGTCACCCTCAGGTCCGCCTCTCCTCTGCCTGGTGCTCTGTGGTGTTCCCCACCGTTTTCTCTCTCTGTTCTGCATTCGGATCATGATCTCTTCCTGGACTTTAGCTATTCATATTTCTTCTATTCCAAACCAGTCGTGGTTTGATTTTATTTCAATTACATTCTTCAGACGTGTCTTCAGGTTCATTGATTCTCCCTTCAACTGTTTCTAATCTACTTTTAAAAGTGACACCTCTTCCCTTTGTGGTAATTGAATATCACATGCAGCTGTAAGCAGCAATGCAGAGGAATTTCCTTGTTCAGTTTCCCCGTGAAAACACCCTGCAAAATTATGTTGCACTACAGTTAAGACACAGAATATTTCTATTACCGCAAAAATTCCCCATTTCCCTTTGAATTGTCGACTTGATTGGATTAAGAGACGGTGTGGATTAAAAGGATCATGGGTGTATCTGTGAGGGTGTGTCTAGGAAGGATTGGCATGTGGGACAGCCAACTGGAATGGAGACCCTCCCCAGGAGTGGGCAGCACCACCCAATAGGATGATGTCTTGGGTGGGATAAAGGCTGGAAGAATGGGAGGCGCAGAAGCAAGCTGGATTCTTCTTGAGCTGGTTCTTGGATGCTGCTGTGATCCTCTGAGGATTTCGGATTCTCGCTTCGTCACTCTTCCAAAGCAGACAGTGACAGTGATTCTCCAGAAGACTTTGGTCTCAGACTGGGGTAGCCCCCCTGATCCCTCTTATCCTGGGGCTTCAGCCTCTTGCACGGTGCAGCTACTGGGTTCTTCCAGCTCTGCACCTGCGGACAGCCTTGGTGGGCTATCCAACTTCTGGTCACATGAGCCAACCTAACAAATCCCTCTTTTATAATTATACTTCCTGTGGATTCTGTTCCTCTAGAGAACCCGACTAATACAGAGTCAAATCCACTTTCCTCCTGCTCCACCCCTCCTCAGCCCTGACAGTCATTAATATGCCAGTCGTTTGTAATATTGCATCATTTCAGGCATGGTGTATAAATGAATCACAGTGTGTAATCTTGGGGGTTGACTTTTTCACTAAGCATAATTCTCAGATGGTTGCATGTACCAATAGTTCATTTTTATTGCTGCATACTATTCCCTTGTGTGGATGTACCCCTAGTTTTATTAGTCACTTACCTGTAGAAGGTCATCTGGGTTATTTCCAGTTTAGGGTGCTTTTGGAATAAAGCTCCTGTGAGTAGTCATGCAGGTTTTTGTATGATACTAGTTTTAAATTTGTCTGTGGTAAATGCCTAGGAGTGTTATTTCTGGGTTAAATGGTAGTTGCACATTCTGTTTTTAAAGAAAATGTAAAATCATTTTCTGTAGTGGATAGACCATTTTACATTCCCACCAGCAATATATGCGTAATCCAGTTTCTCTGAATTCTTACCATTTATCATCATTATTTTAAAATCTCTGCTGCTCTGGTAGGTAGGCATCGACACTGTGGTTTTAATCTGGACTTGCCCTGTGGGCATGATGTTAAGTATATTTCAAGTGCTTATCTGTGGTCTGTCTTTACAAAAGAAGTGTCAGGCATCTGCTCTGAAAGACACCGCTGAGGGACATGAAGCAAGGCCCGACACCTGGAAGGATACCCGTGTTCATGGACGGGAAGACAGTGGGCGGAGGGAACGTCCTCCCCAGGTTGGTCTGCGATTCAACAGCATCCCTACCCTACCAAAAGCCCCGCTGGTTCGTTGCAGAAATTGACAAGTTAATCCTAAAATCCGCGTAGACGTGCACGGGGCCCAGGGTACCAAGACAATCTAGAAAAAGAACAAATCTAGAGGATTCATAGGTGGCCCTGCCGTGTGCGCAGAGGATGGTCCACCCGTTCACGTTGAAGTCCTCGCCTTTCCTGCCCCTCCTGCTCCCACTGGCTAGCGCTTCCGGCCCTGCCCTGATAAGAGGGCCAGGGTGACGTCCTGGCCTTGTATCTGGTGTGACCTGCTCTGTATTTTTTAAGGACTGTCTCTTGGAGCCGCTGGTGGACAGCCGCGTAGCCGTCGGCGTGTCTCCCCTGAGATGCCTGCGAGGGTCCTTGGCCCATTTGGAATCCCGTCGTTCGGGTCCTTTCTGTGGAGTTGGGGGTTCTGTGTGTTCTGAGCCGGTGTCCCCCCTCCGCTGTGCGTTTTCGCAGTGTGACTTCCGCTCCGGGCTGCTGGCGGTGTCTTACAGGAGGACTTCTCACTGTAAGGAGCTCAGCTTATCAGTCCTCCTTTCAGGGTCACGTCCGACGTACCCACGAGGTCCTCACCAGCCCACGTCCACCGGGGTGTGCTGCGTCTCCCGGGAGCCTGGCGGCTTGGTGCTTCTGTTGAGGCCTGTGCCCACCTGGAGTGACTTTCCTGCCGGGAGTCGGCTCTGCCTCGGTCCTTGCTCTTTGCTGTGGGCTGTCCCCTGCTGCAGACGCTCTTCCTCTCTGCCCGTGCCGCCTGCTCCGGGCGTTGGGCTCCAGCCGGCGGATCCCCTCTTCTCGCCCCGCAGGCCGTGCTCTGCTGTGACTCCCACAGAGGAGACTTTGGTCCTTCTCTTTCTTCATTTCCCGGTTTCTAATGGCTTCTTTAAGGACTTCCCACACCTTTGTTTGCAGCTCTCCGTTTCCCGACATGGTTTTACGTATGTTGTGCATCTCGAGCAGGAAGACTTGGTGGCTTGCCCCACGGGGGCCGCAGACCCCGGTCACCCACGTGTCTCCCTCACTGATGCCCTGGTGGCCTGCCAGGGGGACTGTGGTGACAAACTGTGGACATTTCCGGAGGCCTTGATGGTCAGGCCTCTCTGGAGGGGGATAGCGTTGGCGGTGCCCGCTGCCCGGGTGCTGGCAACCTGCCGGAGTTCCAGGCCTCTGGCCCCCCGAGGGCTGCCAGGGCCTGTGTGCCCTAACTCTCATGCAGCCTTCAGGGTCCCGCCCTCTGACCGCGCTGGACACCTGCTCCCAGGCTGGAAATCTGTGTCCCGTCTTCTCGGCGTCCTCCCCCAGAATCAGCCGAGACCCCGGGAGAAGCAGCCCAGAGCAGCTCATGTCCCCCTGTCCCTTGCCTTCAGGTAGGGTCAGGAGCACTCCGTCCAGTGGCCCCTGCTGCTCTCCTGGGGGGCAGCTGCCCTGGCCAGTCGTGGGTGGATGCTCACTGGTGGGACCCCTCCTGTGGGTGAACGCTGGAGATGGTGGCCCCACAGGGGACGGTGAGGGACAGTTCTCCAGGTAGGAAGCAGCAGTGCCAGGGAGGGGGGGCCAGGGAGAGGGGTGCCAGGGAGGGGGTGCCAAGGAGAGGGGGGTCCTAGGGAGAAGGGTCCCAGGGAAAGGGGGTCCCAGGGAGAGGGGGTCACAGGGAGGGGGGGCCCATGGAGGGGGTGCCAGGGAGGAGGGGCCAGGGAGAGGGGGTCCCAGGGAGGGGGTTCCAGGGAGGGGGTCCCAGGGAGAGGGGTGCCACAGAGGGCAGGAGCAGTGGTCAGCAGCCATGGACGGGTTGCTTTCCTGGGTGGGTTGAAGAAATGATCGCAGCAGGATCTCTTGGCCTGGTCAGTATGGGGTGGCCCCTGGCCCCTGCCTTCTGCAGGACTGCAGGACACGTGTCCTTGGGGAGCCGTGTGGGGCCTGTGCTGCAGGCGGTCTCCCTCACTCGGGGAGCCCCTGTCAGGTCCACTTGGCTCAGCAGTGACAGTGGGGAGGGACGAGGACAGTGACAGGCCACCTTAGGTCCTCAGACCAAGGGGCGGCCAGGGTCTCAGGGAATCCAATGCCACCGTAAGGTCACCAGGTGACCAAGCCTGGCCCCCTTTCCATGCCCGAAGCCCCCTGTTGCAGAGACGGATCCCGTGATGTCTCCCTGCCCCCTGCCCTCTGCCCACATGGTCAAGTTCCATCACTTAGGTGGACACGCAGGCCTGAGGCCCCCAAAGCCAAGGCCCCTACTAGGTCCCCACTCTTGATAGCAGGGGGCCAGAATCGACACTGTCCCCAGTATGAGGGCCACCGGGGAGGACCTCAACCTTAGGAGCACAGTGTTCCCTGAGGAAGGCGGCTCTGCTGGGGAGCGGTGTGCGTGTGTGAGTGTGTGCGCGTGTGTGTATGTGTGTATACGTGTGCACGTGTGTGAGTGTGCGTGTGGGTACGTATGTGCGTGTGCATGTGTGTGTATGTGTGTGCACATGTGAGTGCCGTGTCCTGGTCTGGGCTCTGCCAAGGGCAGGGGCATGAGAAGACCCTTGGGCTCATGGAGGAAGCTCGCTGTGCCCCAGGAAGTGCTCCCCCCGCCTGCCCTCCTCCCCCTGCCCTCCTCCCCCTGCCCTCCTCCCGCCTGCCCTCCTCCCCCTGCCCTCCTCCCCCTGCCCTCCTCCCGCCTGCCCTCTCGCCGTCCTGCTCTGCTCCGGCCCTAAAGCTGGGGGTCAGGGGGGAGGCGGCTGCTGAGGGGCGGGACCCCGAGGGCCCGGAGAGCAGACTCAAGTTCCTTGGGGAGGGCAGGGAGGTCGGGAGGCAGGACCTGGTCCTGCACTTGGGAACGGCCCTGCCCTGGCCAGAGAGGGTCCAGAGTGACCCATGGGCACCACTAAGGGAGGCACGGGACTCCCAGGGCTCGCAGCCCGTGGGGACGCCCAGTCAGGCGTAGGTGGCCTGCGTGTGCCAAGTCTGGGGTCAGGGCTGATGGTTCAGAACCGTCTTCTGGGTCAGGTTCAGAACTGCACCCCCAGGAGGGGCCTGGCTGGGTCTGTTTTCTGTGAAGACCCCAGAGCAGGTGGCTCTTCAGGAATGGGGTCTGGAGGCTGGGGCCTCGAGAGCGTGCCACGGCACCTGGCAGGGGACTTGTGGTGACAGAGCAGGTGGCCGGCTGGGGTTCCTCTTCCTTTGAAGGCCCTGATGCCAGCCCAGGGTTTGCCCTCAACATGCCCTCCCATCTCCTCCGCAGGGCCCCGCCAGGCGGTGTCATCACATGACGTCATCGTGTGAACCTGGGGGTGGTGTGTCTGACGTGGACTTTGGCGTGTGCATTCAGACCAGGGCGCCAGCTGGTCAGGTGGATTAACCAGGGCCACTGACCACGAGGCCATCCACGGCAATCGTCCCTGACCTGCCCTCGCGTGCTCCGTCCACCGAAGGCCTGGGCCCGCTGCGGCCTGTGTTCTGCCCTGAGCCGAGGTGGCCCCACCTGGCCGCTCTACCTGCCCTGACCCAGAGACCCCTGAGGTCTGCAGGGTGGATGGACTCGGTGACTGGTCCCCATTCCTCTCCGTCTGTTGCAGGCCCTGGCCCTAGTCCTCTGACCTGCCCACAGAGGGTGAGTGACCAGCCACACAGGTGTGGGCTCCCGAGAGCACCTGGAAACGTGACAGCAGAGTTGAGCTCCGGTGCAGCCGGCGCGACTCTGCAGTCCTAGAACCGACGGGCAGCACTGCGGTCAGGGAGAGGAAAGCACGGGGTGGTCGGTGCCAAGCAGGGTCTCGTGGCATCGGCTTGGGGTGACGAGGAATACCACTGGACTTCGGTTTTCTGGGCTCTCAGCTCTTGGAACCTCACTCCTGCTCCGTGAGGTCAGCGTCCACAGGACAGAGAGGACCTTCCCGTCCCTCCTGCAGCCACGTGCCCTGGAGTTTCCTGCTGTGTGGAGTGGACCCGGCCCCTCAGCCTCATGCCCCGTCCCCCCGATGGCCCTGGTGGGTCTTTGACATCTCCCACCACCTTGAACGGTTCCCAGATGGGCACCGTTTAGAGGCCCAGGCACGTGGCCAGCGCTCTGTGGACGTCTGTGGAGTAGGTGGGTGGCTGCCCGCCTGTGCTGGGATTTCCCAGGACGGTCCTGGTCCCTTCGGCTGCTCGACGTTGGCACTCGAGTTTCAGGCCACCAGCCTGGGTTGTGCGTGTCCATCCGAGTGCCACTGCACACACCCATGTGGCGGGTGGGCCGGGGCCTGGGTGGCGCCTGACTTGCAGGTGGGCTTCCTGCAGGGGATGCCGCCCACTCTCGGCCCCTGACCGTCCGATGGTGCCTGGGGGCCAGGAAGACCCTGGCACTGGGCAGGTGTGTCCCCTGCCTCTCCTGGCCTTCCTGGGTGGGGTGCCCTGCAGAGGCCGCTGTCCCTCCACTTTGACAGGACGTGCCCGCACCCACCAAGGGCCGCTGGGCCCCCTTGGGCTTGGGAGCTGCAGATTTGCTCCCACAGGCTCCTCCTTGGTGGGGACCCATGGGCCAGGTTGAAAAATTAAAATGAGCCTCCAAAACGTCTCCGCCTGCCGCTCTGGGCGCCTGGTCCCTGGGTCTGGCGTGAGCTCCAGCAGGGCCCCGCGTGGGGACTCAGCCCAGCCCGGGAAAGGACGGGCGGGGCAGTGGGATGAGGGTCGTCGGGGCGGTCACAGGGCCCTCAGGTGCCCTCCCAGTGGGGGCAGGGCGTGGCCACCCGCACCCCGTCCTGCTGGGCTGGAGCCGGAGCCGCCTGCTGCCCAGGAGGACCAGCCTCGGCTCCCGCGTCCCTTTGTCATCTTGAACTCCCACGTGGTCTGTCACGCAGGTCCAGGCTGAGACGCCCCAGCTGCCCAGCTCCACAGAGCCTCATCCCTTGTCCCTTGGACGGACGGACTCCTCGGCAGGCCCCCCCACCACGGCCGCCCTCCTGCTTGCTGCCGGGCACTGCCAGCCTCCCAGCGGGCAGGGGCCTGGGGGCGCTGCTCGCTGCTGAGCAGGACGGTGTGCGCGCAGTGGGGCCGACGAAATGAGGCGGCGGGCGCAGGAGGGACACACGTTTATTGAGCAGGGCCACCGAGCTGAGAGCTGGGAGAGTTTGGCCTAACACTGTGGAGGGAGCACGTCTACACTGCAGCCCGCCCTGGGGACTGACGGGATTGTCCCCCGGTTGTTCTTCCCTGTGTGCCCGGGGCAGCAGCAGGGCAGGGGGTGGTGAGGGTGAGCTCTATGGGCAAATGTTACAGGTTTACATGGAAGTCCCCACTTAAAGTGGATGGATTTCTAGAACCTTCTAGAACCTTCCGCTCTGGTTTTCCATTGGCCTCGTCACCCTGTCTGGCAAAGATCAACGAGTTTCTCAGACACCAGGCCTGACTCACCTCTCATCCCATCACTGCCCGGCACAGGGTCCAGCACAGGGCAGGTGCTTAACCTGGACGTGCTGAGCAACTGAGACCCTGGGCGGCCGCGGGGGAGCTGAGCGATGGCTCTCCATCGGGGCCCTGGGCTGTGGAGCACTTTGGGTCTCTGCACCCGAGGGCTGACCTCCTGCTGGCCACGTGGCCCCGGCAGCCTGCCCACTCGAGCTGCTCCTGTGTGTGGCAGTGGGCGGCCTCCACACGGCCAGCTGGGGCGTGCTCCTACCATTCCGTGGTGGGGACGAGTCCCTAAGAACCACCTGCTGGCACTGTCCAGACCCCAGGGCCCCTGAGGCACTGAGGCTGGCCTCACACACGGCCAGCTCCAGCTGGCCCCCTGCTGCTGACTGCAGCAAGAAGCCTGGGCCCTAGGCGAGGACGCTGGCAGGACCCCAGCCACGTGGTGACCTGTGCCCATCAGAGGACTTGCAGGGGGACCGCAGTAAAAACTAACCAAACGAACAAACACACACCCTGAATCACACACACGCACACACTCACACTCACACCCGATACTCGGACACCACAGGCCCCGGGCCACTACAGGAGGGGGCAGAGGTGAGGGAGGCCTCGGTGCGTGGACCCCGGGTGGGACCCACCGGCCGGAACCCTTCTGGCTCAAGTCAGCCAGGGTCACTTTGGTTTGTCACCCGAGTCCACAACGAGTCACCCTCAGAAGCCACCAGCCCAAAGGAGAACTATTGCTTGCGGACGGGTGGTCCAGGACCCTCCCCTGCACCCCGGCCCCCAGCCCTGAGTTTGCTCCTGATGCTAGAAGTCCATGGAGGGGGGTTTGGGCACAGACGGCGTCTCCTCCTCTGCCGCTGCCTCCGCCTGGGCTCCTCTTGGTGTCTCTGTCTGAGTTGTCCTTGGAGGCTGCACCGGGTGCTTCGGGTGTCACCTCCCCCATCCTGAGGCACGGCGAAAAGGCTTTCTGAGGAAACAGAAGGAAACAAAATATCACCTAGTGTCTCTTCCATGGGAACTTGCTGGGGTCATTTGTCTGGGGTCTCAGGGACAGAAAAGGCCAGGTTGTGTCCTGTGGACTTGGTGAATCATGTGACTATAATTCTGGGAGCAAGACAAAAACACGTGCTGTCCCTGTGGCTCTGGACAGCACTTGTGCCCCAGCCCATGCAATAAGAGAAGAAAAATGCAGATATAGGATTGGAACAGAACCAGGATTGCAGTGAACTGAAGACAAGCACCTAGAAAATCCAACAGACTAACAGACGTCTTTCAGAACGACGGAGCAGATGTAAAGGGGTGAGTCCCATCTGAGAGACACCAGGTCGACATAAGACTCAACTGCGTCATCCACCTCGGCAGTCACCAGGTCACCGTGGGCCGTCTTGTCTGGGCACAGTCTCAGTTAAAAAAACAGGTTGTGCTGACAAAATTTTTAATATCGTTCCTCCGTGGCCCTCAAAACTGCTCTGGTTGGATGACCAATTTCCTGGTCCCCCGTGCCACCACAAACTGAAAATATTAGAAACACACACAGATGCCATCTGCAAGATGACAAAACCCATTATGTATCTCAGAGTCACTCCACTGAACATGCCCACATCATACACAGTCATGGGGAGGACACGCAGGTGCCCCCGAAATGCCTGGATGGCTGGAGACCAGCGGGCAGGGGCAGGAGTGTGGAGACCGCCTGCAGGGACACGTTCAGCTTTGACAGGGAGAGTCGTTGTGGGCAACACAACGAGAAGCAGACGACCACCCACCTGTGGAGGAGCCACGATCCCGCCTCTGCCCACGGAGGAGCAGCCGCGGTCGCCAGTCTCTCCTTGGCAGATGAGGTGGTCACGCGGCAGCCCACGCCCTGTAGCGGAAGTCCGCTGGGCTACAGAGGACCATGGTGATTGCCGGCTTTGCTTATCGCCATATCACCAGGGGCTAGCTGGCGCACAGTAGGGACTTAATCCATATTTGTTGAATGAGTGAATGTGCCAAGAATTTAAAGCCCCGATAAACCATCTTGTGATCATGAAATCAACAAAAAAACCTGTTGAATATATTTAAGATTATAATTCCCACGAGCCCTTCTTAAATACCCTACAGAGGACACTTAGGCAAACCGAGGGGCAATGGGGTCACTCTTGAGAAGAGCCCCTGGCAATGAGCACAGAGTCTCTTTAACTCGAGGGCCACGTCTGAAAGAAATCCAGGGATGGGGGTTATCACAGAAGAGATGAAAAAGAAAGCAAAGAACTGATGTGACACGTGGGATGGACGGAGGTGAGATGGGGGGCGATACGGACAACTGCGACTCATTCATTCATAGTCTGATTACTCAGAAACTGAGGTGACGTCAGAGGCATCAAGGTAAATAGAAAGTGTAATCAACTAAAATAAAATGCTGGGAGCAAATGGGAGGGAAGCAGAGAATTCTGGATTCCGACCTTCTCCCTAATAGGGAGAAATAAGTCCTGCATAAGAAAAACTGGATTTTACGTCTATGGTGTCACGTTGTGATTACGAAGGTAGCCACGGACTCGAAAACACAGCCTTCCAAATTATCAGAAGGCATAAATACAAAAAGTAAAACAAAGAAAACAGGACATGTGGGGAAATCGGCACCCACAGAAGTTATCAAAGCAGGAAGCATTTCATGAACTACGATGAGAGAAGGAAGACCCAGCGCGTCCGCCCCGTCAGTGGACGTCAACGAGCCACACACACTGGCTAAAGAGAGGACCCTCAGACTGGATCACACAAGGTGCCCGGGACAGAGCGACTCAGAGAGGTCGGGACTCAGGGCCACGGAACCGTGCGGTTAAAAATGGCTGAACGCTAAGACTTATGTCACGTGAATCATGTCCCATTTTAAAAGGGAGGACGGGCAGAAACATGACAAACGGATGCAGCCCAGGGAAACCAGGGGCTCTGGCTTTAGGATGAGGGAAGCTGAAGGTGGGCAAGAAAGAGCAGAGAGAGGAACCAAGGCTCTGTGAGCGGATCCAGGATGAAGGTCGTCAGGAAGAACTGACCGCAGTGACGGAGCTTCAGGAGTCACAGCAAGGACCGCTGGGGATGGAGGAAGAAAGGGCAGAGTGGGCTGCAGCCTTGTGTGTCTTCACTCACCTCCTCAGCCCACTACAGATGAAGGGGCAGAAACCAGTAAGAATATGGGAAGCCAATGACTGTGTGTGTGTGTGTGTGTGTGTGTCTGGGGGTGGGTGTGAGTAGAAGACAATGTGATATTTATAAAAATGCTTTTGAAAATGCACACACAAAAAGGGACTATCAGGCCTAAATTTTCAAAAGTAGAAACAGAATTCTCTATTACAGTATAATAGAATTTGAGAATACTAACCACAAGCTCAGAAAACAAACTGTAGCACCAAGAAGTATGTAAACTCGTTAAAATAACTGTCGAATCAAAGGGAGCAAAATAAATAAATTAATAAAAATTGCAAAATATTTAGACAATAACAGTTAAACTTTTCAAAACAAAAATTAAAAAACCATTTTTAGGAATAAAAAAAAAATTTCAGAACCTGGTGATGCAGCCAAAGCAATGATCAGAGGAAAATTCATAGCCTTAAAAATTAATGATTTTTATTAATACACAAGAATGCATGAATTAATCATCCATTTCAAAAAGCCAGAGAAGGAAGACAAAATAAACCCAATATAGATATAAGAAAGCAATAAATAAATTAAAACTGAAATGGAGTTAAAAATAGAAAAGAAAAAAAGGGAACTAATAAATCCAGCTGCTGGTTCTTTGGCAACAATGAATCATGTTAACTCTTGGTAAATCCAATGACGCACAAGGCAGAAGGCTAGGAGGGGAGACACATGCTGGAAGGACCATCTGTACCTTCGCTTTCCTGCTCCACTTCCCACTCTACCTTAACCTCTTCAAAAGGCTCCAACTACTCCACAGAATTTGCCCTTGTCAAGGTCACCAACAACCTCCATGCTGCTAAAGCCAGTGGTCAGGTCTCGGTCCACTGCACCCGTCCTCTCAGACCATTGACTCCAGTGGTCCTTCTCGTGTCCTGGAGGCTCAGCCTCTCTCCTGGCCCCTCCCCTACTCCCTGCCTGGTCTGCCAGTCCCTCTGCTGGCCCTGCCCCACCTCCCAGCAGCCTCTTCCCCGGTCATCTCTACTCATCCTGAGATGGCACCTCCTCCCACGGCCGTGAGTGCCATCTGCTGACGCTGTCCGGCCTCCAACTCCACCCACACTCCATCTCTAAGAGACCTCTCAAACTCGGCATTCCAAAAACCAGAGTTCCCGTCTTCCTCCCTGGACGAGCCCTCCCCACAGATGTCCCGACCTCGATGGCACAGCGCCACCTGCCATCTGCCCACCTTGTGGTCCTGGGGTCCCCTCTGGCCCCTCCCACACCCCATCTAATGATCCACCAGCAAATCCCCAGAGGGAGCGAACGGCCTCCCTCCCGCTGCCCTCGCGGCCCTGCTGCCCGCGTCTGTTCCCTCCACTCCAGCTGTGTGGTCCACTTTGTGTGACCCTCGATGGGCCGCCGGGCGCCACGTGTGGGACTGAACGTCCCTCTGGGTGTGTCGGTGAGGGGGTCTCTGGGTGAGGCTTTTGAACGGCAGTCTGAGGACCGCCAGGGCCTCCCCTGTGGATGGGCCTCCTCGGGGGAGGCCTGGTCAGAAAACCCGGGCGGAGAGTCTGCTCTTGTCCCCAGGCCATGCTGGAGCTGGACACGGGTCTTCTGCCCGCAGGCTTGGGCGGGGACACACCCTCAGCACTGGGTCCCAGGCCTGGGCTCGAGCTAGAACCAGGCCGTCGGCCCCTCTGTCCTCTGCTCGCAGCTGGCCGGGCTGGGGCTCTTGGCCCCGTGACGCTGAGAGCCATTCCCCACAGAATCTCCTGGTGGACACCTCCCGCTGCTGCTCCCTGGAGAACCCCGAGCCCTAGACCAGCCCCTCCTGCCGGCCCTGCCAGGCAAACCGCGGCAGCCCTCCGCCTCTAGCCTGGACCCAGCCCAGTGCCCGCCGCTCCCAGGTGGCCACCCAGCTCCCCCCACAGGGCAGGGGCGCGGACGGCCAAGGTCTCCGTGGAAGGGCGCTTCTCACTGGTTTTGCTGCACCCGTGTCCCGAGGTCCAGAGGAGGAAGCCACAAAGAGGAGCAGAACAGGAGTCCAGGGAACTCAGGGGACGACCCTGGCCCTTGAGCTGGATCCGAGGACCTTCGCCAAGTGGACGCATCTCCCAGGAAAGAGAAATCACCCGGGACCCGGGAGGGAGAGTCTGCGACCAAGAAGAGAGACGCTGGCAGGTGGGCGAGATCCAGTCTCAGCAAGAGACGCCATCGGAGCCCGCGGGGGAGGCCTGGGGCAGCAGGGCGCCAGGGCACCAGGATCGGGCGGGGCACACGGCGTCCCCACCCGGGAGCAGATGGCCACAGCAGCAGAGGCTTCTGGATGATCTCTTTGGCAGGAAAGCCCTGCGCAGGACTGGGATGGTGCCCACGGCCTCCAACCCCAGGATGGCGCCCTCCTCCGCGGACTGGCTCACGGGGCAAGCACCTGGGCAGATGCAGACAGGAACGGCCCCAGCAGCTGCCCGTGACCCACTCTGTCCCCTGCCCAGGGCACCGGTGTCCTCTGCTCCCCTTCCAGGGCTTGCCGTGGAGATCTGTGGCATCACTGTCACACGCTGAGACCTCTCTGTGGGTCTTGATTCTCCCACGGCCCCCAGAGGTCCCCTCGGCGGACCCCTGCACTTCCCCTGAACCCTCCCCTCCCGGCCTCCTGGCCTCCCGGCCTCCCTGCCTGCCGGCCTCCCTGCCTCCCGGCCTCCAGGCCCAGCGCTGTCCGCTGCTCCCCGCCCTCCTTCACGGCCAGGTCCGATCCTTGGCCAATCTCCTCGGCTTTATTTCAAAACAGACCAGAACCTCGCCACTCTGGCCACCACTGCTCCTGTGGCCAGGCCACCACCCTCCCTGCCTGGACTGTGCGGAGACTCTCAACCGAGTTCGCTGCTCTCACCTCCCCCCAGTTGATCCTCGGCACAGAAACGCAGGAGGAAGCACAGTAAGACAGCTTGATCCCGGGCCACCTGACCCTCAGAACAAATATTTATTGTCTGTTTTGCTCAGAATCCTCTAACGGCCTTGGTGCTCTGCAGGCTGCCTGGCTGCGTTCCGACCTGTCTCCTGTTATGCCCCTCGTCACACCTCTGCAGCCACACGGGCCACCTTGGGGGTCCCCAGCATCTCCGGTGCTCTTGCCACAGGACCTTTGCACCTGCTGGCCTGCTGTCTAGACGGCCCCCGGGCCTCTACGCAGGGCTCACTTTCTCAGCGCTCAGGTCTTGGTGCAGCTGGATCCTCAGGGCAGGGCTTCTGGGCTGAGTTTTCTGTGTCATCCAAGCCTTGAGAACTCGCAGTGGGGGCAGGGGGTGCCGGAGAAGCATGTCCCTCCTCCGTCCCCCACCCATGTAATGTAAACTGGAGATTCACACTTTCAAAAAGTGCTTACTGAGCACCCACTTTGTGCTGGACGCTGCTCTGAGCTCTCCATAGAGATCACTCATTTAATCCTCACCAGAGCCTCATGAGTAAGTCCTGTTGCACAGAGAAGGAAACTGAGGCCCAGAGAGGCTCAGCACGGTGCCCTAGCTCACACAGCACACGGGTGAGCGCAGGCAGCCTGTCTACCCCAGGCCTGGACTTGGCCTGTCCTGTGTGATCTGAATGCTGCCGGCAGGAGCAGTGGGGGAAGGAGCCCCTCAGGTCCCAGCCGTGGTGTAACGCGTGCCCTGTCACCTTGTCACAGACGAGCCACAGAAACGCAAGACGCTGGTGATCTGGAAACCGCGGGGGGGGGGGGCCAGGAAATCCTGCGCTTTCCGCTCCATTTTCCTGAAAACCTAAAGCTGTGCCCAAAGCAGTCGGTCACTAAGTGACAACAAAGTTCCTAAGATGGTGCACTGTCCCCCGACAGCCATCACATCAGCCCCAGTGAGGACTTGATTCGAAAGGTGGGCACGCAAGTGACGAAGGGGACCCGCCACCCAGACGTGACGCGGGGTGACAGGCAGCGTGAGGCAGCAGGTGGCCCAGCCAGCGTTTGAAAGGAGATGTGCTGGACATGGCTGTGCCCAGGGCCCCCGAACCCGGGGCCGCGCAGCGTGACCACGATTCAGCCTTGACTCTGCTGGGGGTCAGGAGGACCCGGGGCCGTGCGTAGGTCCCTGTCAACAAGGACTTGGGCTTCCAGGGATGCCCACGTCCGCGGGGCCCTAGAACCAGGCCCTCGAGGACACTGCGGCCATGTGACAGCAGAGAGCGGCAGAGACCCCGGGAGACCCCACCAGGGAGGGGGCAGGAGTGGGCGTGGAGAGTGGGGTGACGGGTGTGGTGGCCCAGGGGCCCAGGACACTGCGATGTCCCATTGTGGCCACTGACGCGGGAGCCGGGGACCAGGAGGGTGGGACCAGCCCGGCCTTCTAGATCTGCGGTGTGAAAAGCCACCAAGCCTGGGGACTGGGCCGCGGGTCTGGAAAACAGCATGACGTCCCGCGGGGGGTGGGGGGACGCCAGGAGGAGGTCAGGGCCCATCTCCCCCCCCCCCCCGCCTGGTTCTCAGGTGGAAACGTGGAATCAGGTGACCTTGGGGGAATCAGCCAGAGAGGCTCAGGGAAGCCTGGGGACAGCAGGGTCCAGCAGGGCGTCCTGCTCCAGGGACCTGCGCATGGCATCGGGTGTGTCAGGGAGGGATGGGGGCCGAGACGGGTCACATGAACAGAAGCATAGGTGACGAAACAGAGGAGATGACTCAGGGTTCTGCCGACCTCTGGTGTGGGCCTCCACGTCAGGATTCTAGCTTAGGCCCCCGACATGAGAACCCCCACCTCTGCCTCACAGGCACAGGGGCGGGAAAGGGAAGGGGACGAAGTGCCCTGGACGGGTTCTCTGCCCAGGCCTGGGTGGTGGTGCCCACAGACCTGGAGAGTGACGCTGGCCTGGGAGGGGCAGGGACCGGGAGCCCCAGGGACTGAGGGGCGGTGGAAGAGAGAGGAGGCTTGTCAGGGAGCCTCAGCCTGGTCTCCCCTGGGGGCTGGGGACGGGGCCTCAGCCTGGCCTCCTCGCCCGCCCGGCATGAGCGTCTCCCTCCTGCTCAGCTCGCGGCTGCGGTGGAGAATCGGCTCCTCCTGGGGGAGGCCGCGTCCCCCACTCCTCTGAGCCTCCTCCTGGCCGCCCTGCCGCTGGGCCTCAACCCCCAGCCTTCCTCGGGGACCTCCCTGGAGGGCACCAGCTGCTGCAGTCAGTCATGCCCGAGAGGCACACGCGCTCTGGACCTCGGGGCGCCGGGTGGAGAGGGTGGGGGGCCTCGGTGGCTTTGGCCCGGCTCTCGTGCTGCGCGGGGACCTGGGCTGCTTCCTTATCGTTTATGCTTTTTATCCACATTTTTATGCATCTTATTTTGAACCAAATGAAATATTTCAAAATCAGCAACATTAGAAAGACCTCGCTCTACTCAGGGTTCCCTCGAGGCGCAGTTTCAACCCTCGGCGGGGACCTCAGCACCTCTTCCCAGGTACCTCCATCAGCCCAGTTCTCGCCACGCTGCCCGGGCACACGACCCTGCTTTACCTCCCCCACATCCTCAGGACCCACTCGCCAAGCGCCCCCTGGGCACAGCCGACTCCCACAGGCCTGGGCACACTGAGTGCTGGTGACACTGGCCTCAAAGTCGGGGTCTGCTCAGATCCCAGTCCTGCGTTTCACGGGCTGGTGACCCTGGGCAAGTGCCCGGCTCTCAGGGCCTTGGGCACCCGCCTGATAGGACTTTAGGCTGGCAGGACCCCCTTCCTGCGGGCCGCGGGACTCGTGCCACTGTGGACGGCCCTCTGCTGGGAACAGCTGCGGCTGGCCCACCTGGATGTGGCCTGGCCGTGAGCCCATCCACTCTGGGGACGCGGTCAGCACACCGCCTTCCGGAGGGAATCCTTGGCCGAGGCCAGTCTTTGTTCTGTTTCCATGGCGACCTGCCCCGGCCGTGCAGTACCCATGGGAGCAGGGAACGTCCCCGAGCGACTGTCGGCTTCTGTAACCGAGAGCCCCCGGCCCTGCTGTGGGGTCGCCTGTCCTCTCGGACACCTTGCTGGTCACACGCCCCTCACTGTCAATCAGCCCCGTGGAGACCAGGTGCTGGCCACCGACAGGTCCCCTGGGCTTGCAGAACTGG
Source organism: Marmota flaviventris (assembly GCF_047511675.1). Taxonomy (NCBI): domain Eukaryota; kingdom Metazoa; phylum Chordata; class Mammalia; order Rodentia; family Sciuridae; genus Marmota; species Marmota flaviventris. The sequence continues at coordinate 5,144,730 of NC_092500.1, read as the reverse complement.
CTGCTGTGATGTCCTCTCCGTCCAGGCCAGGGCTGGGTGCTGGGGTCCTGGAACCGAGTCACGCCCTGCCCTTGAGAGCTGAGCTGGAGCCACACCAGGACCCCAAAGCAGGAGTGGCATGTTCCAGGGTCTGGGCTCCCGAGGGTCCCACAGGTCCTGGCCTGGGAGGAGGTCGGGGCAGTCTCTAGGGTGCTGACCCCGAGCAGTTAGCCAGGAGTACACCAGGAGGAGGCAGCATCCTGGTCAGGCCACGTGGAGGGTCACAGTGGTGGCTGTGGGTGGCCCGAGACATTCCCGGCAGGGGGCATCTGGAGAGGGGCTAGGCCCTCAACTGCCGGGCACGGGCACCTGCTGGACCTGGGGCCCTGGGAGCCGAGGGAAGACCGTCGCTGGTTCTATCAGAGGCTGGGAGTTCGGCCACTGTGCTGGGCCTTTCTTCTGAGCCGGGCACTGTTCTGAGCCTTGTCCCCACGGCACTGCCTGACCCAGTGTCCTCAGCCACCCTGAGAGCTGGGGACCATGATCCGCACAGCTTGGGGACCCTGGGGCTCAGAGAGGCTGTGTAGCTTGTCCAGGGTCACACTTGGAGTGAGTGGTCGAGCCAGGATCCGGTCTGTGCCGCTGAGCACCAGGCCATACGGCCACCTGGCTGGGGACCAGCAGGCCTAGCGGGCAGCGGGCAGGCCGTCCTGCGAGGCGGAGCCTGGCATCGGGAAGAGGAGCCGCGCAGCTGGCAGGCCGGGGGCTGGCGTCTGCAGCATCCCTGGGAGGAGAAGCTGAGCACCTGGCAATTTGAATCATAATGAAAGTTCCGCGTCTGGGGAGCCTGCAACAATGGGCGCTGAGGCAGGGGAATGCCGCCCAGCATGAGTGATTGCCAGGTGAGCTGCAGACAACCGTCCCTCCCGACACAAGATGACAGCAGCTCCCACACTCAGCCCTGACAGTAGCCGTGGGGGCCAGGCGCTCCCCCACATGTGCCAGGTGGGGACAGCTGTGTTCTGCAAAGGGAGCAGGCAGCGGGCGCGGGGACGCTGAGAACTGGCGGGAGGCCCGGCAATCCCAAGGGTGCGACCTGTGGGACTGTCCTTGGAGGCTGCGGAGGTGGTGCTGCCTGTGAGGTGGCCCAAGGGCAGAGAGGAGCCTGAGGCCCCCAGAGCCACCCCTGTGCGCCCACGGGAGAGGCCAAGACTACGCTGCCCACAGTGAGCGCCCGAGGGGACGCGGCAGGAGCTCTCCCGTGACTCGAGTGGGACCCAAATGGCTCAGCCTGGGCCTCTTTGTAAAAGTGATTGGCAGGAAGTCCTAAGGCAGAATCCGCGCCTGTCCTGTCACCCTCGGGACACGCATAGGTGCCATCACAACACCCAGTGTTCTCCCTGTCCCCAATCCCCAGAAGCTGTGCCTGTCCCTTTACAGATCAAAATGGGCTTTGCGGCTGGGGTGACACTCAGGGTCTCGAGATGGGGGTTGCTGGGGTCATGTGGCTGGGCCACAGGAGGGAGGCAGGGTCAGAGTCAAGGAGAGGTGGCCGTGGCAGCAGGCGGGCAGAGGGCGGCTGCCGAGGGGGGCGTGGCTGGCACCTCCCGGAGCTGGGAAAGGCAGGGCCGAGGGATCCATCCCGGGGTCTCCAGAGGAAGCCCTGGCCCAGGGCAGGAAGCTAACCATGTGTTGCTTTAGGCCACTGGGTTTGTGGCACCTTGTTATGACACACCTGTGCTGTCCCAAGAGCCATGCACCCGGGGTCTGCTGGCAACCTGAGCAGCTGTTCATGTGGTCCCAGAGCAAAGGACCCGCAAGTCGTCAGGGGACAGGATGCACACTCTGTGGAGCGTCCACACAAGGGAAGGCCACACTGCAGTCAACAAGGACAAAGCATGGTGTGACTGTCAGGTCGGTTTGCCGTGGCTAAGGGAACAAAGCACCAGGCAACCCGCACGCGCAAAAGAACAACCAATCAGAGGCCCACAGACAAGCAGTGATGACCACCTGTCAATCAGCGGGGTCTCCTCACCAACCTTGGAAGGACATGGAGCTCAGCAAGATCCCCGACCAACCTCAGGAGGACAAGGGACCCTACAACCTCCCTTTCCTGTCCCAAGCCCTCCCTTCCTGCCCTAAGCCCGATAAAAGTCCAAGTCCCAGCCTGGGTGCAGGGTCTCGCCCGGAGCCGGTCTCAATAGAGCCTCGTTCAGCAGCTTTCAATCTGCCTCCTTTTGGTCACCGGTGACCGACCTTATGGTGACAGGCAGGCCCTGCAGCCATACTGTCCCAATCCACTCGGCTAAGCTCAGGGGCTGGGGGTCTGGAGTGTCGCGGTGCCAGGACGCCTGGGTGTTGGGAAGTTTGGTAGCTGAAGTTCATCAAGCTGTGCCAGTGCGACATTCCCTGGGCCATGACCCTCGAAGCCGCTATGGTCAACAATGCCTTTCACAGCCCAAGTGCCCTCTGCGATGCCCACGGTGACACTGCCTCAGGATGCCATCTCGGAACACCTCCAGCCGCCCAGCTGATAGGGGTGCGACGGCCTCGGGGAGGCAGCCTGGTGTCCCTGCTCTGCACCTTCTGAAGCAGGCGACAGCAGCTCTGGAGGAGGACACTGCGGCGCAGGTGCGCACTCCTCCCTGGGCACAAAGCAACCCCAGTGGCCGCGGCGCAGTTCTGCCCGTTTACGATCGTGGGCGCCGGCACCTCTCATCCGAGTGGCACCGCAGGCCGGGAGCAGGTGCGACGGCCCCTTTCCCAGGCGGGAAGTCCACCGGGCGCTGCCGGCTCCCCAGCGGGCCCAGGCTCCGGAGCCCCTCCCACCCGGCTCCATCCACCTCAGGGGTGAGCCCTGATTGGAGGAGCCCTTTACTGTGCCCCACCCCCTGGCACAGTGAATGGCCCAGAGATGGGGGCGTGTTCCCTGGGAGCCAATCAGGACCAGCAAGGCATGTCTGGGCCTGGGTTTGAGCCCACCAGGGCTCTGATACCTGTTGTCCCTGGAGCAGGTGGAGGCTGACTGTGGCCCGGCCTCTTGGCTCCCTGTGAACTTGGCACACCGCTGACACTCGTTCAGCCTCTGCGCTTACCTAACTAGGAGTCTCCTTTCTCCTGCAGCCTCAGTGGACTGTCCTGCTGGGGGCGCGGTGGGGAGGTTACAAAGGGCTGTGCATGGAATAGCAACTTGGTTGGTGGCCACGCCTGTAGTCCCAGCTGCTTGGGAGGCTGAGGCGGGAGGATCGCGAGTTCAAAGCCAGCCTCAGCAACTTAGTGAGGCCCTAAGTAGCTCAATGAGCCCCTGTCCCTGAATAAAATGCAAAGGGGGTAGGTGGGTGGGTCTGGAGATGTGGGTCAGTGGTCAAGAGCCTCTGGGTTCAATCCCTGATACCCCCTGGGGGAAAGGGGAAGGGATTTCAAAAGGGGGTATAGAGCCCTGTCCAGGGAATTTTATTTTGCCTGTAGCCCAACAGGCTGATGGGTCACGCAGCTGGGTAGAGCGCAAGGGGCAGAGTGAGGGAAGGTGGGGCACTGTGCTGGGTGGACAGGCCTCTTGGGACCTGAAAGCGCACTGGCTGCTCGACTTGGGTGTGTCATGTGACCTTCCGGAACCTCAGTTTCCTCGTCCATAAAAAGGCAAGAAGAACCAGGCGCAGCCTGCGATCCCGCAGCTGGGAGGCTGAGGCAGGAGGATGGTGAGTTCAAGGCCAGCCTCGGCAAAAGTGAGGCGCTAAGCAGCTCAGGGAGACCCTGTCTCTAAATAAAATACAAAACAGGGCTGGGGGTGTGGCTCAGTGGCCGAGTGCCCCTGAGCTCAGTCCCTGGTACCAAAAGAAAAAAAAAAAAGGCAAGAAGAACAGTTGTCCTGAGATCCTGTGCAGTGTCCCCAGCTGCCCTGGTCCCCCAGCCACCCCTGCTGGGCCTCCCGCAGAGTGCGTCTCCGCGGGAAGCCTCCCCTTCTTTCCCTCAGAAGCCGACTCTGTGCCGGAGGAAAGTGCAGAATCAGGCGGAGGAGGAGGGGCGCGGGCTGGGACGGAGCTCGCTGCTGCTGGCTCCGTGCTGTGGGGACATGGGGACAGTGGGCAGAAGCAGGGCGGTCAGCAGCCCCTCGGCTGCCCCTGCCCCTCCCGGAGCACCCGTCTTGGGCCTTCTGGACCTGACACCCTCCTGCTTTGCCTCCCACTGGGGGGGGGCTCCTCCCGGCCCCTCCTGTCCTGCGCTCTCTCCTACAGTCCTGGGGGCTCCAACCCAGGATCCTGTGCTCTGCTGATCCCCAGTGCCAAGCCCGCCCCTCGTGCCCTCTGGCTCAGTCCTTGGGTGCCCCACTTCTTGCCCATTCCCACCAACCCACCGGCCAGGCCCATGGGTGCCCCTTCCTACTTCCTGCCCCTCTGCTGCCCCTTCCTCCCAGGCTGCAGACCTGGAGCCTATTTGGTGGCCTCCAGCTCCCTTCCCTCCCTCCCTTGTGCTACCTCGACTTCCCTTCTGAGGCACAGGGCCCTGCTCTCTGCCTCGGGGCCTTTGCACCTGCTGCCCTTGGTTCCTGGAATGTCTCCACTTCCACCTTGGCCTCCTCCCATCTGTGAGATTCATTCCTTTCCATCCCGCAAATCTGAGTCCCAGAGAGGAAGGGCCAGGGCTGGGGATGCTGAGCCGAGGGCCTGTCCTTGCCTGCAGGCCACTGGGAGCCCCAAAGGGCTTACAGCCAGGGGCCTGGGCAGACGCAGGGCGGAGGCTGCCGCGGCTCTGGGACTGGGCCACGGGAGCTGGGCTGGCCTGGGAGCGGCCGTTGCTGGTGCCCGGCGGCAGCCTCCCCCGTCTCCTCACCCCTGACTTCTGGGAACAGCCACATCCTGAGGTTAATTTTTAATGCTGTCTGTAAATATTTGATGCCCTTGCTCTGATGGAGGCCCGCACTCCGCATTAAATGCCACGGACGGACGGACGGCTCGGGAGGCCTCCTCCGGGGGCAGCCTCTGTCCACACCCCACCCCCCGCTCCCCGGGAAGAGACTGCGCTTCCTGCCCTGACATTCTCAGAGCATTCTGCATCCATTCTTGTCCCCAGTCAGGGCTCCATTAGCAGACGCAGGGTCAGAGAGCCATCGGCCTCCGCCATCTCACCCAGGGAACGAGGCTGGGGGGACGGGCCCCAGGTGACCAGCGAGCCCAGGGCAGGGAGCCGAGGGAGGGGCCCGGATGCCCATCCAGGACTGTGCAGGACGCAGCCCCTGTTCCCCCCGGGCCAGCGAGACAGACCCACAGCTCTGCTGGGCAGAGTGGGCGGCAGGGAGGCCCGGGGAGGAGGTGCCCCTGGCACGGTTCTGAGGGGCTGGCGGGGCGAACTGGTGGGGTGCCATGGGACCTGACCCGGGTGTGTCCCTGCCCTGGCCCAGAGCCCATCTGGGCGTGAAGGTCCCGCCGCTCTGGGCCGCGCCTCGTCCTGTCCTCCCAGCTCTGGCCGCGCGGCCTGGCACCTCCAGTCTGTGCTCCTGGGGCTGGGGCTGGGCGGCCACCCCCCGCTCTCCCTGCTGCTTGGCGCCCGAGCAGGGCAGGGCGCGAGCAGGTCAAACCCAAGCCCATGAGTGAGCCGTGGCACCCAGACCCCACGCGGCCCACGCCCACCGCCCGTGCACACGCACCGGCTCACTTGCTCATCTCCCCTGGAACACGGCCAGGGAGAGGCCACCTCCCGGGTAGGGGCAGTGTCCCCGCCCTCCTGGGGACACACCTGACCTCCGGCACCTCTCAGCCCTGCTGGCTGTGACCGCTCCTGGCCACTCGGGATGCACCGCTGCCCCTGCGCCTCCCCTCTGTGCCGAGTCCCAGCACGGTCAGTGCTCTACACCCACCACGCTGTGCCCGCCACCTCAGCCCTGAGCACTGTCCTTCCTGGCCAGTGGTGACACTGGTCACTGCAGTCACACCAGGAGTCCTTGGCATGCTCTCTCCCCTGCACCCAGGTCCAGCCTTCCACTGTCTCTGTCCACCTCCAGAACAGGGCCTCGTCACCAGGCCTCTCACCTCGGTGGCCTCCCTCAGCCTCCCTGCCTCCACCCACCATGGTCGGCTCTGCCCATGGGCTCGGGGCTCTCCCCAGACCCCCCGCTGCTCCATATTTTCCTTGAACCAGCCTGCACAGCAGCACTTAGTGGAGTCCCATGTCCCCCTCCCTGTGCCATGGCTGAGAGGCACCATGACTGACCGATGGCTTGGGAAGACGCGAGCCCTGTACAGCTCTCCACTCCGCGCACACGGATGGGACACATCTGGGGTGGGCCCCTAGCAACTAGGATGAGCGGCGGTGCTGGGAGGAAGTCAGGGCGGGGGAGGACTCGGGTCCTTCCTGGGACGGGGGCGCTGGACAGAGACCCCCTGAGGTCCCTCTGCTCCAGTGCCCGAGGAGAGGGCCCTGGCTATAGGAACTCGGGGGCCACGTTTCTGGGAGCAGCTGGACAGTGGGGGTCCAGAACGGGGCTAGAGGCTCAGAGGCGGCAGCACTGGGCAGCAGGACGGCCCAGCCCGCAGGGGACCTGGAAGCCAGGCTGCCCAAGGGGCTGAGGCCGTGGGACGCCCCTGCCCCTGAGGCCCCAGGGAAGCGTCTCCGGGGTCCCTGGCCTGGGGTGGCCGTTGGGAAGGAGCACTGGAGGCAGATGGAAACCCCGGGACCCCTGCGGCTGCCCCTCCTGGCTCTGCCCAGGTGGCCACCAGCGCCCAGCGGTGGCTGCTTCTGTCCTGAATCCTGGACATCTGAGGCCAGCCTCGCCGGGGATACGAAGGTCCCGGAGTCACCAAGCAACAGCACTCTGGGTCCCCCTCTCGGTTGGACCCAGGCCCTCAGCACCCTCCAACAGAGGGGGGGGGGGGCTGTGCCCGGCAGGCGCCCCATTCCCCAAGGGGTGGAGGGAGACGGGGAGTGGGATGGGCTCGGGTCCTGCCTAGAGAGGTACTGCACCAAGTCCTCCCCGTATCCTCGGAGCCCCCTCAGGAGCCCCTGCAGGTGGAGAGTGTTTGGTCTCTGCAGCTCAGAGTGGTCAAGAGCCCGCCCAAGGTCACACAGCTGGGCTCTGCACAACCTGGCGTGCCGTCCCAGGAGACCACGAGCTTTGTCCTCTCACCCGCGGCCGCAGCACCCAGCGCCCCCCAAGCCCTGGTCTGGAAGCAGCCTGGAGTCAAGTCCCCCAGCACCCTCCAGGGAGCCTTGGAAAGGACCGGAAGACAAGGGTGAGGGGCGGCGCCCTCAGGTGGCGGGGCTGGCTTCCTTGCCCTGCCCCTAGCGAGGGCCCAGGCTGGGAGACGTCTGCTGTGCCACAGCCTCCATTCTTGGAAGCAAATATCTTAGCAGCCAGGGCCACAGTCTCAACGGAGGAGGAGCCGCCCTTCCTGATGGAGACGCTCCCGGGTCCCTCGCCTGCGGCGGATCTGGATGGGGGCCTATTAACAGCCCCTGGGCCAAGTTGGTTTTGGGGACGGTCAGAGCCGCCCCTCCCCGGGCCGCGCTCCTCTCTGTCTAAGGTGATTCCTGGTTCTCTACCTTACACTCCCCGCAGCCCCGAGCGGTGACATGGACTTCCTGTCAAACTGACACAGGGGACGCCCTCTCTGCTCCCGGGGGCTAGTGATCCGCAGCTTCACCGGGACATTCAGGGTCTGCTGACCACCCACCTGCAGGCACCCTGCTCACCGCAGTCCCTGGGCGTTTTAATTAAGGTGCCGGCCGGAGGGTGGGCGGCGGGGTCCCCTGCCTGCCCAGGGGCAGGACCTCCGGGGACGGGGCTTGTCGGGCACTGACCCCCTGGGAGCCGAGCTCCTAGGGGCCACGAGCTCCCACTCTCCTGAGGTCCCCCAAGACAGGCAAGCAGGCTTCCCCAAGGTCATAAAAAGGGACATGAAGGCTCAGAGATGGCCTTGGGCAGCAGGGAATTGGGGCCATTGAAGGGGCTGAGTCCACAGAAGGCTCCTGTCCCTGTGAGACCCCCGGGAGGTGTCTTTGAGGGTCCTTGTGCCTGAACTGCCCAAAGCTGTGGTCCCCCCCACGGAGCTGTGCTGGCCTCAGAGACCTGGGAGCTCTGGGGAAACCAGGGACAGACGGGGCAGTCGCAGGGCCCCTTCAGGTGCACCCTGGACGCGCGTCCTGCATGGTCCCCGAGCCTCCCTCCGTCTGTCCGCCCTGGCCACACGCACGGATCCTTCCAGGAAGAGTCCGAGGAGCAGAGTGGCTTCTCCACGCACCCCTGGGCGGGTCCCGGGGCAGGCGCTCTGCGTCCTTCTTTCTGTTCCCAGCACCTGTGGCTCTCTGGTGACCTCCACGACGGTGTTGGGTGACACCCGCCCCCCCAGCACCGTGTGGGAGACGCGGAAGGGACCGTGCAAGAGAGCTGGCAAAGAGATGCCCTCGATAGCTCCGGGGAGGGAGGGGACGGAGGCCTCCTGTCCCCTGCTCTGTCCAGGAAGGCCCAGGGGCTGGGAGGAGTCAGGGATGGACCTAGAACAGGTGTCCCACAGCTTGTAGGTGGGTGTCCCCAGGAACAGGCCGTGGTTCTCTTTCAAGTGCACCCGGGACATTGGGTCCCCACAGCGAGGCCCACAGACCGCTGGGCAGGCGAGGTGGCACGGGTGGCAACGTGCTGGCTGGCCAAGGCTCTGCTGCCTGTTCTCAGGGTGGACGCACCCCAGGAAACCAGGGTGCAAAGCGGCCCGCGACCCAGGCCCCTGCTGCCAGTGTCCCTGGGTAAATACGGCCACGGTGCTGCCGCTCAGGAAGGGAGGGACACGCAGCCCTGCAGACGTGACAGAGGCCCACGTCCCCAAGAGCACCGAGACCGGGAACCCAGCAGAATAATTAGGAAGTGATGTCCCCAGTGTTGCCACCCTGGTGTCTATTAGAGCTGAATCAATCACACGCTTATATAATTTCACTTTTAATCGCGGCCACGTTTGACGACGGCTCCCCAAACCCCCACAATCTGAGGGTCAGCTCTTGCAAGGGACGGCGAGCGGTCGGGTACGTAGGAAGGACCGCGAGCCCTGGGGACACGGCTAGGGCAGGTCTGCCTTTCCTAAACAGGCGACTTGATTTAGAGTCAATTAAAAATGGATTAAGTAAACAGTTCCGGGGAGGCGCGTCTCCAGGCGCCAGGACGAGGATTTGGGAAATAAACGCTGCTTTATGGAAATGACTGCGATTAGCGACTGTCCTGGGGGCGCCGTAAAATAAATGGGACGCTCCAGGAGAGGGAGCGGAATTAATTAACCACGGAAGGGAAGGTGCTCACCCACCAGCGTCCCAGGGAGTGGGCCCAGAGGGCGCAGGGACCAGCTGCCACCACGCCACCTCCACATGGCGGGCACTGGTGGGCAGGGCCATTAAAGGGCCACCCTCCCCCCACATCCTCGCTGGAACTTGATGGCAGGGAACGATTCAAGAGGCACACACCAGGCGAAGCCGTCCTCGCTGGCTCCCGCCCCCCAGGCTGCTGTCCCCGAGCCCCGCCACCGGTACTTGTCATCGCAAAACAAAAGTCAAACAAACCCTCCACAGAGCCTCTCAGCCCTGCTCTGCGGCAGGGAAATGGCTCAATTAATGCTGCTCACGGCCTCGTCGCTGCTGAAGCGATATTTAGAGAGATTAAGTGAGTCCACAGGACAATGGCCGGTGGGACAGACGCTCGCAGAGAGAACCGAGACGCAGAATCGCAGGCGCACGGTGGTCAGCGACCGGGGAGGGCAGAGCACCCACGGTGGCCGTGGCTGTGGCCACGTGTGGACTCGGGGGGGCTGGGCTTCTCCTCGTCATTCTGACTCTAAAGAGTGTCAACCCCCGTGTCGAGGATGGTCCGGGTCCTCTGCAGACTGGCCGCACACTGGAGCCTACTCTGAGCTCAGGATCCTCCTGCAGGTGAACCTGTCGGTGCCTGTTTTACAGACAGGAACACTGAGGCTCGGGGACGTCCAACAGGTGCCCGGGCTCCCCGTGTACCAGGACCTGGGGCAGGAGCTGGCCGCTCTGTTCGAGGGTGGCTAGGAGCAAAATTGGTGTGAAATGAGCCCGGGGGTGGCACTGCTAACTGCGTGTCCGGGGGTCTTGGGTGGGTGCCTTGCCCAGGAAGGAAGTAGGTGACCAGATGGGCATCGGCTGGTGCCTCGGCCAAGGCTCTGAGGGCCAGGAAGGACCTTCCCCGTGGGGCCAGGGAAGGGAGAGACCCCAAAGGAGCAGAACCCACCCTGCAGCCGGCCCGGCACCTCCTCCCCCGCCTGGTGGCTGGCGGCCCTCAAATGGCCGGGCCAGGGGGCGCCACACTGCTTCAGTGGGCAGTGGACCTGAGCAGAGAGGGCTTGACATGCCAGCGCCTGGGAACCAGACTTCCTGTCCCCCGGGGACACTTGGCTGGAATCCAGTCCCCCTGCAGCTGACCCGCAGGTGACTAAGCCAATCGCTTGGCCTCAGTTTCCCCTCCATAAAACGGAGCTCAGGGTGTCCAGCCGCAGAGCTGCCCGGGCTACTCTTCACTGTCCTGCGCGCCAGGCCCGGGCACAAGGCACTCGTCCACTCGGCATCTGGTTCCTGGGTGCCCACCGTGTGCCAGGTGCTGCCCTGGTGTGGGGGGCTCCGCTGACCATGGGACACACGGATCCCCACAGACCAAGGCCAACAGGAAGGCGGCGTCAGGCTGCGGCAAAGCCAACCAAGGATCAGGGGAGGGTAAGGGATGGCGAGATGGGGCGGGGGCTGCGGCTCTGCAGACCCAGGACGGGACGCCTCTGGCAGGTGACTCCGAGCAGGCACCAGGTGGGAAGGAGGCAGTGAGTCCTACAGGTATCTGGGAGGGGAGCTGTTCAGGGAGGGGCGGGGACAGGTGCAAAGGTCCTGGGGCAGAGCAGAAACCACACAACAGGGCCTCTGGCTGCAGAGCTGGGGAGAGAGCGTCCGGGGGGGCCCCACTGCTCAGGGGAGGCTGGTGGGTCTGCAGGAGGTGGAGGGTCCTGGGGGAAGCCAGGGGACAGAGGTGGCACCAGGCCCCCAAGTCCTGCAGGACCAGGACCATGAGCCCACTCTGCAGAGGACCCGGCTCCCGGGGCCCCTCTGTTTCGCCCTTGCTGTCCCCACGATGGGCAGCACTGGCCTGTCCAGGAGCCTGTTCTGGACGCGGGGAGCTGGCCCAGACCCAGTGCACAGGAGACTGCCAACCCAACAGGACCCGGGGACCTGAGCACCCCCTGGACTTGAGATGCCCAGGCCACCCCCTTCCCGGCCACATCGGGCCTTTTCCCCGGGCTCCGAGCGACCCCAGGGCCTGGGGGCTGGCAGCCTCCACTCCTCCAGCCACAGCCGTCCTGCGCCTCCCCCCTGGGCTCCTGGGTGACGGGTGCCCGGGGAGGTTTAGGGTGAGGAGGAGCCCCCCGGGGTGATGGGGAAGGCATGACGGGCCCAGCACTGATGGAGAGGAGGGACGTGGGGCTGGAGTGGGGGGTGTTTCCGGCTGGGTGAGGTGGGAGGAGGCTCTGGGGGAGTGGGCAGGGGCTGGGGCACAGGGCTCAGGCCAGGCGTGGCCTGGGAGACCTGGGCTCAAGCCCATGATTTACTGTGTGTCCCTGGGCAAGCCACTCACCCTCTCTGGGCCTGCAGCCCGTGTTCGCTCATCTGTGGAAGCCCCCGAGAGCTCCTTCCCTGGGCGAGTTACCAGGGAAACCTGATGGGTGCCTCGAAGCCAGGCGCTGAGCAGGCATTGAGAGGGGAATGAAGGGGAGGGCCAGGGCAGGTGGGCAGGGGCCGTGCGGCCAGTCTAGGAGCTGAGGCCCTCTGGGGGGACGTGGAGGCTGGAAGTGGGTGGGGACCAGCGTTGGGGCCTGGATGCTGCGAGTGCCCACCCTGTGGCCGCAGCTGGTGGTCCTGCCTGGGGGCCAGGGCCCAGTCAGCGCCACGCAGCGGGGCCTGCAGCCGGTGCTGCTGAGGGTCCACAGGGCGGTGTCCTCCTCGGGTGAGACTGGACGTGCTCCCTTGGGCACTGCAGGCCTCTCGGGCGGGCAGCCCGGCTCGGACGCTAGATGCCACCTACGACGGTCACACCTGGCCCTGGCACGCCCCAGAGGCAGGAGCCGTCCTGACGCACATGTGCCCAGGGGCTGGGGAGGGCCACTGGCCAACGTCCAGCCCCAGCTGCAGGAGACGCGGCTTCACCCCAGACCGCCCTGCTCTGCGGGCCTGGAGGCGCCAGGTGCCCCCTGGTTCTGTGGCCACAGACCCCGGTCAGGACGCCCCCGTCGCCAGCAGACGCTCACCCTCCTGCTCTGCCGTTGTGTCCCTGCTCCCCTGGGGTGGGGACCTGCCCTCTGTCCTCCGTCACCTGGCGCCACAGGAGACCTGCCCAGAGGACCCACAGGGTCAGCTGTCCACTGAGAGGAGCAGGCCCCGCCTGCCTCCTCCAGGACGGACGGAGGCGCTCCTCCTGTCCCCGAGCACCGCCGCTTGGCGCCTCGTGTTAATTATTTGCGTCATTCATTAGGGACGGTGGCTACCTGGAGTGACCAGTGATCATGGACCAGCTCGGCTGCACCTCCCGGGAGGCACCCCAGAGGTGAGCCGCACACCTACTATGTGCTGGTGTTTAACTCAACCCTCAGGACGACCCTGGGGAGGGCTGGGGCTCTCCCCTTGACCCCTTCCCCAGAATTGGGAGGTCAAGAAGGGCCAGGCGTCCACCCGGTCACGGGGCTGGGAGTGGCGCTGGGCCCTGGGCTACCTGCAAGGCCTTCACCCGGAGGGAGCTGCTGCCGGGGTGGGGGTGGGGGGCAGCGGGAGGCTCTGGGCGCCGTGGGGGGAGGGGATGCTGTGCCCCAGCTCCGGTGCCCAGGCTGAGCTCGGCCGCCCTGGCTTGGGCCCCACACCCAGGCACCCGACTGGGCACTGCCAGCCTCGCAGTGGGCTCCTGATCCCAGGGCCTGGGACAACCTGCGCCTGCCCAGGGCCAGGCCTAGGTCTGCCGGCCCCACGGCACGGAACCAGGCAGGAACGGGAGCTGGCCTAATGTGGACGGCCTGTGGGCAGGGCTCTGCTGGGGCAGCTGTCCCGAAGGGCTGACCCTCCAAGGCCCTGCCCACCCCATCTTCCTCTCTTCCTCGAGGGCACCGCGGGACACCTGCCAAGTCACCCCACGCCGTGTGTGACTCAAGGCACGGACAGGAACAAAGCGATTCCCTGTTTCCTGACCTCAGGCTGAAAGTCTCCCCCGCCCTGAAGCCCCTCTGTCCCCACCGACCGGTCAGTGACAGTGGGACACCCAGCACCTCTCCTGCTTTGCCTCTGCAGCCAGGAACCTCAGGTGACGCGCAGCGGCAGCGGCTCCCACACCAGCGCCCAGCGCGTCGGCTTCTGGGCTTTGTTCCCAAGCTGCGCTGCCACCTCTCTTACCTGTGGTACCAGGATCGGACCCACGGGCGCTCGACCGCGGAGCCACCCAGCCCTGTTGTGCGTTTTATGTAGAGACAGGGTCTCCCTCAGCTGCCCAGGGCCTCACTAGATTGCTGAGGCTGGCCTGGAGCTCGCGGTCCTCCTGCCTCAGCCTCCCGAGCTGCAGGGACTACGACCAGGGAGCCAAGCGCAGGGTCCAGAGAAGGTGCTCAGTCGGCCGGCACTGGCCGCGGTCACTCACCAGGCAGACGAGCTCTGGAAGGACATCAGCGGTGGGCTGTGGGCATCTTCCCGCAGCGTGTGCACAGCCTGGGGGGCCGGCGGCTGGGAGCCCGGGGGAGGCTGGGGCTGCGGGGCCGGCGGCCCTGGCCGGGGGGCGCGGGCAGGGTCCCCCCAGCGCTGGGGGTCCTGTTTCATCCAGCGGCCCTGCAGGCCCCAGCGCGCCAGGTAGACCTTGCAGACGTCGTAGTTCATGGCCGAGTAGTAGAGCAGGTCCAGCAGCAGCAGCAGGAGCACGAGGAAGCCGTAGATCCACACCCCCAGCAGGGCCGTGTAGTTGCTGGGGAGAGACGGACGGACGGACATGAGGCGGACGGCCCTGCCCAGGCGGCTGGCACCGGGGGCACGGGCCAGGGCTGCGCGGGAGCTCCCAGCGGGCACCAGGCTCGGCCCCGCCCCCCCGCCCCGCTGCCTTCTCCCGGGTCCTGGGCCTGCCCTGGAGGACCCCAGGTCCTCACGCAGGCTCCGCCCACCCTGCCGCCTCCCTCGGGCCTCCCTGTGGCTGGGCGGCCATTGCCCGTCTCCCTGGCCTCACCCTGCACACACCTCCTGTCTCACCCCTGGGCAGCTGTGGAGCCTGGGGACACCGGGGGACACCTCACCCCCCACGTGTCATTCAGGGCCTCGGCTCGGGGATCTCCACGATGGCCTGAAGTCACGGTGGCCCCCGTCCCACCCGTCCCCTGCCTTTCTGTCCCTTCCTGGGGGCCTTTCACTCTGGCTGTGTGGTGGGGGTCCCCCCCCACTGTTCCTTATTCATCCACCAACATCCCCCGCCCCCACTGAGCACCCAGGCCTGCACCCTCCTCTGGCAGAGGTGACGGGACTCTTGAGGGCCTTGTGACCCAGGTGCAGCCCAGCCTCCTTGTGGCCAGCGCTGGTCCCTGAGGAGCGCGGTCTGCCTGTCGCCCACGCAGGGCCTTTGCACAGGCTGCCTTTCTGCTGCTCAGCTCTCCACCCGCCTTCTCCTTCCTCCCGTCAGCCCCTGTGGGAGGCCGCTAGCCCCAGGAAGTCTCCAGGTGCCCGCCCCTCCTCTGGTCACCGCGCCATTCCCCCACCCCTCCCCGAGGCTGGGGGCTGGTCCCCAAGGGTCGGCCGGGTTCTGAGCCCTGGTGCCACGGAGCCATGAGCAGTGCTCGCAGGGCCTGCAGCTGCTGGAGGAACCGGATCATTAGTCCCTCAAACGCCACCCACAGCTGCTCCCTGCTGTGGCATCTGCTCGGTGGCTGTGCCAGCAGCGCCAAGGAGGAGGGCTAACGCGCACCCACGAGCAGAGTCAGGCCCAGCTGTTGCTCCCCAACCCCCAAACGAGGCCCCTAGGGCACTGGGACCCCCAAGACCCCACCTGAGCGGGGCCCATGGTGCTGTAGCCAGGGACCTGGTTCTCACTCCTCCCCTGCCCGGCTTTGCTGTGTTTCCTGAGAGAACCGCCGCCCGTCTCTGGGCTGGAGGAGAGGCCAGAGACTCCAGTGTCAGCTTTCAGGAGCTGGATCTCTCCAGACCTGGAGCAGCCCTGGCTTCAGCGTCTCTGCAGGAAGCAGGGCTGCTCCTCTGGACTCTGGGCCTCCCAGGGCTGAGCCAGGGCCAGGGCCAGGCGCCCTCTGCCCCGGCCAGCAGTGCTCCCCTCACTTGGCCACTCAGTTCCTGGACCAAGGACTCGCTGGGTGCCGGGGTGACAGGGAGGCGGCTGTGTCCCGACAGGTGTGTGGACCCCCAGGGCCGACGCTCCAGGCTTGGCGCCTGCCGGGGGGCGGGGGAAGCAGCAGGTCGCTGTGGCCAGGTCCCCCCACCACGGCCACCACAGAGGGGACACTGGATTTTTCCGGAGGCCTCTAGACAGAATTCCTGCCGGGAAGGAGCAGCAGCCTGACTCGGCATCGGGGCAGGAATGTGGGGCAGACAGGTGGCCACGCAGACAGGGAGGCGGGCCTGGCTGTCCTCTCTCCGGCAGCCCCAGAGTGGCTTCTCAGGGTTCCCACGGCAGCCGCGGGGCCGAGGGGGAGGGGCGGGGAGGGGGCAGCTGTCTGCGGTCGGTCGTGTCCAGCAGAAGGAAGTCCCCACACAGAGCATCGCCTGAGCCCGGAACACCCAGCCCGGAGCGCAGCACCCGGTTCCCGGGAGCAAAGGGCAGCAGGAGCGTGGACTCCTGCCCAGGCTGGGCCTCGCTGCCCGCCTGTCCGCACTGTGCCCACCTCCCGAGCGCCCTGCTCTGCCGCCGCCCCCTCCAGGCAGCCTGCCGTGACGCTCCCAGAGTGCTGCGGGCTTCGCTGTCCTGCAGAACTGGCCGCCCTTGGACACGGGGAGGCCCTGAGGGCAGCGCTGGGGCCCGCGGGTCTCTGAGCCCAGCTGTGAGCACAGCTCATGGCCAAGTGGCCTCCACGCCGACGTCCTCCTGGCGCTCGCTGACCCCGAGCAGCCACCTTAGCCGTGTGAAGGGCCCAGGCCTTGCGCTTCTGAGTCCTTAGACGGCGCCGTGTGCCCATGTGCCGAGAGGGACGACCCGCTGACCGAAGAGACAGAGTCGTCTGCGGGAGGTGGCGCAGGGGCGGGAGCTGCTCGTCCCCGGGCTTGGGCCCTGGGGCTCCGAGGGCTGGAGTCGAGTGTCACCGAGGGGCTCTCCTGCCTCTGCCCACGGTGTCCACTGGCCCTGGCCCAGCCTCTGCCAGAATCCGAGGGCTTGTTCCGCTTCTCCCTCCTCCGAGAGCTCCTGGCCGAGGGTCACCGTCATTGCGCTCCGTGGCCAGTGGCTGGTGTTGGCGTCCACCCGCTGCCCACCCGCCCCTCCCTGCTGGTGCTGCCAGCACCGGGTCCCCTCCGCTGCCTGGGGGTGGCAGGCTGGGCCACCAGGCCACAGACCCGTCCCTGGGCAGCTCCTGCCCCTGTCCTGCCTGGGTGGCCGGCTGGGAGGAGTCAGGCCTGGTAGGATTTTAAAACTTCAATTAAAAATACGTGAGCTGCAGGCTAACTCCACCCGGAGGAACGGCCCAGGGCCAAGAGCAGGGGCTGCGCTCGGGGCAGACTCGAGGCCCGCAGAACCAGGGACAGCGGCAGCTGGGAGTGCTGGGCACAGGAGAGTCCTGCTGGGCCTGGCTGGGGGACGCGGAGGTCAGGGCACCCGGGTTCAAATCCTGGTTCTGCAAATTCTCCCTGTGGACCTCGGGGAGCTGAGCAGCCGCTCCCTCGTCTGTGAAGGGGTCACTCCGCTGCCTGCTCCGTGGTGAAGCTGTGGGGCCTCAAGGAAGGGCCTGGAAAGAGAACGGACCCACTAAGCGCTGGCTCCTTCAACGAAGGCCCAGAGGGAGGCTGGAGAGGCCTAGGCCCAGAGAGGCACAGGGCTTTGCTCAAAGCCACACAGCAGTCCGTGGCAGGGCCTGGCTTCGGGCCCAGGAAGCCCAGGGAGGCAGACTGTTCCTGTCACAGTGTCCCCGCCACTCCCTGGGGGGCATCTCAGAGGGACACCCATGCCCCTCTGAAAACAGGCTTGGTCATGTGACAAGCTGGGCCGGGCACGGTCCTCGGTGCCAGGGAGGTGATTTCACAGCTTCCTGTCCAGGACTCAGGCCCACCCAGTGCCACCACTAGGGCTGGGCGGGCCGGTGGGGTGGCGGGGATCACGGTGGTCCACGCAGCAGGGCAGGTGCCGCGGCTCAGCAGCAGCCCTGAGCCAGCGCCTGGCATCTCCACCTGGGATGTCCCCGGGAGGCCACTTCCTCGGCCAGGGACACAGCAGGAGCCAGAAACAGCCTTTGTCCCCAGGCCCCGGGACCCGGGGGCTCATCACCCTTCGCTGAGCGGGGATCCTGGGACAGAGGACCGGCCCTGCGTGTCCTTTAGTGCTGTGTGGCTCCAGGCCTCTTCTCACTGTCTCTGAGCCTCAGCCCCAGAGAGCGGGGCGAGCGGGGCCTCCTTCCCGTGGACAGCTCTCTGCAGTGGTGGCAGCGAGTCAGGCCCCAAACCGGGGCAGGTCCTCAGGATGCTCCTTCCCTTCCCTGGAGGCGGAGGGCACTCGGGTCAGGAAGATGGTTCTAGAAGCTCTCCAGTCTTCCTGCGTGTGCTGAGCGGAAGTTCGACACCCAGCGGGGCTTGGCAGGGGTGAGTGGGGGACAAGACAATTTGGTGACTTCTGACCCCACCCTGGGGCTGGACCCTGGGCTTGAGGCCTGTTACAAGGGACGCGAGGTCACGTGAGGGAGGCTGGGACCCAGACATCGGGGTGCCCCTGACACGGGGAAGGAGGCCGTCAGGGCGGGTCTCGTGGGAGGTGGGGAGAGCCCTGTGCCCGCGCCACAGCAGCAGCGCCCAGGCCTTCGGAGACTCCCTGAGCCACCTCCTACGAGCTGTTCCTGCCCCGTCCCCACCACCTGGTGACAATCTGATGCTGGCTCCCACCCGAGACTCCCCAGCTGCCCCTCTGCCACCAGCCCACCTGGGCTTGGCCCACAGTCCTGGAGCCCAGGCAGCTGGACAAGGGCTCCTGAGGCCCTGATCCGTCCCCAGGTCGTCCCTCGTGGAGCCACAGCCCCAAGCTGTCCTTGGGCCTCTGGTCACCCCAGGTGCTCAAGGGCCCCCTTGTCCCGTGGAGGCACAAGGACAGCTCAGAGCCCTCCTGGCCCCAGGTTCCCTCAGGAGAGGATCCCAGCACCTCTGCACCCCAGGAGGCCCTGCCGCCCCCTGGTCCCCAGTCACCCTTGAACTTCCTGCAGGGATCTCGGGCGGAGGCCCCTGGGCCGTGGGCTCCCGCCTGCCTCTCAGCACACTGGACGCCCCGGCCTCCCTCCAGGACGCAGAGTGCGGGTGGGCAAAGTCCAGGTCTGTGGGGGCTCATCACACCAGGCCTCCCACCCCCCAGGGAGGAAGGGGGCAGGAAGACGCTGGAGAACACAGGAGCAGGGGTGGGCGGGCCACCCGCACCGTGGGCCGAGGCCAGGACGGTGGGGGGAGCGCTGCTGGCATCTGGTGGGAGAGGCCGGCCTGCCCCACAGCCCAGGACATGCAGGGCAACAAAGAATGACCTGCCCAAGGTCAGAGGGGCCGGCACAGCCCTGTCTGGGCCTCTCCCCCCTCGGATCTGCCTCCATCCGCGAAGATCCAGGAACTCCAGGCAACTCCGGGCCTCCCGGGCTCCGCCATGCGCCTTCCCCAGGCAGGTGGCTCCCCTGCTGGGTGCCCATCTTCCCCAGTGTGACATGGCTAAGGATGGGCGGCCGCTGAGGCAGGCGGGAGAGTGGGCGCAGAGCCTGCCCGAGGCGCTCCCTGGGTGCTTCTTAAGGTCGAGGAGTAAAAGCGCAAGTTCAAGTTCTGGTTCCCGCGTCCCGTCCTCTCCAGCGAGGGCCTTCCTCTGTGGTCCAGCTGCTCGCGAGCAGCCGTGGCGTATTCCACGTGCAATCCCGGGAA
Organism: Marmota flaviventris; assembly: GCF_047511675.1. NCBI lineage: Eukaryota > Metazoa > Chordata > Mammalia > Rodentia > Sciuridae > Marmota > Marmota flaviventris. The sequence goes on along the minus strand of NC_092500.1, from coordinate 5,125,668 downwards.
GTGTGCAGATTATAGAAACCTGTGGGCTCCGGAACAAGGATCCCAGGCGCCAGGCGCCAGCCCCTGCAGTCGGGTTGCTGCCAAGCCTCCGAGAGGCTTCCACGGCCCCCGCAGCCCCTCGGGTCCTAACCCCCGTCCTGGTGACGCTCTGCTCCCTCACGAATTGGCCCTTGTTCTTAGAAAAGGCTCGGGTCAAACTGCAGGCCTGATTCCAGTCCCGCTGTGACGGACGGGGCTTGCTGAGCGACTTCACACACAGAATTATTCTAAGGCCTGAGCAGATGGCAAGATATTCAGGGGAAGCCGTGCATTTGAGGAAGGCAAGCTGGGGAGCTGGCCTGGGGGGAGGAGGGGAGTTTGCATCTCCTGCCCAACCAAAGGGAGGACGCAGCTTCCCCCTGAGTGAGCACAGCATGATGCAAAGCCCTGGGAGTCCCCTCGACAGATGGAGAGATGGAGGCTCAGCTCCGAGCCCACTGCCCCCAGCGGTCCTGCTAATTCCTCCACAGGCACTCCACAACAACCCCTTTCAAGCCCATGTCTCCTGACTAGGAAAAAAATGCATCGACTCTAAGAGCCAGCCTCATGCTTTCTGGGAAAATATTTGAAGCATCTCGTGAAAGTTAGGAATGCCTGACCAATAAACAGGAGCCAACACTGTTGTTTTAGAAGTACTCGCCAACACACTTGGACAAGAAAAAAGAAGGGAGGCATACTCATGAGAAAGTAGGAGACAAAATCATCCTAACTGGAAACCCAGGAGAATCAACTGGAAAAGTGTTACAAAGATAAGACATTTTAGTAAGTTGGCTGAGTACGAAATTCATAAATAGAAATGATTAGCTTTTATCACCTTTATCATCTGAGCAGTCAGAAGACAGGGTGGAAGGAAACACCTTATTTATAATAGCAACATGAAAAGAAATAAGTAGGAACAAATGCAAAACTTATTGTACAACATCTCTACGAAGAAAACTGTGAAGTGCTATGAGGGAAAATTTGAACCAATAAAAATATACTGTATCCTTGGAGATAAATACTCCACATATGAAAAGTCATTTCTTGGCTTCACCTATGAATTCAAAATGATCTCAGTTCAAAATCATGATTAGATTAGTGGGTTTTTTGTTTGTTTGTTTGTTTCTGTTTCTTTGCAGAACTACACAAGCTAATTCAAACGTTCATATAACCAAGAGCCCGGGGAATAAGCCGAGATGTGAAAACATACTAAAGATCACCGTCGTTAGCAGAGTGAGACACTGAGACACCAGCCAATGGATCACGGAGAGTCTCACCATCTGCCTGACACTCCAGTTTAGCACATTATGGTACACGATATTTGCATTTTACACCAGCAGAGAGGAGATGGACAATTCAGTGAATGGTGTTGGAAAAAGTGGCCTCCCCATTTTGGGGGGGAAAAAAACAGTAATAATAAAATTGAATTCCTGTCTCAAAACTTACATCAATATAAGTCTTTTGATATAAATGATAGATTTTTAAAAAAGAAAGTAAAACATAAAAGAAGTAGAGATGACATGGGGGGATTTTTAATAACCCCATTAGGAAAATCCTTGCTCAGTATGATATAAAACCCAGAAGTCCTAAAAGAAAAACATTGGAAATAATGTGATTGCGTAACAATTAAGTATGAGAAAAAAAATCACCAAATCAAAGGCAAAATACGAAAATTTTTCTTCTTATATAAAGAATTCCTATAAATAAATAAAAAGACCAAAATGCAAAGGGACACAAACAGGTAGCTCACAGTTCAAGCACAAACGGCCCTCAGCATGTGAAGATGCTCAGTGTGGTCCACAGTAAGAGAGACAGGCGGTTTTGATCTTCCAGGCCTTGACTTAGCCCATCCCCTGCTTCCCACCTGCAATCTCTGCTCCCATACCTCGGTCCCCTCCTTCAGGAGCCTGATCTCAATGTGTTTTCGTCACTTTAGGGAAAGGACTGCAGGGTTAACCTCTGAGTCGATGGTGTCGATCCATATTATTGAACAAGGCTGAATGAACGTGGGAACTTGGGCCCAGGGCACCCCAGGCGCCGGCACCTTCTCTACCTGAAACCATCTATGCACACGACCCCAGGGAGCCTCTAGCAGGCCTGAGAGGCGGGCGTGGCACTCGGGTTTCTCAGAGGGCAGACCCTGGAGGCTTTGTTGGGCTGCCTGGGCCCCTCCCCAGGGGTCACGCTCCCCAGGGGTCACTGTGGCACCGGCCCTGGGGCTGGCTGGAACTCACTTGTGCATGTAGCCCTCGGAGCTGGCCGTGAGGTTCGCCTGCATCACCGCCTGGAACTCAGACTCGTTGCAGCAGTATTTGAAGACCGTGTTGTTATGGTGACAGCAGAGGATGAAGGTTTTGTTGTCCGAGAGCCGGGGGCAGTGGAAGCCAAAGTGGTAGCGGCCCTTGTGGTCCGTGTACGGCTCGCAGACCCGGAAATGCGCGGAGGAGACTGAAAAACAGGTCACCAGATTCCGTGGGACCCCGACCACTGTGCCCAGGGGCAGGATGGGCAGCGGTCCAGTCCTGCTGGCCCTCCCTCCCCGGGAAGCCTCCTGGCTCCTTTCCCCCAGAAGCCCTGGTTGTGTACTCTGAGGCCAGGGACTCGGGGCTCCTCCAGGAAGAGCCACGGCCCCCCTCGCGGGGAGGGACCCCTCCAGCAGCTAGGAGGCACTCACAGTGACTGAGCGGCCACTCTGCGCCTCCCAGGCCCATCCCGTCTAGTCCAGTGGCCACCCTAGCAGGTGGCTTGGGAATCCCACTTTACAGACGGGGAAACTGAGGCTTAGAGGCCTGCAGTGACGCAGCTGCGCTGGGAAGCAGGGGGAGCAGGAATCGAACCCAGGCCTGCTTGGATTCCACTTGTTCCTGGGTGGGGCCACTGACAGACAGGCTGGCCCCTGGGGTGAGAGGCATGGAGGAGACTGGGTTCTAGCAGCAGCCCCTCCAGCCAGTGGTCCTGCCCACCTGCTGCCCTGCCCTGCCCCAAGGCCTCCCAGGCTCCCTCCCCACTGCAGGGAGCCAGCTCTCTGCTCTCCCTCCCCCAGCTCCGGAGGGAGGCCCTGGGCTGCCGGCCTGGGGCCCAGGATGGTATTTATGAGCAGCCAGCCGGGGTGACACACAGGAGTGCAGGCTGAACAATGGAAACCCTGGAGCCGCTGCCTCAGGCTTAATTAGTATCTTCATAAAAGGGATCCTGTATCTAATTTGTATCGATGAAAAGGGGCTTCGCTGGCTGAATGCGCCTCTCCAACCACCAGGCACTGGCTCTGCAAAGCCTCCACCAGCGAGCTGGGAGCTGTCTGCCGAGGTTACTAGGCTGCACCCACACTCACCCCCAGGCTGTGCCTCCGGGGAGGCCAGGAGGGGCTGGGCTGGCAGGTGGGCGGTGCCCCTCAGGCTCCCGGTGCAGAGGTTGGCTGGGGTGCCCCGACTCAAATTCTGTGCCCCTTCCCCAAAGGACAGCACCCTCTTCTGCGGGGTGGGGCACAGGAGCCTCTAGGCTCCCTTGATCCCCTTGACCTTGGGAAACAGCTCTCCCAGGACGCAGAGGTGACTGCACATGCCCAGATGGAGCATCTGCCGACAGAGATCATGGATTCCACTGTAGTGAGGGCAAAGTGAGGCTCAGGGCAATGGTCCTCAAGGCATGGTCCCTGGCCTGGCCTATTGCACCCCTGGGGACTCGTCCCAAAGCAGATTCCCAGGCCCCTCGTAGTCCTTCCAGATCAGCTCTGGGGCACGGCCCTCAGTCTGTCCAGGAAGCCCACCAGGGATGCTCATGGGCTAGGTGGGACCCCAACCTGGCAGAGCCACATGCCAGGGCCAGAGCTGAGGGTGGCCGCGGCCATCAATCCCGCCTCGGTCCCAGTCCATTGGCCTCCCCCTGTGGGGCCAGCAGCAGGCTGTGCTGGCTCAGGGCAGTGCCCAGCTCCCCTCCTCACACAGCAAGAGCTGATGGGGCAGCTGCTTCCTGCTCAGAGTCCTTTCCTCATCTGTAGGAGGAGGCCAGAGGTTCTTCTGCCCCAGGGGACCTTGAGGACCAGAGGAGCCCATGCATGGGAAGCCCCTGCCTGGAGAACCCCACTCCCAGCCCCTCGTGGCCTCCCTCTAAGCTGTGCCCAGCAGCGCGGTGGGGGCTGGAAACCACCATGGGACATCAGTGGCTCAGAGAGGAAACACAGTCGGAGACAGAGACAGTGGACAGAGGGGGAGCAGGAAAGACAGGAAGCCTCCGGCAGAGAGGGCACTGGCCCCGCTCAGAGCAGGCGCTGGCTGGTGTGCTGGGCCGCCCCTCTGCTGAGGGCAAGGGAGGCCTCTCTGGTCAGCCCCGGCTCCCATCTTTGTACTTGGGAGTCTGATAGGGGACATGGTGGGGAGCTGGTGTGGAACCCGTGGGGTGGCCCCAGTACCGGGGCTCTGCCTGGGCCAGGTTCCCAGCCCCCAGCCTGCTGTATTGGCTCAGGCAAGTGAGCCCTGGGCCTCAGTGTCCTTGCGCAGGGCCGTGCGCAAAGGGCCCTCGGGCTCTCCCTCGAGCAGGCGGGCGAGGGAGCAGGGTGCTGTGCACAGTAGGTCCTCACGGCCCGCCATGGGCGGGAGCTGGTCGGGGGGCACCAGGGCAGCGCCCGGCTGGGCCGCGCTGACCACGCCCCTCCCGCCCGCCTCCAGGGTTTACCTGCGGAGAACAGCAGGGACAGGAGCAGGGCGAGCCGGTTCCGGGACTGCGGGCCACAACTGGTCATCGTTTGGCTGGCATCGATCCGTGCAGCGCCGCCTGTTTAATGAGACCCGGGGGAGGCTGGGTGTGGGCGGGCGGCGCAGGGCGGCGAGGGTGGAAACCAGCCATCCAATTTCCTCTCCGGAATGAACGGCCTTCCCCACCGTCACCTGCCACCTCCTTTTCTTTTCACCGCAAAATGAGACTGAATCAGAGGAGGACGACGGCTCAGGTGGTGGAAATAACCCGCGGGGCCGCGCGTCCCTAACGGGGACTTCCATTAACCCCTGGCCCGAGGGCGAGCACCGGGCAGGGGCTCCCCAGGCCCTGGGGACACGGCGGGGACTAAAGAGAAGCGAAACAGGACTAGGCAGAGCGGTGTGCCTTCCCCGAGGACAGCGACGAGCCACACAAACAAATGAATATTTAAAATGCCACGAGGCTCGGAGCTCGCCCTGCGCTGGAAGCGGCCAAGGTTCCCGGGACTCACGGGAGGGCGGGACAATGGAACTCAGCAGGGACACACACAGAGTACTGCTCAGCCTTAAGAAAGCAGGGGATTCTGACCCTGTCACAGGGCAGATGGACCTGGGGACCTTGTGCTCAGGGAAGCAAGCCGGTCACAAAAGGGCACGCACTGGGGGGCCCCACTGGCCTGGCGTCCCCGGGAGAGTGGGGCCCCCAGGGCTGCCCCTGCCAGGTGGAGGTCCTGGCCTCCGTGCAGGACTCCACAGCCCCTCCCTGTGCTCACAGAGAAGACTCCCGCTGGTCAGTCCTGGGTCCACTCGGGAGGCCCTCACTGAGTGTCCCCAAAGACAGTCTGAGATGAACAGTTGCAGAGACTTAGCTGACAACCGGCTCTGGAAGAGGAGCGGGGGAAGGGCAGCCGATGCCCAGCTCAGACTGCCCCAGAACCCCGCCCTCGGCTCCTGGAGCCTGGTCAGGGAGGGCAGAGGGGCCACCAGGGGGGCCGGAGGCAGCTCTGCATCCTGTGGGCAGTCAGGCCTGCAGGACCGGCAGGCCTGCAGACCGGCAGAGCCACTCTGACACCCAGAGGTTGGAAACCAGCGCGGGGTGACAGGTTGAAACCCAGGCTCGCAGCCTTGACCTCGCCCCCGCCACAGAGCGGCACGGGGGGGGGGGGGGGGGGGCCTGAGCAACGGGGTGCCCACCCCAGGAGGTCTGGTGTGCCAGGACGGGGTGGCTTGCCTGCAGAACACCCCTGGCTGGCAGCCTTCGCATCGAGACCCCTGGTGGTGACGTGGGGCTCGCCCGGCGGGGGGAGGGCCCCTCAGGTCTCAGCACAGAGGGGGCCTCCTGCTCCCACCTGCCCTGCAGCTCCCCAGGCTGAGAGCTGCTTAATTGCTCTGAGCCTGGCCCCCCCTGCCTCCCTCGGCCTCCTGGGAGGGTGAACGGAGATTAAAGCATCTGAGTGCTTAGGAGAGATCTCCTTTCAGGGAAACCTCAGGATCCACCCTGGAAATACGCTGAGCCCACGGAGCCCTGGGCCCAAGACGACCACCCGCCTGGGCCCGACCCGCGGACTGGGAGAAGCTGAGGCTGGGGGGCAGAGTCAAGTCCCCAGGCTCCAGGACCTATAGGGTGGGGCTGCCCTCATTCTGATCAGGGGTCAAGTCCAGGAGCTACTGGGCCAGCTGGGTGAGTGACACAGGTCCACCTGCACCAGGGCAGGGCTCCTTCCCGCCACGCCACTCCCTACAAAGTCCACTGCCTGTTTTTTGGGGGGTCACTCACCCTGGGGCGCCTGGCCCTCCTTGCTGTGAGTCCCGTCCTGCAGCAGCTCAGTCAGAAGCTGCTCAGATGCCACCTCCTCCAGGAAGCCCCCCTTGACTCTGCTGCCTAGAAGCCCGCCCCTCCCCCCAGGCCTGTCTGTTGGCTTCCAGTTTCACAAACTGGTGCCCCTTCCTCCTCTCAGCAGCCACCTGCCACCTCCAACTCAGCCAGGCTCCCATCTGGGTTCTAGGGACATGACAGAGGAGAGTCCTTGTCCCCTGGCTGGGCTGTGGAGGGAGCTCACCAGCTCCACCCCATGACCGCCACAGGCCCTGGCCAGAGCGGAGGGCACGGCCCAGTAGTCAGGCCTGGAGGGAACCCAGCCAGCTCTCAGGCCTCTTTCTGTGGCGCTGAAATCACAGCCATCTCAGAGCCTGATGCGAGGGTCACCTGCGTCCAGGCTGGGCAGGTCCTGCCCCAGCGGGGGCTCCCCACATCTAACTCATCTGCAGGCCGACAGGCCCCTGTCCACCTCATGGCCGGCCTGAGTGAGCAGCAGTCAAAGCCACCACCCACTTGCTGGACAGTGGTCCAGGGTGGGACCTCACTGCCCAGGCTCCCGAGGGGCTGGAGTACCAGGACTGCAGGCAAAGTCCTGGGGAGGCCAGTCATGTCCGTTCCCTCTGGGCCAGAAGGTGGCTGCAGACACCCCGAGGGCCCCAGGGCCAGCCTGGTCCTAGACGGTCACTGCCTCGGGCCACACATTCCCTGCCCAGTCACAAGACCAAAGCAATGGCCTGGGCCCTCTGCAGGGCCACAGAGAGGACCTGGGTTTGGGGACCATGAACACTGGGAATAGGACATGTCACACAGTCAGGCACCCCGGCCCAGGACCTGCCATAGGTGACGTCTGCTCTAGCGGGACCCTCACATCCACTTGCTGCCCAGCCTGCTGGGCCCTGTTTCTGGGGGTTGCACCTGGGGGCTGCCATCCCCTGGCTGTTTTGTGGGTGAGCTGGACACTGTCCAGGACCTCACTGTTATCTCCGCAAACCCCACGCAGCCCCAGGAGGCGGATCATCTCAGAAAGGAAGAGACTGAGGCTCAGAGATGCAAAGTGACGTGCTGGAGCTCACACAGCACTTGGCTGCAGGCAGGAGGCCAAGCAGGCTCCAAAACCCACTCAACCTCCCAGCGCCCAAAAGGCGTCCCAGGCCCCCAGGCCCCCAGCGAGCGCAGTGAGGTCTGTCTTCCCGGGCTCGCTTCTTGAAAAAGTTTAAGCCACCTGAGATGGCAGCTCCGAGCGGACCCTTGGAGAGCTGGAGGACATTCTGCCTCGGGGGGCCCCCTGGGCGCTCTTGACCTGGAATCACGAGTCCGGCCCACATCTCTGTGGTCTGCCGCCAGGGTCAGCCGGGGACTGCTGTTCTGAGGTTGGAGGGTTATTTTTAAACACCAAATTTGGCAAGGCTGGGGAGCCGGGGGAGGGCGTGTGGACAGCAGCAGAGCTGGGAGATGAATTAGACCCTCGGGGACGGGAGGTCCCTTGCACATGAGCCAGGCCACCAGGGCGGCGGGGAGGAACCCTGGGGCAGGGCCCCACGGCCTGGTGGGGGGTGACGGGACACCATTGGCCTGAAGCTCTGGCAGCCTTGGGGTCTCCCGCTGCCCCTCCTCAGCCCACCCTGCCTCCTCGGCACCTGGCCGAGTGCATCTCCTCTTGCGGGGACCACCCAGGGCGGCCAGGCCTGGGGCTTGGGCTGCTCTGCCTGAGGCCAAACTCATGTGACCTGGGTGAGCCATCGAGTCCCAGAGTCCTCTGTGCCGGAAGGGGCTTATGGGGTACGTGATCCACAGGCGCAGGTGTGACAGCTGAGACGGGGTGCCGGAGCCTCGCCCCCATGGAGCCCACGTGTCCTCCCAGCTGGCCTCTACCTCCGCGGTCCCAGGCCGGCTTCCCAAGTGCCTGCCTGCTCACCCTGCTTAGGAGGTCTGGCCTCGCCCACCCCAAGGCCTCCGAGCACAGCCTCACCCTCTCTGCTCCTCCAGCTTCAGCCTCCAAGGCCCATGGCTCCTCTGAGCCTTTGCACGTTCTGTTCCCAGCTGTGCTCGGTGCCTGAGTCTCCACCGAGGAGCCCACCCCAGGCCTCTCCTCTGCACCCCGTGGCTCCTGCAGGGGGCTCCCCAAACGCTGGCCCTCCCCACCCCAGGGCTGTGCGGCCTACTCGATCTGAGCGACTCTGAGAAGGGCACATGGGAGCAGGGGTCAGGGACAGGACACTGCCCCAGGGGCATGGTCCTCTTCAGACATGAGCCACACTGGCCCTGGCCCTGAATTTTCTAGCCCCGGGGACAGAGAAGGACCCAGGCTGGTCACTGTGGAAGCCCCAAGCCATCTCGCCCCCCTCCCCAGGGCAGGGTGGGAGGCCAGGGGAGGCGAAGGCCCGGCCCGGGCACCCGGGCTCTCAGCAGCTGGTGGCGCCCTCCAGAGCCTGGGCCTTGGCGGGGAGTGGCCCTCTCCCAGGTGCCTTCCCTAGCTGGCCTGGTGCCCCTGCCGACGCCATCCCACAGCCCTGCCGCTCTGCCACTGTGGGCCGAGCACGGCACGTCAAACAGGACAGGAAAGGCCCCGCCTTGGGACCTGCGGCCCGGGCAGGGTGGGGTCAGTCATCATGCCAGCCACATGATGCTCAGTGGCCAGACCTGCAGGATTGTCAGTGGCAGTCATGTTGGCGTTAACGTGGACGAGCATTCAGCAAGGACAGGGGACAGGCAGCCCTGCGGGTGGCAGGTGCCCATGGGTGTGTAGGAGCCTCACACGGGCAGGGACTGGGACCCGGCTGCTCTCCCCCATTGGCCCCTGGGCCTCGCACACCGTGGACTGCCCTGGCCAGCGCCAGCAGGCCCCGGCCCCCAGGCCGCCCTCTCCCCGCGCCCCTGGTGACGCGTCTGTTTTCAGGACAACACGTGCGAGGAGGTTATGAAACATCCCTGGAATGCGAAGACCAGGAATAAACACTGCTCAGACTCCATGCTGCCTGAAGCGAGATCAAAGCTTGTCCCTGTGACCCTCCTGTGCTCGCAGGAGGCAGCCGCAGGAGGAACTGGGACACGTCCTCTCACAGCGCTGGCTGGGGCCAACGTCTGAGAAACAGACACTGGTCAGAGCCACCTGGCCACCTGCTGTCGGGGCGCTGGGCTGCAGGACCACAGTGTGAGGGACCGGATGGGGCCCCGGGCCTAGCGCAGCACCGTGAGCCGAGCCCTGCTGGCCCCCAGCCCGGGGTCACTAGCGTGCCCACGGAGCCAGCCCTGCCAAGCCCACTCTGCTTTTGCCCGTTGCCTGAGCAGCGGGGGCGGGGCACAGGTGGGCACTTGGTGAACGTGCTGAGCCGTTGGAGTGACCTCAGAGAGGCGCAGGGATGGGCCCAGAGCTGCAGGGCGGCGGGTGTACTTTGAAGCAGGTCTGCTGCGGTGGCTCTGCGTGACAGCGCCCTCAGTCCCCAAACTCTGTGGAGTGGTAGCACTTGCCCGCTGGGTGACCCGGTGAGTGAGTGCGCTGGCCTCGGCCTCCTCACCGGCTCAGGCAACCATGGCCACCCTGGTGGGGACAGAAGGTGGACGGAACGGAGCAGAGGCCGCGGGGCACCGCGGACGGCGGGTATCTGGTGTTGCCCACTCAGCTCCTCCCAAGGCCAGCGTCTAGAGGACAGAGCTGGCCCCCACGCCCTGGTTCTCCAGTCCCCTCCCACGTTAGCTAGGCCTCGGGCGGCACGGTTTCCTTCCCTGCTGGGACAAGCTCCCAGAGGTGGGGACTTCCGTGCCTCCACACCCCCCACCATGCCTTGCGCACAGGAGGTGCTGGATACACACTCACTTCACCTCCAAGAGCGGACACCTGGACGGGAACTGCGGCGGCCAGGTGGGGGTGGGGGGAGCCCCGCAGACTGCAGGGGGCTGTGGGCGGGTGAGCAGGGCGGCAGCTTGGAGACCGCTCCCGTCCCCCCCGGCCCCTCGCTCAGGAGGACCGGCCAGCTGATGCCCACAGAAGGCCCCCTCCCTGGCCCCTGCCTTCTGAGCCCTGGGTCCAAGTTCTAAACCCTGTCCCTACCGCCCCCCGTTTCCCACCCTCACCCTGAGCCAGCTGTGTCCCCATTAGAGCTCTGTGGCTCTAGGGTGTTGGCCTGGCTGTCACCCTGCCCTGCAGGTGTGGACACCGGAGCCCGGGAGGGAGGGGCTCATGCGGCAGCTCCCGGCTGCTGGGTTCTCCTGGGGCCTCCCGGCCCCCCTCGGCCTCCTCCCTCGGCCTCCTCCCTGGGCCTCCCCCCTGGTTACGCAGGGGGTGGGCAGGGACAGCCGTGGCCCTTGGCAACTCGACCCTGTGTCCGCGGATTGTTGGGCTGCAGGGAGGAGATAAGGCAGCCTGGAGTCCCGCGGCACTTCCCGGTGGAGAGCACAAACATCACATGAGAGTGACTCACTCCAAGTGCCAGGCGGGGGAGGGGCAGCGATGCCTCGGTGGGTGGCCCTGCGGCTCTCTTGGGGCCTCCTGGGTGCCAGGGACCCAGGCACCCGGGAGAAGAGGAGCCAAAGCCCTGAGTCTCAGCCCCCATCAGGCCCGGGAAGCACCCCACTTTGACGGGGCTGGCAGGGCCCAGGAGGAGACGGAGGCGGCATCATCTCTCCATTCAGGAATCCTCCCTCTCGCCATCCCTCCTACGTTGCACAGCAACCAAACGTCCTTGTGCCACAACCTGGGGCATCCTGAGGGCGTAGGGAGGTCTGGGTCGGCACAGTGCTGGGAGCCGAGGTGGGACAGGTGGGCTGGCCTGCAGCAGACCAAGGAGGCTGGGCCTGCAGTGGCTCGCACCACTGCCTGGCACGTGCAAAGGCCCAGAGGTGGGCTGAGCTGGATGCGGGGTCGAGGAAGGGAACCAGGGATGGTGCCATAGGTGGGCAGGGCTTGGGTGCTCCGGGCACAGTGGGTGCTGGTGGTTACCTCACAACCCACAGGAACCATCCATAAAGAGGGCCGGTGAGGAAGGGGTGGGGAACCCAGACAAAAGGACATGGAAGGGCAAGTGGAGAAGGTGCACCATATGAGCACCTACTGTGTGCGGGAAGGAGACTCAGGAGGAGTGTGGCCCCCACACAGGCAGGGGCCTGAGTGGGCCAGGGGTCTGTCCCCTGGCCTCTGCCTGGCCGCTCTGGGCTGGCCTGCCGAGAACAGGAAGCCGCTCCCGCCCGGGGTGGGAAGGGAGCTGAGGAAGTGCATGTGTCCAAACCGAGGGTCAGAAGGCCAGGCCCGCGGGGAGCCAGCAGGGGAGAGCCAGAGGGAGCGCCAGAGGCTCCCCAGCCCCCACTGCTGGCCACTGCGTCCAGCTCGCCCCTCAGCCGAAGCTCTGCTCTGAGCCCCGTCCCCAACCCCACACGAGGACCTGGACACAGGGTGCCAGGCAGAGGAGCTCATGGGCACTTTGTCAAGGCCACACAGAGGCCAGTGGAGGAGACAGTCATGACCGGGCGGTCACATGCCAGCGTGGGCACCACACAGGGCTCCTCGCCACCCAGGCCACCTCCCTGGTGACAGACACCATCACAAGGTGCATGTCTGCGGGGGCTTTGCAGCCTTCTGGCTGCCCTCGGCCTGGGCACTTGTCCAGGGCAGGGACCCCGGCCTCGCTCCTGTGCCCAGCACCAGAGAGACCTGGAAACGTCCAGGGTCCTTATCTGCCAGGCTTCTGACTCAGGTGCCAGACCCCAGACAGACCTGGGCCACTCCCCTTCTGGGGCCCTGGCCCCTCTCCTGGCTCTTGGTCGCCATCAATCAATCCTAAGCCCCAACAAAAGGACAGCAGGGTGCCGGGCCTTGTGTAGTCAGCGGGGCGCCAGGCCCAGGCCGCTGTGCGTCTGGGGGAGCCCAGCCCTTCCAGGTGGAGCCCGGGTGGGCAGGTGGGCCCAGCTGCAGTCTGGGGTCAGGGCTGCCGCACCCTGGAGTGACCGTCCTCTGGTCCTTACGCAGCCGTCTCCGGGCTCACTGCCTTCTGCACCCCGGCTACAGTCCAGGGCTAGGGTGAACAGAGGCCTCTGGCTGGACAGGGCCATCCCAGGCCCCACCCGCTCATACTCAGCCTGTGAACCCCCTCTCGGGCCTCAGTCCCTGTGGTCAGGTGGGGCTCGGCGGGTCCTTGCAGGAGCCCCTCTATACCAGGCACTGGTGACATCTGCAGGGGACAGTCAGCCTCTTGAGGAAGGAGCCCAGAGCCCAGACGGATCTGCCCAGAGCGTCGTCAGCAGCTGGGCCGACCTCCTGGCTGACCCTCTTCCTGTCCCCCTGGCCCATCCCCCAGTCCTCTCCCCAGGGAGGATTGCCCCTCCTGCCCCTGTGCAGAGTGGCCCCAGGGCCTTGGCTGTGCAGCCGCACGGCCCCTGCCCCCCAGGCCCAGGCCCCCACGTACCGCGTCCCTCTCAACCTAAGCTGGCATTTCCACTGCGTCCAGCGCCCAGCTCTGGGTGGCATTTAAAGCTGGGCCACACAGAAGCCAGCTGCCCTCTCCCTCCCCGGTCCTGGAGCTCGGCCTCCCCTGAGCCAGGCCGGAGATAAACTCCTTTTTCATCCCTTTTGGTGGACAGAGCACAGCAGCCAGGAGGCCCGCATCTAGCCCTGGTCCCTAGCCTGGGGCGGGCGGCCATCGTGAGACCCGAGGAGCCTCGCGCAGCCCGGGTGGGGAGGGGGCTTGGCTCTCATGATCTGGAGGTGGACACAGGAGTGCAGAGTTTATGGCAGGCGCCTGGCAGCAGAGCCCTGAAGGATGAGAGTAGGCAGGGTGTCCCTGCAGAGGACCAAGAGCCAGGTGGGGTCGCAGCTGCCCAGCAAGGTGGGACATGGCAGCTCTCTGCTCGGGTCCAAACATCCTGCTCAAGTTCCCGCTCTGCCTCTTCCCAGCTGTGAGACCCTGGGCAAGTCCCTTGGCCTCTCTGAGCCTGGTGAGGCATGAAAGGATGGACAGGGCGCAAGGCTCGGTTTGCTCTTCACAGCTGTCCTGCGCGCAGGAGTCCCCCTTCCCTGGGTCCCAGGGTGGGGCCCCAGGAAGGCCAGCTGTGAGCAGGCCACAAGGATAGGGTTTTATGTCCCCCTGCACACGGTGGCTTCTTATCCCAGCCCCTGGCTTTGGGGCCATCACCAGCACCCCCTTTCTCCTGGGCAAAGGCCTGGGCCCCGGCACCTCACTAGGACACCCACAGCAGCCCTGTTTCTAGGGGAGGACCTGGAGGGCGCCCGCACCCAATCAGGGGCAGCACCACCGGAACCCAGGCCTCCAGATTCAGTGCTGGCGGGGGGCGGGGGGGGGCACAGCTGTGACAGGGCACAGAAGCAAGGGCCTGGGGCACCCAGGAGCAGGCTAAGGGGGTGTCGAGGGTGTCCCATCCTGACACCTGTCATTGACAACAAGCAAACAAAGAGGGCATTGCCTGGAATGGTGGAGGGTACCAAGGCCCAGGAAGAGGGACGGACCCCATCCCGGGCTTGGAGGGCAGCAGGTGAACCTGGCACCAAGGCTGAAAGAGTGTGTACAGGCCGGGGCGGGCAGCGACCAACATCCAGCCGCTCGGGAGGCTGAGGCAGGAGGATCTCAAGTTCACAGCCAGCCTCAGCAACTTACCAAGGCCCTAGGCAACTCCGGGAGGCCCCGTCTCTAAACAAAACAAAGAAGGGCTGGGGGTGGCTCAGCGGCTAAGTGCCCCCGGGTTCCATCTCAGTCCCAAACAAAGTTTGCACATAATCCAAAGTCTGCAAGAGGGCAGAGGGCCCACCACAGCCAGCCGGGCCCACGGGGGGCAGGGGGTCCCACATTCTCCAGAAGGCTGCGTTCCCTGCGCCCAGGACCGGGGTTTTCCGATCCCAGGAAGGACTGGACCCTGCTGGATTCCCAGCCTCCTGCTAAGTCCCGGGGACACTGCCCTGGGGGGCTTCCTGGTCATAAACTCTCTCTGGCCCTCATTTCTAAGCGAGGGCCACCAGGTGATAAAATGTCCTGGTAATTCAGGGGGATCTGACCTGGAGGACTCAGGTAACCGCAGAATCCCCAGGTCGCCTCTCACCTGGCCCCACCCCCACGTGCCTACACCTCCCAGGTCTTGGGGAAGAGGCTGGGGAGGCCCTGCAGATGCCGAGTTGCTGCCTGCACTAAACCCTGCGTTGCCACCTGGCCTCAGGTGACTCAGAGACCTGGGGGATGGGCTCTATCCAGTGCTCAAAGAGGTGACAGTGGGTGACCTCTAGACACATGTAGATCACGGACCTGCCTACAGAGACCAGGCAAGAGAAAGGCCCCGCCTCCCATTTGTCACACTGCTGCACCCCAGGACGCGACAGCAGGCCCCGCGTGGAATCCAGACTCGGAAGAGACCCCAGCGGGTACCGGCTGGGCAGCTGCGCTCCTGGGTGAGCTCAGGATGGGCACCAGCCAGGGCCGGAGCTCACCAGCACGGCCTTGGACCAGACGGAGCCTCAGGTTCCCCATCTGTCTCGGGGGTGGTGACCAGACGCTAGAATGAGATCAGGAATGTCCCCAAAGGCCCACGTGTTGGAGGACGGAGGCCCGCTGGGCGCTGCTGGGACGTTGTAGAAACACTAAGAGGTGGAACTAAGCGGAAGTCTTCCCATCATGGGGTCCACTGGGACCTAGCCCTTCTCTTCCCCCTCCTCGGTGTCCCCAGCCTGAGGGAGGGGCTCCCTCCACCACACACCCCGCCACCATGTGTCACCTCGCCAGGCCTGATCAACAGGGACAAGTGACCGAGACCCCCAAAGTGAGCACAGCGACCCTCCCGCTTCTTGGGTCAGTTAGCTCCGATGTTTCGCGGCAGTGACGGACACTGGCGGACACACCAGCAGAGCCCCAGTGGACAGAGAGCTCCTCGGAGGGCTGGCTGGGGCGCCTGGAGCACCGTCCTGGGCCCTGCTCAGGAGCAGCTGACCAGGGCAGGACCCCAGCCACCTCTGCTGGCTCAGAGTGTCGGGGGCTGGGGGCCTTCATCAAGAGCCACTGGCTAGGTCAGAGGAGGGCACTTGCCACACATGGCCAGACAGTAGAAGTCCCTGTCCCGGGCCACCAGGCCTCTGTCACCCTGCCATTGTAGATAAGAAGTGGCCACAGACAACCTTCCCGCGGTGCCGTGATCTAATAAAGCCTCATGAACACAAATGGGCAGCCCTGGTTTGAGAAACCCTAGGCCAGGCCCCGCCTCCCAGGACGGCCCACAGACCTGGCCCTGGGAGCCGCTGCTCGTCCTGCCCTGCCCGGGGGTCCAGGGCGCTGGCCTGCAGGTTGGAGAAGTGGCCCGCAGCACCTGCCGGGCACCACGCAGCAGGTTCTTGGGTGGCGGGGAGTGAAGGGAGCAGTGGGAGTGGGAGGGGGGAGGGGACGCTGCGGAGCGGTTATAACAAACCAAGTCACCAACCGGCTAATTGGCAGCAGCTGCTGCTCCAACCAGAGACTTGTCAGCTGTGATTAAGGGGAGTTGCCTTCAGGCCAATCAACTCCAAAATCATGCAAATGGGGCTGCCCAGGGAGACCACAGGGGTGGTGCACAGCCCCACGCCCCCAGGGGTGCTCTGAGCCCCTCCCGGGCCTGGGGGCCGGCCACCCCTCCGCGGGTCTGTGGCAGCCCGTGCCCAGGGCCACTTCTGGTGTTGACGAGCTCCCGCCCACTCTCTGCGGAACTGGCACCAAAGCTGCTGAGGCCACCACAAGGCAGGCGGGGACCAGACGCTCCTCTCAAAAGGGTCGCTGCCCACTGATGACGGGGGGCTGGTCAGCTGCGCTCACCCTTGTGGGTCACATTCAGGCCCTGGCTGGACAGGGAGGTAGACGGGCACCTCCAGAGGTGGCAGGAAGAGGCTCCCGTCCCCCCTCCGAGCACCCCAGAGCCCTCGCTGCCCACAGCTGCTCACTGAGCGCAGATGTGAAGGACGGCCTCCTCCTGGACAACTCTCCTGCAGCCCGTGGCCCCCAGGCCCGACAGGCCCCAACTTGAGCTCCTCAGCCATGACACCAGCCCCCTGGCCATTGTGGTCGGCTGGCCCCTCCCCCGCGGGTCACCCTGGAAGATGAGTGTGGGGTGCGGGGCACGGGGACGTCACGGGAGAGGGCGAGCCCTTCTCATCCATGCCCCAAACCAGACACCAGCTTAGGCCCACGCACCCCTGCAGGTGCACAGGGGTCCCTGTTGGGGTCTGTGGAGATGGCCCTTAGTGCCCTCTTCGTGTGCCTGGAGGGAGGGTCACCAGGCCGTGGGGGGCAGGCGGGGGCTGGCCTGCCGTCAGGCCTAACTGGTGCAGCCATACGCAGGCCAAGGCCGGAGCCCTGGGGTGTTCCTCTGTCTTCCTGGGGCTGGGGCTCCTCTCCAGCCCGGCTGCCCGTGGGGGTGACCCTCCTCTGCAGCCGGACAAGCCTGGGGCCCTGTGTCGTGCTCCCCAGGCTCAGCCTCAGCGGTGCTCCCCAGCCAGGCTCCAGGGAGCACAGCCCAAGGCCTGCCCGGAGCACGGGGCAGCACCCGGGGCTCCAGGGGCTCGGCCTGCCCACACCAGGGGGCTTCCTGCTTGGCAGAAACAACAAATGTTGCTTAGAAATGGGAGAAAAGTTGCTGAGTTCTGTAGTCCGCGTTGACATCTGGGCAGACGCACTCGGAGGTCTAATTAGCTCGCCGCTCTGGGGGACAGTGGCTCAGAATTTTCCGGGAACTGAGAGGTAACATCAAACATGGCTCTTGAAAGAGCTTTGTCGGCAGAAATCCCAGTGAGAACTGGGGCGGCGGGGGCGGGCCTCCGGGGGGAGGCGGCAGCAGGCCTGGGCGGGCAGCAAGTGGCCAGGAAGGACAGGTGGGCTCGCCTGGCGGCGGGGAGCACCTGGCCCTGGCCAGGTGATGGGGCTCTGTGACCTCCACTCCCGTAGTGGGGTGCCATCTGGCCACACATGGGTGGCAGGAGGATCGAGCACGGGGGTCCCACAGCTCGCCCGTGGCGGATCTGGGAGGACAACCAGGCTCTGGCTCCCCCCAGGACACCAGGCGGCCACCCGGCCATCCACGCATCTCAGGGTGCCTCAGGACAGGTGCTCAGATACCCTGGCTGCAAAGGCCCTGGTGCTGTGGCTTCGACCTCCACTGTCAGCTGTGGGGACCTGTGGGGTCTGCCGCCTCTGGAGGCAGCACCCAGACAAGATATGTAGGCAGCTGCCCCCCCAAGGTGGGCCGGGAGGAAGACTCCTGAGTACCTGCTCCGTCCAGCCCCGGGCTGGGAGGTTCTGCAGCCCCGTCTCCTGTAGTTTTCAAAAGTCGAGGGGCTCCTGCCCTCGGTTTGCAGACGAGAAAACTAGGCCTCAGAGAGGCTCGGTCGCCTGCTCATGGTCACACAGCAGCTGAGCTACTGGGATTTGGGTCTAAGCTGGTCTGACTTCAAAGTCAAGGTTCTTTCAGGCTCAGATTCCTGGCCTCAGGTGTTGTGGGGCCGAGGTGGGGGGGCGGGGGAGGAGGCCATTGTGGAACCAAGCCCTTCCTGGCTGCTGGACTTCCTCTCCCTCCCAGGGACGGGAACAGGCCATCTGGGGGCTCCACTGCTCCTGCCCCCCAGGGACGAACCCCTGCTCCCTGCAGCCCGGGGGCCTGTCCCTCCGGGGGCAACTCCACTATGCCTGTTGCTGGACATCACAATCAGCACTTGGCCAGAGGGGGACCAGAGACCAGGCTTGGACGCAGATGGCAGATGGGCTCTGACCCCACCTCCCCACCAACAGGTCACCCCAGTTAGGCCTCGGTGTCCTGTCCTGCGTCCTCCCTCCCCGTCCTCCTCCCCTCCAGCCCCAGACGGGAAACTCTCAGGGAATCCACGGTGCCAGCCTGGTTCTGGGCCCTGGGAGCAGCGGGGGCCTCACTGACAGGGGGCAGGAAGGTGGTTCTCTGCCCAGCGTCCGTGGCCACACAGAGGCCCTGTCATGACTGTGATCCGCCCAAGGTCCACGTGGGCTCCCCGAGGCTGGCACCTGGGCAGTGCCCCTCTGAGACCCCCTGGCTGCCAACCAGGCTGCGGGGGAGGCGGCCGCGGGCAGGGGCGGGCCAGAGGGGAGGAGGGGCAGGAGGAGGTGACAGACCTGGGTCAGCCGTGGACTTCTGCAAATCAAGGCCGGCTCCGCCTCCTCCCCACTGAGCCGGGAGAAAACAGCTTTCACACTGTATTTTCTGATTCTTTTCACTCTTGTGCTGCTAAATCGATCCGGAACAGATTGTCCAGTTGTTTGAATCTCGGGAGCGAAGTCTCCTGATCTCTCGCCAGCCGGAGCGGACTCTGCCAGGCCCTCGCCCGCTGGCCTCCTGGTGCCAGGGTCCAGCTGGAGGTCCAGGGTGCCCTCGGTGGGAGGGTGATGCTCCTGCCCAGGGACCCACTGGGACCGTGGTGTCCCTGGAAGGGAAGGACAGAACCAGCTGGGCACCGTGGGGAGCAGGGCCACACCGGGGCCTGGGCTGGCCTGCCTTCTCCCTGTCCCCCACCAGGAGGGCACTGAGTCACACAGAAGCAAGGAGGGCAGTCAGCTGTCACCTCTGGTGTGGGTGGGTGGCACCTGGGTCCTGCCAGGTGGGTGAATGGCAATGTCTGCCTGGGCACAGCGTGGGGCGTGGCATTCCAGCCACATAAGTGGCACCTGGTGGCTGGGGTAACTGTCCTGAGCGCTCAGGGGTGGGCCCTCCGCAGCCTGGGTTCCTGCTCAGCTTCCCACAGAGGCCAGGACGGCCATGCTGAGGCGCTGGAAGTTTCCAGAATCATCCCCCGAGGCTCCGCTGGTGTCCCTCCACCCGTCCTCATGGCCACCACGCCTCTCTGTGAACACCCCTTCCCTTTCCTCCTGCATCATACCCCACACCTGGCTCCTCTTAGCAGGAATCAGGCCTCAGGACAGGACAGGTGACTGTCCACGTGTCCCCAGAGACAGCAGCCCACCAGGCAAGCCCAGTGTGATCTTGGGAGGGAACAAACTCTCCACATGTGCTGGGCAGATAGATGGCTCCCACTCCCGCCTGACACCTGCCCCCCCCCCCCCCCCCCCCGCAGGAAGCCACAGGGGGCGGGAAACAAAGTTCAGTCTTCAGAATCCACCTCCCGGGAACTCTGGGCCAGAGGAGGCCCGAAGAGGCCCGAGGAGGCCCGAGGAGGCCCCGTGGAGGCCCCGTGGAGGCCCCGTGGAGGTCCGAGGAGGCCCCGTGGAGGCCCGAGGAGGCCCCGAGGAGGCCCGAGGAGGCCCCATGGAGGCCAGCAGCTCTGACTACAGCTCCCCAGGCGGGGCCAGGCCAGCCCTTCTCGGGGCTGGTCTCCCTGATCTCCCCCAGGGGACCAGAGGAAGGAGTGGCAGAGTCCTCCCTGGGGCACTCTGCATGCCCCGGGCCAGCCTGGCCTGGACACTGTCTGGGAGACCTGCGGGGCCACTTCTGGAGCAGCCCGGTCCCTGGGGCTGTTCTGTGGCTGCAGTGGCCTGGTTCTGCCCGCAGGTTGGAGGGACCTCCACACCCTGCCCTGGCCCTGTGGCCGGGACCCCTCAGGAGGCCTGCCACCCACTCGGCCCCGCCACCCAACTCCCCTGCTCTGGAGCTGCCCGTGCTCCCTACTGCCCAGGAGGGACGGAGGGATGGGCCGGGCCCTTCCTCCGAGTCCCAGTTCTCCTTCACACATCCCAAGTGACATTCCAAGGCTTGACGGCTCCCAGGGGAGGCAGTGTCCTCCTGGGGTGGGGGACATGACGACGGGTTTCCTTCAGCACAGGGATCTCTGAGCGGAAGGACAGGAAGCCCTGGGCTAGACCCGGCTCTGCCCAGAACTGAACTGCTAGGGACGAGGTCACTGTGCACAGCACAGGGTGGCCCTGCAGCCCCGCCCCACGGGGAAGCTTCTGCCCAGTCCTCAGGCTTCGCCCGAGCTGAGGCTCCCTGGCTCCTGCCGGCCCTCCCTCCCTCCCTCCCCCGTGCACAGCTGACCGGGGCTGGGCGCTGGCCGCAGAGCCCTCAGCAACACCAGCCTCCACCCTTCAGCGGAGGAGCTCTGACCTGCCCTGCGGCTACAGCCTCCTCCTGTTTCCATTACGTATCACAGAGGCTTGATAACAACAAGGACAGGAAGATTTACTATCCCTTGCTACATCCAAGACTCGCACCAAGCAGGCTCCTTGGATTGATTCACCTAATTCTTGTAAGAACCCTGAGAGGTGGAGACTGTGCCCATCTGTAGACCAGGAAACCGAGGCTCAGAGAGGGCATGTAACCAGCCCAAAGTCACACAGCTAGTTGGAGCACAGAACAGGATTCAAGCTCTCTCCCTCCAGAGCCAGGGGGTAATTGGGAGGGTTCCCACTGTCACTGATCTGGGTACCTGAAACCTCTCAGTTCCCACCTCCAATCCCCACGACCACCTGTGCAAATTATTGTGACGCTCTTATCCACAGGGTTTTGAAAAGGGCAGCACTGAAGCCCGAGGCTGCTCATCAGCAGAGGAGCTGGACTGGTGCCCAGGCCCGGGCTGGCCTCCCCTCCCGCCCCGCAGTTGCCATGGCGCTGGGCGGGCGACCTCACTGCCGGCTCCATCCTGTCCCTGCCGCGGAGGTCCCTATCCCAGGGGCCCAGGGTCGCTTGGCTCCTGCCCAGCTGCCCCAGAGGAAGGTCACCGACGCAGCGATATCGACGGTGACGCCTGCAGTGACCCTGGGCGGGCAGGCAGGTGCTGAGCTCACTGAGGCTTTGGGGGAGCCACCTGGTTCACCCATTTCCCGGCTGAGAACACTGAGGCTCCAGGGGTCACACAGTTTGCCCAAGTCCCAGAGTAAGGGGCAGGCGGAGGGGAGACTTGTGCAGGTGGAGCCCCGCACCCCGCGGGAGATCAGCCCCGGCCTCCCTCGGCCGTGGCCCTGGTGATGGGCCCAGCTCAGTGGCTCGGCTCATTCCCCGAAGGCCTCTCCTCCTGGGGGCAGACACCGGCAGCTACACAGGGATGCCACGTCCCCACCGTCCCCAACGCTTCCAGAAGCCCGAACCATCAACCGCACAGACGTGGCCCTCGGAGGCCCTGGTCTCGGGTGGGGCCGAGGGCTGGCAGGCCAGGCCTGGGGGCTCCTGAGGACGCAGCCCCTGCAGGTGCAGAGAGCCTCCGGCACGCCCTCTGTGGCTGCAGGGGCAGGCTCGGAGCCCAGCCCGGGCTGGGCATCAGCAGGACCCACGTCCCAAAGCCCAGGCCTATGGCAGCTGAGGAGTGAGGCTGGGGGGCGGAAGGGGCTCCCTGGACGCTGGGGTCGGAGTCCAGGGCTGTGGTTTCACTTCCACGGAAGGCCCTGCCCTTGTTCTCCTGCCAACACGGAGCCCGGGAGGGGGATTCTGGGCCAGAGGCCCCCGCCCCCGCCCCAGCCGACTCGGCCCCTCCCTGCCGTCCGCTGGGCTCTCCTCAGGGAATCGGGCAGCCTGTCCTAGGTGGCCAACTAAGGAGAGCCTGAGAAGCCACCCGGAGCCACCAGCTGAAATCTGAAGAGCCCCGGAGGCCACGCCCCTGCTAGGCGCACGTCCAGCCTTCCTGCCGCTGCTCCTGGGAGACCGCGCCCTACCCACCCCGAGACCCCAGCTGGAGCCGCCTCCTCCAGGAAGCCCTCCCGCCCCTCTCCTGGGTCCCCCTGCCCCTCTCCACTGCCAGACGGTTCCATCCAAATGGTCCCTCCTGTCCCTGGGCCTGGCCCCGACCCCACGCGACAGGTGCCGGGGAGCAGGCAAGGAAGAGAAGCTGCCCACGTTTCCCGCTGCTCTATAAACCAGGTCCTCCGCGGGGAAGGAGCCCAGAGGGAAAGCAAAACCCGGGCGCCCGCCGCGCGGCCAGGCAGCCGCGGAGGTCCCCGCTGGGGTGCGGCGGGGACGCCCTGATTTCCAACCTGTGCCAGTGTCTGAGAAAACGCCACTTTAGTTTGAGCCCGTCGGGCGCGAGCAGCCTCGGAACCTGGCGCAGGAGACGGACTCCGCAGCCGTCCCCAGGCGTGGCCGGGGCGCGGCGCCCGGGGAGGGATAATCCGATTATGGAGCTGGGTTTGGAAGACCAGGGTTTCTCTCATTTTCCAGGGAAGTGTGAACAGAAAAAAAAAAAATTTTTTTTCCCTCCCAGGGCTCTGTTAAGAGCGTGCAGAGCTTAATTCAGTGTTAAACGGTGTAATTTGGGAAACTCATGCATTATTTCTTAATTTCACCGGGGCGCGTGCGTGCATCGGCTGAGGGAGCACCGGCGACAGATGGGCGCCCCGCCCCGATAGGTGCTCCATTCACCAGCCCCAGAACCGGGTGGCACGTGCAGGACTTCAGGGAGGGAGCCCTGGGGACTCTGGGGTGAGCGTCTGCCCCCTCCAACCCCAGGCCTGAGGCCTCTGGACAGTGCCCACCGTGTCTGGTGGGGCATCCTCGCCCTCAAGGACGTCCAGTTTGCTGTGTGACCTTGACGCATCCCCAGCCTGCTCTGGGCCTCGCTGTCCCCATCTGCACGTGGAGATGAGCAGGACCTGCAGGCCGCTTCCCAGAGGCCGCAGAAGGCCCGGGAGGCTGTGTTCTGCTCCCTCTGTCCTGCCCCCAGACTGGCCAGGGGGGCAGGGCTCCCAGGCTGAGGACCCCGGACACTGCAGTGCCCTCCTGGTACTTTCAGGGGCCCCATGTCCTCAAGTTACTGGCAGATGGGCTCTGACCCATCCCAGTGAAGGGCTTCCAGTGAGGGACCCAGGAAGGTCCCCGCACACTCCCAACCAGGCCAGGACCCAGAGCAGAGG
Source organism: Marmota flaviventris (assembly GCF_047511675.1). Taxonomy (NCBI): domain Eukaryota; kingdom Metazoa; phylum Chordata; class Mammalia; order Rodentia; family Sciuridae; genus Marmota; species Marmota flaviventris. The sequence goes on along the minus strand of NC_092500.1, from coordinate 5,102,374 downwards.
AGGGAGGGGCTCGTCACAGCAGGTGGGGGTGGCGCAGGGCTGGGAGGGACCTCCAGGGCTCCAGCGGAGCAGGGTCCTTCACACGTCCTCCAGCGGGTGCCCCGCTCTGGCTGCGTGTAGGTAGGAAGCTGCCCGGGGGCCCACAGGCAGTTATGGGGTCCCCTCGGCCTCCCAGGGGTCCCACAGGCAGCAGGCCAAGGAGAGCCCTGCTGCAGGAAGGAGGGCGGGGGAGGGAGGCAGGAAGAGTGGGCCCTCCTGCCAGGCCCCAGGCAGCGTCAGCAGCACCTACAGAGCTGGGGCACCACAGGCCTCTCCCCAGGAGCGCGCCTCTCCTCACCCTCTGGCCGCAGGTGTCCAGGACCGTGCCCTACAGAGGATGGTGAGGAAAGGAGCCCCACTGTGTTAGGAGTTGATGATAGATGGTTTCAGTTACTGCCACAGAGAACAGCGGGGAGAGCCACAGCGTCCATCCTAAGACCAGTGTAAATCTGTTGTGTCAATCAACTGGACAGAAGTGAAAGCCACAGAGGCTGAATTAGCAGAGACAGCGCCTCCCTAAGCAAGGAGGTGAAATCTTTCCTCTAAGGGTAAGACTGAGCCACACTCTGGGTCAGTTCAGAGGAAGACAAACAGGACGATGACTAGCGGTGAGTGTCGGCAGAACCTCCACCTCACCACGGGTGCCGGCCCTGGCTCCCAGCAATACGGTGGCGGTGGGGTGGTGAGATCCTGCCTGGTGCTCACTCCCACCTCCTGAGCCGGCTTCCCAGCTTCGGCTTCTCTGTGCAACACAATCAGTGACTGCCGGCTGGGCGCAGGGTGGCGCGGGGGTCAGGTGAGGCGCGGGGGCTCTGCCTCTACTCCCCACAGCCCTTGGCTGGGTGGCCTTTGGGCTTCCCTGCCCAGGGCACTCCCACTGCAGCGGGGCGCAGCTGTGGCCGTATAAACAAAGTCCTCTGTGGCAACAGGACGGCTGAGCAGCCAGACCTGGGGTCCCCGGCCCACCCCTGGAAGCCCAAGCCTGGGCAGCCCTCTCCCCTCCGGATGAAGTGCTCCGAGGGGCGGGGGGTGGCTGAGGGTTAGGGACTCTCCTAGAGAGCGGGCACCAGATGCCCTCTGCCACTGCCAGCACCTGGCCCCTCCCCGCCCACCTGCTCTCCAGCCACCCCCTCGCCCAGCCTGGGGGTCCCTGCTCCAGGCTGCCCCAGCTGCGCGCCCTCCCCTGGCTCTCGGGCCTGCAGGGCCAGGAGGGCACGGCCTCTGCGTATCACTGTGCACGGAACTCTAGGCCGCACCCCTCCTGCATGGGCAGCGACGGACGGGCCTCCAGGCGGCTCTCCCTCCGCAGGGCCACCCACAAAGGTTGGAGCAGCCCCAGCCCCTCCACCTCCACCTCCTGCCCAGTCCAGCTGCCCCAGTGAGCTCCAGGCTGGGTGGCCCAGGAGAGGGACACTCATACACACTCACGCCCCCCAGTCACCTCCCTCACCTGCCCTGTCAGTGCAGGGCCTCTCACATGCCTGCACAGAGCCCGAACCAGGGAGACAGTGACATCAAAGACAATGGCCAAAGCCCCTGCCCGATGCTCTCAGCTTGAGCCCCACGGGGCCAGAGCGGCCGGGCAGCAGGACTTTCTGGTCACCTCTTGCTCGACACCCCCTCCAGCCAGGAGAGGAGCCTCTCTGGGGAGGCACGATGCTGGGAGGAGGGGTCCTGCATGGGGCCTTCACAGACACAGGGACAGGGACAGGTCCCCATTCTGGGCAAGTCCGACAGGCATGGGATGGTCCTGGGTTGACACCAAGGACCGAGTTGTTCAGATCCAGGTTCTGAATGACATTTCCAACTAACCCCCGTGACCTACCCAGAGACTGCCCTTCCCAAAGGCCCCTGGACCTTCCCATTCCTGGGCGCTTGAGGCCATCGGAACCAGGTGACGGGAGGAGGAACTGGCCATCAGTCTGGGTCTGAACGGCTGAGGAGTTCAGCCACCACAGCCAGCAAGTCACAAGCCCTCGGGGACTGAAGGCCTCTGAGCCCATGCCTGGGGCCAGGCCCGCAGTTTACATACTCAGAAACCAAGGTCCAGAGGAGGCAGGGGCTGTCCGGGGTCACACAGCCATGATGGCTGCCTGGGAACTTCCAAGTTCTGCTGTGACCTCATAGCAACCTTTGGCCGTGGGCATGGCCCTGGATCAAGCTCTCTTTCAGATGAGGAAACCGAGGCTCAAGGAGTCGAGAGCCTTGCTCAAGGTCACAAAGCCAGGACTGCCAGGGCCAGGGCAGGGGCACTCCTGCAATCCTTGCCATCACTTTTTGCTCTCCCCAACCTCGTCTGGACAGGAGCTGTCACTCAGCCCATGGACCACAAGGCCCAGAGAGGTAGGGGAGACACACAGGCACACACAGCTCTCCCCACGGGTTACATAACCCCTTCCCACCCACTGACCCCTGGTTGGGGGGCAGCCTGCACGCCTGAGGCCACCAGGAAGGGAGTGGCCTGGCCCACCAGCGGCTTCCCTCTCTCCCAAGGCAAACAGTTGGAGGCAGCTGGGTGCCCTGGGTTTTTCTCCTCCCTTCTTTTTTCTCCGGCTGAGTAACAAATACTAATACTAATAATGATAATAATAATTAGAATAAATATAACCTGAAGACGCTTGGGGTCTCGTTTCTATAGCAACCGCTGGAGCTAATGAGCTTCCGAGGCGGCTGCCGGGCCACCCAGCCCCGAGCGCGGGATCAATATTGATTCGGCACCAGGAAGCGGCGGTGGCTCCGCAGGGACCACGCGGCGGAGTGGGACTGAGGGGCACGCACTTGGGGGGCTTTTCCCGTCCCTCACGCCGCCCAGCCGGGACTCCTGGAACCTGCCAGGTCCGCAGCGTGAACCTGCCTGGTCCCTGCCCGCGCGGCGCGCACCGGGCTCCGGCTTGCTGCGCTCCCGGACTCGGTCCTTGGACGCTGGTCCCCACCTCGGACGCGGATTCCGGTCCCGGCTGCCGCGTCCCTGCACGGTGCGTCCCGGACTGTTCCTCCAACCTAGGCCCCTTCCTCTCTCGCGCGGGTTCAACGATCCCCACCTTGGCGAGCCCCGGAGCGGACCCCAACGCCTGGGCACCGGCTGCCCCGCAGGCTCCAGCTCTACACTCCGGCTGGTCGTCCCCGGCCCCTCTCCAGAGCCCTGGACCCAGTGCACCTGACGCGCCTCGCCCGGAGCGCCCGCCCTGGCCCGCGCGGCTCGCGCACCCGGCTCCCCGCCCCGGGCCGCAGACCCCGCCCCCCGCGCGGACCCGCCCCCGCCGCCCCGCCCCCCGTCGCGACCCCCGCCCGGCGCCCCCTCCCCCGCGCCGCCCCCGCTCACCTCGTGCTCGTCGCCGGCTCGCTCCTCGCTCCGCAGCCGGAGCCGGCGCCCGCGGGAGCCGCCGGCTGGGGCGCGGGGGCTGCCCACGCCCGGCCGTGCCCCCGCCCCCGCCGCCGCCGCCGCTGCCGCCGCCGCAACAGTTGTCCCGGCTCCGGGGGCCGCGGGGACTCCGGGCTCCGCGGCTCCGGGTCGCTGGATGCACGGCGCCCGCTTCTAGGCGCGCCCGGCGCGGCGCGGCTCCGAGGCTCGGGCCGGAGCCGGGGCTCGGGCTGGGGGTCCCGCCGACCCCCGCATCCCCGCGCGCCCGCCCCGCGCGCCTACTCCGCGGCCCGCGCCGCCCCGCCGCCCGGCAGCCCCGAGCCCCGCGCTGCGCCCGCCGCCGCCGCCGCCGCGCTCATGCCGCCGGCCCGCGCCCGCCGCCGCCGCCGCCGCTGCCCGCTGCGCTCCCGCCGCGCCGCGCGCTCCGCGCCCTCTGCTGCCCCCTCGCCGAGCGCTGCCGGCTGCCCTCGCGCCGCCGCGCCCTCGCCGCCGCCGGCCGTCGCCCTCGCGCTCCTCGCCGTCCTCCCTTCCCTTCGCGGCGCCCCCCGCTCTTCCCCTCTCCACCCTTGTTTTTCTCCGAATGTTTCTTTTGCGACTGTCCCCTTCCTTCCTTCCGCGGCTCGTCCTCTCACTTTCCCTCCCTCCCTCCCTCCCTCTTACTCCGTCTTTGTTCCTCCCCGTCCTTCCTTGGCTCCTTCCTCGCTCCTTTGTTCCTCCTCCCTCTTTTCCGCCTTCCCCTTCCTCCCTTCTTCCTCCTGTCTTTCCTTTCTTCTCCCAGCCGCCTCGGACTCCGGCCCTCCCGTCCCCACACACTCACCTGCTTCCTTCCCAGCTGCTCCCCCCTCCACCTCTGCCGGACCCTCCGCCTCTGCCCCTTTGCCAGGTGGACAGACCCCTGCGCGCTGCCCCTCTTGCCCTCTGCTCCAGGAGGCCCCCCCCCGTCACGTCCCTGCTGGTGTTTCCCACCAGCCAGACCCTGAGCCAGACGGTCAATGCCAGGGTCAGCTGGCCACAGGCAAAGAACTCTCCACATCAAACAACACCCTCCGTCCAGGCTGTCCTGACCCTCCTGGGCCACACTGGGGTCCTGTCCTGTCTCCACCCCAGCATCCCCCCACTTCTTGTCTGACCCCCGTTTCATCTGTCACCAGCAGGAAGAGGCAGTGCTTCACTGTCTGGCCTCAAGCCAGTGCCCCTCGACCTCCCCACCTCCCTCGGTCTCTGCCCTGTGGCCTCTGGTCACAAAGGACTTGTGGGGAGGACCTAGCTGCCCCATCCTCCTGCGGGGGGAATGGCCAGGAATGTGGTTCGTCCCTAACCATTTTTGGAAAGAGAATAAGTTTAAGCATCTGGATGGCAGGCCTTGGAGAGCGTCCTACCTAGTGTTGACCGCCCGAGTTGCCCGCATAGCTGGGTCTGATTCTGTTTTCATGGACAGGGGTCAAAGCTCATCCCTTCATACAGGATATTGTATTTATTCCTAACTACAGCACTGGGTGGTGTCCTTCCCCCTTCTTAGACAAGGCAACCTGAGCTCAGAGAGGTTAGGCTCCTTCTCTGAGCCACACAGCTGGCAGGGGCAGAATTGGACTCCCACCTGGATATGCCTGACCTCTGAGCTCCGGCCCTTCACTTTCCCTGGCTCCCAGGTGCCCTCAGCAGCACTGGGGAAGGGCGGGCCTGGGAGGGCTGCCCCTAGTTTTGTGTGAACCAGTTTCAGCAAGTGCAGGCAACTTGCCGGAGACCCCAGTGCTGATCAGGAGCAGCTGGGGGTCCGTATGGCACTTCTCGTGCTGCATTCAGTGCTCCTTTCAGGGACAACAGGGCTCAGGGAGGCTTGGCTGTGTGCCAGGGTACCCAGCTGGCGGGCAGAGTGGTGCCAGGGCACATCCTCCAAGCCTGCAGCAGTGGGGTGCCTTGGTCTCCCCATCTGTCACACAGGCATCTGTGCCCTCCCCCCCTTCAGGGGACATGGTCTGAGCTGCTGAACTTACCTCAAGGACCAGGCGAGGGTCCTGACCAATGGCTAGAGGGCACCAGAGACACCTCAGCTAGTGAGGTCAGGGCCACCGGGAGGGCGGGGGAGGCGGCAGCCAGGGCACAGGGTTGGAGCAGGGTCTCTCACGGCCTCTGGCACAGCACAGAGCAGAGCTCCACCCTCCAAGTCCAAGGATTGAGACAGGACAGGACAGGCGAAGAAGACTTCACCCAGCCCCTGGCAGGCCATCCCCAGAGGGGACGTGACCATCTGCCTAGGACAAGGACCAGAGAGGTGAAGAAGCAGGTGGGGGACCCAGGGGAGCAGGATTGGGGCTGGGAGGTGCAGCCAGATCTGGGGAACTCAATTCTCAGGCTGTGCTAAGAGGGCCAGTCCCCTCCCTCCCTGCAGGCAGAGCCTGGGATGTTGGCAGTCAGGGCCCCAGGGGACAGAGAAAGGGAGGGGAGGGGCCGGAGGCAGTGGGCTGTGGACGGTGTGCGTGGTTGTGTGTGCACGATTGTGTGTATGGAGTGTGTGTGGTGAGCCTCGCAAGGGTGAGCTGTGGGGGTGTGATGGAGGCGCTGGCATGCGGGGTGGGGGGGCCGCACCTCCCGAGTGGGCCCAGGCGCGCGCGCGTGTGTGTGTGTGTTCTCCACGCATGTAGTGGTCGTGTGTCTCTCTGTGAGAGAGCTGGGCGTGCGGTGCGTTCAGGGGACCCCTAAAGCTGTGTCACCCAGTGGGCCCCCATGGCCTGAGCAGGGCCCTGTGCCACAGAGGGGAGGTGCCAAGGCCGCTGGTGACAGCAGGAAGCGCAGCCTCTGCCTGCCCCTTCTACAGGGGACATGCACATCCCTCCCTACCTGTGGGTGGCCTCCTGCACATCATCCAGAGGTGGCCCTGTGGCCTCCTCACACCCCATGCCCCTCCTTCCACGGTGCCCCCTAGGCCCTACCTTGCTTCTCCCCAGCAGGGTGTCACCACATCAGGCCGCAGATTTGTGATTGGCCCTAAGCGGGGGGGGGGGAGCCGCTGCAGCTCTCTAGGTCCCAGGTCCCCCAAGGGGCTCCTGCTCTTCCTGGAGGCCAGGGACTTTGGAACTGATGGGTGTGGGTGTGAATCTCCCCCTGGCCACTCACCAGGTGACTGTGGGCAGGTGACCATGGACTGGGTTCCCTTTTCCCAGCCTCTGTACACTGGTGCCCCAGGGCTGGGCGATCTTGACCAGGTGACCAGGTGACCTTGGAGCCTAAACAGACGGGAGTTCACCGCTCACGGTTCTGGAGGCAGGAGGCCATGGCCAGTTCCTGGGCCCAGTTTCTCTGCAGGGCCGAGCTCCTCGGGGAATCTAGGGAGGCCCTCCCTGGCCCTCCAGCTCCTGGTGGTGGCCGCAGTGTCCTTGGCTGGTGGCTGCATCACTGTAGTCTTCCAGGCCTGCGTCTCCACACGCCCTCTGCTCCTCTTTGTGGGCTTCCTGGGGTCCCAGTCCTCTGCCTCCCTCAGGAGGGTCCAAGTGACCACCTGGGCCACCCAGGGACCCCAGCTGAGCTCCCATCTCTGCGTCCTCAACCCAGTTCCTATGACAAAGGGCATTTTCCCTTCTTGCCATATAAGACGGCACCCAGGGGCTCCAGGCTCTCTTTGTGGGCTGGGGGAGCACTTCCCAGCTCCCCCTGCACCTGCAGGAGTGGGGCGCGCGGCGCGCACACACCCTACAGCAGGGCGGTGCTGGGTCCAGGGGGCTGGGCCTGGAGGCCCGAGGGAGTGGCACAGCCACCCGGCTGGCTTCCCCCGCACCCTGTCCCCTGCCCCACTTCTGAGCACCTGCCGCCAGCGACGCGCCCTGCGCGGTGCGCCCCGCCGGCCGCCCCGGCCTTATTTACTATTCCCCTGCCTTCGGAGGCCCGCTCCCCCGCAGACGCCGCTGCTCACCGGGCGGCGGGCGGCCGATGACTCATGCCGTCTCCCAGGAGCGCAGCCTTTTCAAAGGGCTGGCTGGGGAGGAAGCTAAATTTAAAGCCAGGCTTCCCGAGAAGATCACCTGCCACGTCAAAATCGCTGCCATTTAATTACAAGTTGGGCCCCAGGCGTTCCACCTCGGTCGCCAAGCCCCGCCTCCGGGGGCGGGGCTTGGGGGCTGTGACAGGGTTTGGGGGGCAGGGGACGCGCCTCCCCACCTGCGCTCCCTCTGGAGCAGCGGTCACCCACCTCCCAGGCCTCCAGGCCGTCCCTCCTGTTCATGGTCTTGGGATGTCACCTCCAGGCCCCTGGCCCTAATTCAAGACCTAAGGCAGGGACCCCAGGGCTCTGCTGGAGTGGAGTGAGGCCTGCCCCCTGCTCAGGGTCAGGGGCCGCTGCCGGCTGGCCCTGGACCTTGGACGGAGTGGGGGAGGGGTGCAGCCGGTTCCTTACTGACCCAAGGCCGAGGAAGGAGGCCCCGGAGGAGATGGAAGCCCAGGCAGGGCCTGCTTGACCCCTCCATTCTTGTGCCTTTGTCTGTAGGGGGGACCAGCTGCCCTTCTCCCAAATGATGGAGGAACTGCGCCCCCCCACCCCCCGCCCCCGTGTCTGGAGGCCGGGCAGCCAGGGTCAGGACCGCTGTAGTGACAGATGCTGAGCCTCAGCCCCGTCCCTGCCCTCCGAGCTCATCTGCAGGATGTGGGTGGTCCTAAGGTGCAGAGCGGGCTCCCTGTGCAGATGCCAACTGTCCCGGAGACCTGGGCATGCAGGTGCAGGGAGCTGGGCATGGGTCCAGGGGCCTCCCGGGCCAGATGCACACAGAGTCGGAACCAGAGACCAGCTCTCTGCACAGTCTGCCACTCAGCCTCAGGCCCCTCCTCCCTGCTCCAGAGCCGGCCTCCCTCCTGGCCACGTGTGTCGCCCAAGTTCCCTCCTCTGGCCCTGGCAGATGCCCAGGCAGGACCGCCTCGAACCCCACCAGCCTTGCCCACTGCTACCTCGAGACGCTGCTGCAGGGAGAAAGGGAGCCTGTGGGTTAGTCAAGGGCACTGAGCAGCTGACCTTGGGACAAGGAGGTGACTGGGCGCACCGGCCACCTCACAAGAGCTCTTTAAAAGCAGAGTGTGTGTCGGGGGGTGGGTAGCAGCACCCAAGAGACCCCAGGTGAGAGGGGCCGGACTCCAGGTGTCTGGGGCAGGACAAGAGGGGGCTGCCGTCTGACACGGTCCCCATCAGACCTGGATTCCGTCCACACCACAGTGACCTGGGGGACAGTTTCTTCCCCAGCCCCCAGGAAGGGGCCCACCTGACAGCACCCTGCCGCCAGCCGGGGAGACCCAAGTGGCGGGGCTGCTGCGTCCCCTGGCCTTCTGGCTGCAGCAGGGACAACATTCCGGCCAGCACAGCGCTGACCTGGCCACCCTCTGCTCACCGACGCCCACAGGATGGAGCCTGGGGTCCTGCCAGGCCACCACTGCAGGGAAGAAGGGGCACAGCACCCAGCAGCCAGGAGGAGCGGGCAGCAGGGCCCTGCCACCTGCGTGGGCAGCAGAGCCCCGGAGACGAGCCCGACCCCAGGCTGCCCGCTGGCCTGCTGGCCCCGAGCCCTCAGGTGCCCCCACCAGGCTCACAGGGGGAGCACGTCTGCCACCAGCACTGCAGGGTGCGGGGGCTGCAGGGGACAGCCACCGGGAGACCCCAGGACTGGACCCTGGCTTGGCCTCCCCAGACTCCGTTTCCTCACATGCACACGGTGACACCAGGCTCTGCTCCTGGTGACCTGAGCTAAGTCACAGAGAGCCCAAGGGTGTCACATCCTGTCCTTATGTCACCACAAGGAACTGTGGAGAGAGGTGACACCTGAGGTGGCAGCCTGGCTTCCAGGCTGCCCCAGCCGCGGAGCAGCTGGTGACGTGGGCTGTGTCCCCTGGTGACTTCCCACAGCCTTGCCACCTCATCTGTCAAGCGCAGTGGGCAGGGAGCACCCGTCCTGCTGGACGTGAGTGTCCACCCGCACCTCGGGAGCCCCCAGCTTGAGGGTGGACGGCAGGATCCTGTCAACCCCGCCCGCCCTCGTGTCTAAGCCGTCTTCCCGGGCTGGCGGCCGAGCAGAGACGAGAATTAGTTGATGCACATTGATGCTTGAGCCCAGTGCGGGCATCAGGCCCTCCCCACAGAGCCCGGCTCTTCCTGGACAGGCCTTGGGGAGCAGCCATGACAACAGCGATTGTGGTCACCAGCTCCTGCAGGAGCCTCTCGTTTACCAAGTGCCCCCACGACCATGACGCCTCACAGAGGCCACGCCTTCCTCTCCGAGCTGCAGCAAGGGGGCCCAGAGAGGTTGTGTCATGGGCCAAAGGCCGCACAGCTCCTGAGAGGCTGGACTGGGGCATCTCTGCCCGGGCTTCTCCCATGGCCACCACAGCGCCTAGGCAGGTCACTAACTGCCCCAAGGGTGCGCTCCGCCCTTTCTCCTTAGGTTGGTCTGGGGCACAAATGTGCCTTTTCTCTTCTCTCCCGGCCGGGCACAGAGTATTGGCTCAATAAACGCCTGTTAGGGCTTCTGCTCAGGGGGTGCCTTGTGCCCTGTGGTGCCACCCAGACGGCCTCCGGAGTCCTCAGTCACCCCAGAAGTCACTGCTACGCATTCTCACGTGACTTGCCCAGGGTCAGAGGTCGAGCTGGGATTGACCTGGGTCTGTCCCCCCCACCTGGCCCGACTTCAGCCTGGAGCAAGGCCAGCTGGCTCTGCCCCCGGGCCTCAGTTTCCCCCTCTGTGCCCGCTCTTGCTCGGCCCCTCGGCGGGCCGCTGCGTGATCTGGGGCTCGGCCCCGCGCTCCAGCTGGTTGGCTGCAGCGGGTTGTCCAGGGGTCAGCAGCTCTGGTCCCTGAGGCCCAGGCGGAACCCGGCCTCTTGGGTCTTGCTGGGCGTCCTTTCCTGTTGGTGTGGACTGATGGGCTTGGCCTCGCGGAGCGGCCTCTGCTATTGCAAAACCCTGTGTTCCACGAAGCCCAGGGAAAGGAGACCCTCTGGCGGAGGCTCAGCCTTTGGAATTCCATCCTGGGGAGGCTCCCAGTGGGGAGGGCTGCCAGGCTGGGCAGCAGGGCGGAGCCGCAGCCCTGGCCCGTGGCCCCTGGCCTGTGTGGCTGTGTGCCAGCTGCCGCCAGGCCACTGGGCACCTCTGTGGTGAGTGAGACCCTCTGGCAGCTGCCCCAGGGCCCGACGGGCGTGGCCAGGGTCAGAGGGCTGAGGCAGAGCGTGCCTGTGGCCTAGGACACCAGCACACCCCATCTGGGCTCTCCTGGATGACCAGGGCCAGCCACGCCCGCTTCCCTTGGCAGAGGGGAGAGGAGAGGAGTCTGCTTTCCAGGCTCAGGGACCTGCCCACAGCCTGCCATGAGCAAGGCGTTATTTTTGTACCATTTCAGCTAAGGGCAGGGAGGATCAGAGTGGTTAAGCAGCTTGCCAAGGCCACACAGCGGGCAGCTGGAGATTGCACGCCTTAGCCTTCCTCCCTGGGTGCGAGTGGGCCTGGGCAGAGTCACCGTGTGCCCCCGTCTCTCTAGACCCCTGCCCGGCCCCAGAGAGGAGGCAGCCACCTGCCCCAGAGCACCTGGGGTGGCCTGGGCACCCCCTGCTGAGTTGCGGCCCAGAACCTGGACCCGGCGGTGACTTTCCAAGACCCACGTGGCCCCTGCTGCAGGCCAGGAGACAGGGTCAGGAAGGGCAGGACTCGCCCAGCGTCCCCAGCACGGCAAGGCCACCTTGCCAACTTCCTGTCCCCCTTAGAGTGACAGGTACAGCCGCCAGACTCCTGGCTCTGCCTCCCACCCGAGCCTCGATCCCTCATGTCAGAAAGAGGCCGGGGTCCCTCCTTTCAGGGCCCTGGGATGACTGATCACCCAAGGCCATGTCACCCATGCCTTGGATCAAAGCCCACGCAGAGCAGGGAGTCTGTGCCCTGTCCCCACCCTGCCAGCTAGGAGCCTGGGCCCCAGTGTGGCGCTTGGCGGCGAGCACTGAGGCTCCAGCTGCTGCTTAGGGACAGGGCCTGCGTGGAGAGGTGCTGAGAGGGCTGTGCTGGGCAGCCACGTTGCAGGCAGACATCACAACGGACCCGCAGGGCTCCAGGCCCTCTCGTCACGCCCAGGCCAGGGGGGCTCGCGCTGCAGCCCGTGGCTCCAAGGGCCACACCCAGGAAGACCTTGAGACCCTCGGTCAGGCACAGGAGATGGTGTCAGCGGGACTCAGGCTGGGTGAGACTGCGCCCGTCACGGGGCTGCTCCCCGGGCAGCTCCCGTGGCTGAGCACCGATGTGGCCTGCTGTCGCTGTCCAGCGTGAGCCCTGCCCTGCACGGGCAGCACTGTGGCTTGCCAGGCCCCTGGGGTGCACTGGCCTTGACGTTTGAAGGTTGGGGTCCCCACTCCCTCACAGTGCCCTGGACTGGCCTCGTGGGTGGCGCAGTGTCCCTGTGGAGCCCAAGTCTGATTGCAGCTGCTGTCCCGGGCGCTGGACACACCTTGACTGTGATGGGACCTCTGTCCCCAGCACACCCACTGTCAGAAAACGCTGCTGGGAGCAGCTCGTGGGGCCCGCGTTGCCTCCTGCGTCAGTAAAGTGGGGACCCCAACCAGTGTGGGGACCTGGGGCAGCACCTGGGAAGGGCAGGCAGAGGGGTGGGGACACTCACTGGTGGCCACTGGGGCCTCCCTGGGCTCTGGGGCCAGAAGAGGGAGCAGGGGGGTCGGACGGGCCCCCACCCCTGCCTGGGTGGGCTCGAACCCCTCACCGGGGCTGCTGCGTGCCAGGACCTCCCCCACGGGTGCCCCTTGCCCCACACCTGGCCGTCTCCCGCCTGGACTGCCCCCTCTGGCCCTCTGGGCCATCCTCAGTGGGACCCAGGGCTGAGTGAACCCCCATCTGACCGTGTCACCCTCCTGCCCAAGGCCCTGCTGGGCTCCCTCTGCCTTCAGGGCGCCTGGTCCACCTCCTGCCCTGGGGCAGCTCACCCTCCCGGCTGCTCTGAAGAGGCTGCTCGCAGGCCCGCGCCCAGCGCCATGTGTCCAAGGCCTGGACGGCTCTACGGCTCTGGCCTGCTGTCCTTGGCCACCCAGCTCCGTCCTGTCCTCTTCTGGGAGCAGCCTGAGCTCCCACCAGTCTCTGCCCCTCTGGGATACTGCCCACTCAGCCCTGGCCGTCACGGCCGGGGGACCAGGCTGTTCCCAGCTTGGCTGGGTCACCCCAGTTTCCCCCCACGGGGCCCAGCCCGGACCTGCACCGTGTGTGGAGCTGCCCGGGTGGTCCTGGGCCGGCCACCTTGGGGTCAGGGACCACTGGGCGCCCCTGCAGGCTCTCCAGGCCTGGTGCAGCCTGGCCACGTCAGCAGCTGGCACCGATGCATTATTAACAAGCACATTTGTCACTTGCCTTGCCTGAGAGAGCGTCCCCAGCTTTAATTAATTCTCCCCACACCCCAAGTGCGGCTGCTCTTCCCACGGCAGATAATGATGTGTGAAGTCGCCTGGTCCAGCCGGGAGGGTCACTGCAGCCGTGACGAGGGCCGTCGCCTGCCGGCCTCCCCTCTGCCGGCCTCCCCTCTGCCGGCCTCCCCTGCGCCCACAGGTGGGCCCGAGGCTTCAGCCTGAGCACTGTGCATCACGTCCCAGAAGCAGACACAGCTCACTGCCCCAGCCTCACAGCCCTGTCCCTGGGGACGATGGCCAGGTGGCTTTGCAGAGGAGCAGAGCGTCTGGCAGAGCGGAGGTGCTGGGGACAGCCCCGCAGCGTGGCTCCCGCAGGTGGAGAACTGCGGTGGGGAGAAAGCCGCCCCCTCAGATGGCCTGTCCCTCCCCTCCCCTCTGGCTGTTGGGGCAGAGGCCCCTGTTGACAGGCCGTGGCTCCCGTCGTTGGGGCCTCGCAGCCACACCCTGCGCACGTGTGGAGATGACGGAGGCCGGGCGCCGGGGGGTGCTGTGGGCGGGCGGGCGGCAGGGACAGCCGCGAGGAGCCGTGGGTGAGGGCTGAGGAGGGGGCGGTAGGCACTGGAGCGGCTGTGGCTGGGGCTGGACGGGGTACGGGTGAGTGGTCAGTGCAGGGGTCAGGGAGCACGACGGTCGCTGTGGCTGCTGTGCCTGGAGGCGCCAGGTCCTGCCACGGCCTGTGGCCAGGAGAGTCCGCCACGGAGCCACGGCGCTCAGGCCCCGGCGAGAGGGGCGCAGCCTCTGTGGAGCCCTCAGCCTCCGCCTCTGGGCCTCCTGAAGTGCCCGCCTCGGCTCTGCGAGGGCAGCCCTCGTGTCGTTTAAGGGATGGTGACCAAACACGCCCTGTGTCCTGCAGACTCCAGCTTCTCATCCGAATGTCACCAGCTGCGCGTGGTTGGGTCCCCAGGTGTGGAGCCCACGGGCCTGGACACGGCAGGGACACGGAGAGGCGGCGCCCACCAAGCTGCTGGACGCTGTTCCGGCGTCTTACACCTTGACCAGCCCGTTTTGTGCGGGAACTGGGCTGAGTGGTGGGGCCTGGGTCTGGGCAGGGGGCAGGCAGCCGGGAGGGGAGAGGAAGGGGCAGGCGCTGGGCACGGAGGGCGGGAGGGGCCTGGTACCTGCTTCTCTGTCCCCCGCGGGAAGGGCCTCCCTACCCATCAGACACCCCCTCAGGAAGCAGGGCTGGCCCCTGGTGGCCTCGGCCCCCGAGTCTCCACCACCTCTTGCTGGGTTTCGCCCCCAACCCCCCTTCACTCCCCTGACCCCTCACATGGCCACCACCTGGTGCCCACAGTCCTCACCTGTCCCCTCCCAGCCTGAGCCCTTCTCTGGCTGCACAGCCCAGGGACACCAACCCTGCTCTATCGATGTCACACATCCGGCACCACGTCAGGCCGAGTCCTCGGGGTCCCTCCTGGCAGCTCCTCTCCAGATCCCAGAGAGCCCGCCCACCACCCTGCCCAGCACCCGCCACCCTGAGGCCTTCCCAGAGCTGCCACCAAAGCCCCCGAGGTCATGTCAGTGCCGCCCCTCCCCCACCCGGCCAGCCTCACTCCTGTAACGGAGGCTCAGAGGGGACGGGTCCTCACCCGGGGCCACCCCGCAGGCTCACGGAGGCCTGCGGGGTGTTTGTGTGTGTCCGGCTGTGCCCACCCTTCCCGCCGGGCAGTGTGACCCCCAGGTACAGAAGGAGCTCTTCATGGATGAACCGTTTATTCCACAGGTTTATGTGGGTCCTACCCTGCGCCAGGCAGCGGCCAGGAGCCAGGGCGCACCGGGGACAGGGCTCCACCAGGGCCTGCCCCAGGACCTTGGCACCTACCAGAGGACAGTGACCAAACGTCGCATGTCTGTCTAAATGACAGCCAACAGGACAGGCCACAGGGCCTCGGGGACAGCGCCGTCCTCTCACCCCGTCCCCTGCAGCCAGGTCCTGTGGGCACGGCTGAAGCCCTTACTTCCCTCTCTGGGACAAGCAGGTGACCTTGCTCCTCCAGGCCTGGCCCCTGAGGACCTAAGCACAGCCTGAGAAGCTGAGCTTCCTGCCGCCCTGCGCCCTGTAAGTACCGCTGCCCTGTGCCCGCGGCTGGCGGGAGGGAGCCGGAGCCGGAGAGCGCCAGCCCAGAGCTCTGCTGCCCCCGAGGTCCCTGGAGGATGGGGAGGGTGACCCTGGCCCAGCCACTTGCCATCAGGGTGACCTTCAGCCTCTGCAAGTTCATCATTTGTGTCTTGACGATGCCACCTCCGTGTCCCCTCAGAGCCGCCTGTCCCCGACAAAGCTTGTGGAAACCCGTCACATGCAGCACATTAGGGCCCTGCTGATCCGACCCCGAGGGCTTCAGGGGCCAGGAGGACACGGGGTCTAGCCTAAGGCGACACAGCAGGGCCAGAGGCTTCCCGGTGCAGCAGGGGATTCTCACGTCAGCTCCTGCACCCTCCTGCTGTGTGACCCTGGGGGTGCCCCTTGCCTTCTCTGAGCTTCCTCACACAAAAAACAAGGAACAGGAGTTCCCAGGCTGCAGAGGCCCATCCTCGAGGAGAGGCTCACCGTCGTCACGCTGACTGGCCTTCAGTGACCCTGGCCCCGCTCTCCAAGCCAGCCAAGGTGAGGACACCTGGGAGGGGCTGGGCAGGACCGGGCTGTGCCACCTTCGAGGCAGCTCCCAGAGCTAGGAAAAGGGGCCAGAGGGACACCTGGGCCCCTCCCCCCGCCGTCCAGCGGGAGGAAGCCCTGCCGTGCAGGGACCGTCCAGAGCCTCCGCGTCCACCATTCCTGGCCGCCCTGCTCGGCCACTCAGCCGCCTGCCTGTCCTTTGAGCACTGAGCGGGGACAAATGGGGACGTGTCTCAGGCGCTGAGAGCCGCCGCTCGCCCCCAGGACGTGGTCTTCCCTGGGGAGGTGGCCGCTCTGGCCACCGCGGGCCTCCCTGGCCGGCAGGGCAGAGCCTCCTGTGAACAGGCACCAAGGAAGGAGATGGGGCACAGGCCTGGCCGGCAGCTCGGGGCCAGCTCAGGGCGGACACTGTCCCCACCCTCTGCTGACCTTATGGAGAGGACTGCTGTGGCTTGAGTGTGTCCCCAAAGGGCCACCAGCAGGGAGCTTGGTCCCCAGTGTGGCAATTTGGGGGCACTGGGGTCTCTGAGAGGTGGGGCCCAGTGGGAGGTCCTCAGGTCATGGGGGCAAGACCTTGAAGGGGTCAGGGGGCTTTGGGACCCCTGAGTTCTTGTGACTTGTTATAAGAATGAGGCTGGTGCCCGCCTCTCGGGCTTCCTGGATTTTGCGGGGGACCCCCCACTCTGTCTTTGCCATGGGTTCCTTCCTGAGCCACACGATCTTCTCTGGACTTTCAATCTCCACAATTCTGAGCTAAATAAATCTCCTGTCTTTACAAGGTTAGCCTGCCTCAGGTATTTCATTATAGTAGCAGAAAACAGACTGATACAGGGAGCCAGGAGGCGACGCGGTCACGTATAGCTTTCTCTAAACCTAGTCAGGACTAAGATTTCTGGGACACAAGGAAATGTGAGGTGGGTGGCAGGCTCAGGGGTGAGCATTAAGGACAAACATCGCGCTGGACATTTGTAAAATCCGGCCTCCACCCAGAGGTGCCCACACATTTTTCTCAGAGGTAACCACTTCCTGCCGTCACCTGGTGACGTGGGGTGGCTGTCGCAGGTGACTTGGAGCCATTAACTCACTCGTTTCTCTTATCGTCCTGGGAACGGTGGGCCTTGTTATCCCTGCTTCACACACAGGCTGAAGGACGGCCGGGTCCTGCGGCCACTGAGCCGGGAGCTGGGGTCACTGTGGGAGGGGAGGGCAGACGCGGTCAAGGTGCAGGGCAAGTGGAGTGAGCCCCGCGGGGACCCAGCAGGGGTCCAGAGGGGTCCCTCAAGCCCTGCGCCATGTCCCCCACCCTCGGCACACAGAGGGGACGAAACCTCTTGTTTCCCGACCCCAGTGGCTCCCAGTACGACGTCCCTTGTCCTGCGCTGAAGGACGACCACGGGTCAGGTCCCCGGGCCAGCTTCTCCAGGTCCTGTGCGCCTTGGAGGCAGGGACTGTGTCCCCACGTTCCCGCCCCAGCGCCCTGCCCCAGGCTCCGCGTGGCACCTGTGCCAGCCCCTCCCCAGCCCTGGACGCGTCCTATCTCAGGCCACTCGCCTGCCACTCACGGCAGACACTGCTCAGGGCCATTTTACAGATCCAGAGACCAAGGGCCAGAGGGCTCAGAGCCCGAGGAAGGTAAGTACCCGGGGCAAGCGCCCTGACCGAGTGGGCCACCCCGAGCCACCCGCCTCCCGGCACCTGGCTGTCGAGTGCTGAGTGACTGAATGGACAGGCGGCTCTGTGGCTGTCCACCCGGGATCCAGCAGGCCACTGTCCCCAGCCCAGCTCCTCACTGTGAACGGGCTCCCCTCCCACCAGGCCCTGGGCCCTGTGGTTGGAGAGCTGCTGAGGGGTAACCGAGGTGACCTGGCTGTGGGGAGGGGACACAGGGGGCCGTCTGCACCGGGGCCTGGCCCAGCGCCAGGTCAGATGGGAGGTCTCGTCTCCCTCCTTCCCCGTCCCCGTCCCCGTCCCTGTCCCCAGCAGCTGGCCAGCAGCTCCCGCTGAGCAGGCTGCAATTCGCGGGAAAGTGCTCGGAGCAGCGTCCAGGCTCCCGTCCAGGACGTGAGGTCGTGCTGACCACTCAGTGTCTCTCTGCTGGGACAGTCCCAGCCTCCCAGAAGGGCTGGGCCCAGCTGGACATGGGACGCTGGCCGGAGGGCGAGAGGGTTCCCTGTGGGACGGGAGCCTTCCCTCCCGCTGGCCACGGCCGCTGGACGGCACCCAGCACCTCCAGGGCCTCCCGGGAATCCCGTCCGTCAGGTGCTGCTTGAGCCAGGGCTGGAGCCAGCTGTCTGCTCTGGGCTGGCCGAGAGGCAAGCGGTCCTGGTCACCAGAGGGGCGCAGCGTGGGAGGAGCCTGGAGCCCCGGCTGAGGACACGGAGGCCGGGGGACCAGCCTGGGCCTTCCTGATGCTGCCTGTCAATCACCACAGCCTGCGCCTGGGCCACAGCCTCATGAGGATCAGGGTGCCCACCTCCTGCGGAGGGACCCCAGCCCTGGAGGAGGAACGGGCCACCGACTGACCCCCTCCTAGTCAGCACAGGGAGGGAGACAGGTGTGGGGGACCTGTCACAGGAGCCATCCCTGGGGAAGCACTGGTCCCCGAAGGTCCCTGTCCTGGGGGCTTCCCGGGGCTCTGGCTGGCCCCTGCTGCCTGGGCTGGGTTATGGACGTCCCTGTCTGGGACAGCTTCTCCCTCCAGGCCTTGGTGGAGGGGAGGTCTCCAGGCAGCAGGCTGGACGTGGGGCTGGGGACAGCGTGGTAGGCTGAGCAAGCCTGGGCTGAGTTGGGCAGCAAAGCCAGCCTGAGAGGCCAGCGCTGGCCAGGGAGACTGGCTCTCACATGCCTCCTCCTCTGGGGTCCAGGCAGACACGAGCAGGTGGAGGCCACCTTGGTGGTCAGCGGAGGCCTGGCCGCTGTGATGGTTGGCCTTGGCGTCCCTCCAGCCAGGCCAGAGGTGCAGGGCCCCGCCTGGGCCTTCCTGGATGCTGCCCGTCAGAGCCACGGCTCTGTGCTGGGGCCTCCATTGGGGCAGCGAACCCCGACCTCGACACCGTCCCGGGGACCTCCTGGGCTCCCACCCGAGGTCTGGGCTGGGACAAGGGGTAAGGGTCTCATTCTTGCAGTCCAGTTAGACCCAGAAACTAAGGCAGAGGGAGGCACTGCCCACCAGGGACCCACAGAGGGGGTCTCCAGAGATGCTCAGGAAGCAGACCCCAGCTCACAGCCGCATCGGGCCCCAGCCAGGCCCCGGGGGTCAGGACCACACCCACACTGGGGAGGGGGAGGGAGGCCAGGGGAACTGACCAGTCCCTGGCCCTGGGCCACGCCTCGCTGGACTCGGGGAGACGAGGCTCTGGGTTCAGAGCGTCTGAAGGTTAAGGTGAGACTCGCCTGGACTCTGAGTTGTCCAGTGGTGCCTGGAGGAAGCCTGGGGGCACACACCAGGGCGGGAGGGGGTTGGTGGGGGGACGGGGGAGGGGGTGCCAGGGAGGTTGGGGGCGGCGGGCATGGTGCCGCCCTAGGAGGTGTTCACCGAGGGGTGAACGGCACTGGCCAGCGTAGGGTCTGGACGTCGGTCCCCCAGGTTCACCTGAGGGCTTCCTGACCACGGTGGGCTGGCATCAGGAGGTGGGGCTTTGAGAGGTGGTGAGCTCAAGGGGCCGGTCCCTCCTTATGGGACTAGTGTCCTGGAAGAAGAGACAGGTCTGTCACCCCCTGTGAGGACAAGGCAGGAGTGTGAGCCAGGTGTGAGCAGCCGCACCTCAGGGCAGACCTCAGTCCCAGGCTGCAAACACATGTCTGCTGCGTAAGCCCTGGCCCCTGCCTGCGGTGACCCCTGGCCCCTGCCTGCGGTGGCCCCTGGCCCCTGCCCCCTGTGGCCCCTACCTCTGGTGACCCCTGGCCCCTGCCTCCGGTGGCCCCTGGCCCCTGCCCGCGGTGGCCCCTGGCTCCTGCCTCCTGTGGCCCCTACCTCTGGTGACCCCTGGCCCCTGCCCGCGGTGGCCCCTGGCGTTTTCCGACAGCACCCTGAGCAGACCAAAGCCACAGGACTCTGGGTGTGGGAGCAGGAAGCGCCCATCCACCCCTCAGGAAGGTGTGGGGCTGTCCCCAGGGCGAGGCGGTGGCCTTGGGACAGACAGGGAAAGATGGGAGGGAAGAGCCGGACCCTCCTCCAGCGGACGCAGAGCAGATGGGCTTCCGGCAGGCCTCCCAGCAGAGGCCAGGCCGGGGCCACCCAGGCTGCAGCCCCCCTGCCAGGCCTTGCCCCCTCCAGCCGGGGCAGCCCAAGCCGGGAAAGGGCTCCTTTGTCCTCAGAAGCTGCTCCTGGGACGAGGACACCGAAGACTCACAGGGAAGCCGGCCGTGGCTCCCTAGTGCAGGTCGTGCCCAGTGCACACGCACCCATGCACACTCGCACGCGGGCACTCCCATGTGCAAGCACAGCCACGCCCACCCGCTCACACCCACTCACTCACAGGTCCCAGACCCTCGCTCGTCCTCTGTGCTGGAGGGGCTGCCCTGGGGCACCCCAAACTCCGCCTGCAGCCGGGCGGCCTGGGGCCGGTCTCAGCTGGACGTTGGAGCAGCCGCCTGGAGCCTTCGGGCTGGCAGCCAGCGGCAGCAGCCTCCCCTGCAGGCACGGGGCCAGCGTCCCCACAGTCCCCTGTGCGCGTGGGCCTGAGGGTCGCAGCTCTGCAGGAAGGGAACCTGGGCACCGCCCCCCCCAGCCCTGGCTCTGGCCTCCAGAGCCCCTGCTGAGGGTCCCATCACCCATGGGCCCTGGGGACTGTGCGCCGGTGGGCAGGGTCGTGTCTCATTCCTGTCCCTGAGTGTCCTGTGCCAGGCGCTGAGCAGCGGGCAGAAGGCAGCGCCGACCCACCCTGCCGCTCAGCGGAGAAACTGGCCCAGGGAGAGGCGCGGGGCCAGCACCCTCCCGGGGCTCAGCCGGGGCCACTCTGTGCTTCAGAGGCTCCTGCTGCTCCGGGAGGCTCTGCTGTGAAGGCCACCTGTCACCCAGCAAGGGGCACCCATACCCAGTGGAACTGGCTCTTAATGGCACCTTAGCTGGTGCTAGCACGTGTCCCCGTGTCACCAGGCAGCAAACCTGCCCACGCTGTCCCTGACGGCACCTCTCCTGCCACCGTGTCCTCAGGCCTCTCTGTGCACATGTCTCCACCTCGCCCCGCCTGACCCAGGCAGCCCCAGAGCTGAGGCCTGTCCCCGTGCGGCCGAGTCTCGCTGGGGCCGGGTCTGGTGTGGGTGTTTGGGCCGTGGGTTGCGCCCTGGTGGAGGGCAGTCCCTCCTTGGTGAGTGAGGCTTCCCTCCCGCAGACTGGATGAGTTCCCGTGGGATCGGGTGGCTCTGGCGGGGCCGCCCCCATGCTGAGCTTCTCTCCCTCGGGCTCTGGCTCCGCTTTCTGCCGTGAGTGGAAGCAGCACAAGGCGCTCAGCAGACACAGCCGCCCTGTCTTGGACGGGCCTCCAGCCTCCAGAGCCATGCGTCCAAGTAAACCTTTTTCCTGCACGAATTACCCCGCTCGGGGATTCTACTATAGCAACAGAAAACAGACTAAGATAATCACAGCCTAAAAATGGCCCCATCGTCTTCCCCTTCCTCTTTCCCTGGTCTGGACCTTTCCCTCCCACGCTGACGGAGCTCAGCCTTGTGACCTGCTCAGTGTGAGCCAAGCAGGGGCTTAGAAAGCCCTATGTACCTGGGTTCTCACTCAGACTGCATGTGGGACACGGAGGCCACCAAGTAAATGAGCCCCAGCCAGCCACTTGGAGAGGGACACCAAGTGTTCCTCTCAGCAGACACACGAGCAAGGCCATCCTAGGTCATGCCACCACCAGCCAACCTGCCAGCTAGCCACGGGGCATGAGAAAGCCCTGCACAGAGGGGCCACGCCCAGCCAGACCCTGGACGTCCCAGGCAGCCCCAGAATCGTGAGCTAAATACACCATCGTGACTCGACGCCCCCAAGATTTGGGCTTCTTTGTTACATAGCACAAGCTAACTGTTACAGCCCAGCATTGAACATGAGGACCATCAGGGACGTGGCGTCTCCGGTAAATGTGTTTGGTGAGGGCTGCCACAGCCAAACCCGACGGAGAGCCCAGACCTGCTCCAGAGGAATAAGCCAGTCCTGACAGGAATCGGGGGTCCAGCAGGGACCAGTCCGGCCCCCGATTTGACCCAGATCAGGTCTCGCGGCCCCAGTTTGGTTTCCCTGCTGCGGCATGCAGGCGGCGCAGTGACAGGTTGACACGGACATTTCAGTTAACCTCAGATAAACCACGCACGTGAGTCTGACGCTACAGCAGACTCAGCAACCCACTTTTTGTGTTTTTCTGGAAGTCCTGAGGAGGCCCATACCCGGGCCAGACCGCTCAGCACGGAGCCCACCCGCCCCCCGAAGCCAGGTTTCCGAGGGGTGGGGAGGGTGGGCGTCCACGCGAAAGGTAGAGGCTCAGCCTCATTTGACTCCCAGGCAACCCGGCCAGGCTGGGGGGGACGAGATGGGCGGCTGGTGTGTGGCAGGGTCGGGACTCCCGCCAGGCCAGTGCCTGTGACTCCCACCCAGCGCCTTCCCAGTGCCACACACCACATGGGGTGCCACTGGCCCTACCTGCTCTTCTGTCCACTTCTCCCGGGCAGCTGGTGCCCAGGACCCCAGTCAGCAGCGGGAGAGGGGCCGGAGTCTGCTCCGCAGAGCCCGCTGCAGAGGGCCGCCCAGCGCCTGACCTCGATAGGCCCCTGGCTGAGTGCAGAGAGATAATCAGCCGCTGGACGGGTGCCCTCCTGGGAGGGGCGCGTCCCTGTCTTCCAGGCTCATCTGCGCGGGCAGGGGACTGGTGTGGTGCTGCAGTCGGTCTCTCCAGCCCGTGGACACAGCTGGCAACAGCTTCCCGCCTGATTAAGTCCCCTGCGCCTTGGAGGGACCTGGAGATGGGGCTGCAGCTGCGCCACGTGTTTCTGGGTCTTTCTGGGCAGCCCCCGCCCCCCCCCACGGCAGCAGCCCGGGGCCGCCCACTCTCCCAGCACCCGCCGTCCCTGCTGTCGGCTCTCTATTGCCCACAGATGGGGCCTCCAGGAGGACAGGGATGCTGCCCCTGTGTCCACTCTCTAGAGGAGCGCCTAGGTGAGCCCCCATAAGATGATCTTGAGCCGCAGCACCATCTGGTCAGCTGGGGCGGACAGGCCAGCGTCCATCACCCCATTTTGCCAATAGGAGAAAATGAGGCTCAAAAAATGTCATTTGTCTGATGTCACAGATCAAGCCTCCGCCACCAGGGACCCCTCGCCAGGGCTCACCAGATGTCCAGGGGACCCCGCGAGGAGGGCACAGCCTCCCCCAGAGATTCTGACGCGTGGCACCTCCTCACCGCAGACACCGCCTGAGCTCCCGAAGGGCGTTGATGTCCTCCCCCAAGTCCATGTCCACCCTGAAAACCCAATGTGGCCTTATTTTGACATGCAGTCTTGGCAGATGTGATTCCTTAAGATGAGGATCAGGATCGGCCTTGAATCCAGTGACGGGGGGGGGGGGGTCCTGATTCGAGGCCACGGGAGGCACAGAGGCGCATGCAGGAAGGGGGGGTGGGGGGACCGGGTGACACAGCTGCCGACCCAACAGGGGCTGCAGGCGGGAAGGACGCTGCCCGGAGCCCTGGAGGGCCAGCCCAGCCCTCGCCTGGACTCTGTCCTCCAGCACCGGGGAGAGGTGGCCGGTGGCCATCGTCACAGCAACCCTAGAAAGGACTCGAACTCCCGTGACAGGAGCCTAGACATGGGGTTTGCTGCTTCAGGGCCACAGGGTCACCTGATGTGACCTACTGGGGTCCCACAGCAGCCCTCAGGGGGCAGGTCATTACCCACCTTAGGGGGAGGGGCGGACCTCAGAGAAGTCAGGGGACCCGACAGCGTCCCAGCGGGAAGGGAAGGGTAGTGGGGAGGAGCTGCTGGCTGGGACCAGTCGTCCCCGAGGGCAGCCTCCCCTTCTCCTTGTGGCCTCCCACCTCTGCCCCTCCTCCGTCCCCTCTGGGGGGATGGCAGCTCTGAGCTGGCCCCACGACCAGGGTTAGGGTCTGGGGGCCTGGGGACAGGTAGGTCAGGCTGTCCCAAGATGCTCAGCCTGGCCGGAAGGGAGACCCAGGGCCACAGCGGGTGACGGGGTTTTGAGGGGTGGACAGGAGCAGGGCCAGGGTGGTGGGGAGCCGTTAGGGGCGCGACGTGGGGAGAATCCTCTGGAGCTTTAGGAGTCTTGGGGACAGACAGGCGAAGATGGGGACCAAGGTCCAGGGAATGATTCAGTCAAACGGGCCACTGTGCTGACCCCCAAGAGCAATTCACTGCGGCCCTGCTGGCCTAAGTGGACAGGGGACGTCACAGTCCTCGGCAAACTACTTGTTATCCACAAGGAAACGTGGGCAGCAGGAGCCCTGGGACGAGGAACCCGAGTGACACCGAGGGGGAGACTTCTGGGACCAGGCTCCGGCGGGTAGGGATGGTCCCTCCCGACCACAAACCTGCAACACGCCCCAGAATCCAGTTGGCACCAGTGGGCAGGGGCCAGGGGATCTAGAGTGGTCATGGCAGTGGGGACCTCAGGGTCGGACGTCACCCTGCTGTCAGTCAGAAGCCAAGAGGTGGCCTGGGTGGGACTCTCTGGAACCTTCTCTGGGATCCCCAATAAACTGGGGTGCAGGAGAGGCACTTGTCCCTCCCCTCTCTGAGAGGACCCCTCTGTCCCTTTCCCTGCCCCTCGTCAGCTCCTGCCTCTGGCTCTGAGCGTGACTGACACCCTCCTCCCTTGACCTCAGGGACTGGGGCGTGAAGGGGCCTCTGTGCTGCCTCCCCCTGTAACAGGACGAAGCAGGGTCCACATTCTCCAGGCCGCTGCCAGTGTCCCCCTCTGCACCCACCGTCCCCCTGAGCCAGGGGGTGGGGCTGTGAGGACGTGCTGGCCGGTGGGCAAGCGGCTCAGGCAGAGTCGGGGGCCTTGCCAGGAGGGCCTGGGGCTCCGTCAGTGGCCAGTTAAAGCTGGGTCTGGGCATGCCAGCTGCCCAGGGACAGATGGGCTGGGGCCTGGGGACACCCAGCCTCACCACTGCAGTCAGCCAGGCGGGGTGCAGCCAGGTGGATCCCAGGTGCCTCTGGGGCCAAGAGATGGCCCAGGACAGCCCGGAACTCCTCAGATCCCCCGATGACCTGGATGTCTCCGAGCTGGGCCCCTCCCTTGGAGCTGAGACCCCGTCCAGGCCTGGGCCGGCTGCGCTGTCCCGCCTAAGTGAACGCCCCCTGGGTTAGAGTCCTCAGGAGGACGGTGGTGCCCTGAAGAGGCTCTGTGAGCTTGGATTCCACGTGCACCTCCGTTTACGAATCATCGGGCATAGAGAGCAGGAGCCGGATGGGGGGAGGCCAAGCTCAAGGTCCCCCCTGGAGGCCGCGGCTACTCTGCAGAACAGAGGACGCTGGACTGCGCAGACACAGGGGCAGGCGGGAAATGGGATCTGAAACACAAAGGAAGTGACCCCAGCAGGTGGAGGGTCAGCGGACTGTCAGCCAGGGAGCAGAGGGTCAGAGCAGCAGGGAGGAGAAAAGGAATGTTCCAGAAGAGATGGCCCCAAACAGCCCCGAACGGGGAAGAGCATGGAATCAGGCAGAAGCAACGTCTGAAAAGACTCTCCAAGAATTTTTCAGATTTGATGAAGGCATCAGGTCAAGATCCAAGAACATGAGGAGCTCCGACCGCACACAGGTGCGTCCTGGAAACTGCCCCAAACCAAAGAGAGAGAGAGGCTCACACAGCCAGAGAAGGACTGCCCCAGGACCCCGACCCAGAGAAGGACTGCCCCAGGACCCCGACCCGGGGCAGGAGCCAGACACCTGCCGAGCGGCAGCTTCAGGGTGGCCGCTGGCCCACTTGACCATTCCCCTCTGACCACGCATAGCAACGCGTCCCAGCCGACCCCCCAGTACGCACAAGGATTTGTCAATTAAAAACTTTGAAAATAAAACCAGAAAGTAAAATAATTTCCAACCTAGAATCATGTACCTTATGAAAAAATCCTTCCAAAATAAAAGGAAACACAAATATTTTCAGACCAAAAAAAAAAGGCCCGGGTAATTTACTGCTCGTGGAACTTCTAGAAAGATCCTGCTGTAGAAGAAATGGCGCAGGTGGAAGGGACTTCCAAGACTTGTCAGTGTGGGGGATGTAGAGCCAGAGGAGGGGCAGGCCGGAGCAGCCCCCGGGACAAAGGACGCTCCAGGGCATAGAGACTGGTGCTCGACTGATGTCTGCATTTTCTATAAAGTGCTGAAAGTGTCCGTTCAAACTGGACTTCAGTGGGAAACGCAGGCTGTAATCTCCAGGGCAACCACTAACAGGAAATAAAGGTTGTGGAGCCAAAGAGCCGGCAGACGCCGAAACGGTAAAGTAAGAAATGTCTAACGTTCTAAAAATAGTCACAGACCAGGAGGGGCAAACAGAAAAGCGGCACTCGTATTGGAAGCCAGAAAGCACCTTGCTCAAGCTTAATTGGCTTTTAAACCCCAGCTGCACGGGGCTTAGGGAGACATCTGACCCGAACCCACTTCAGAGATAAAAATCACAAACTCCGCCAAGAGAGAGGAGGCTTTGCTGCATCCCCCCAGGCCAAGTGGACTTGAAGGCAGAATCGTAAAGAGAGTTATAGAGGGACTCTCTGTCATGATCAATTTTCCATTAGCAAGAAGGCAAACCCACTCTAAATTCAGAGGGAACCAACAGCAACATCTCAAATAAAGCAAAAAACAGAACTCAAGGATGAAGAGACAGGGAGATAAATGCGTCTCTGACTTAGCGACCATAGAATGAGCAGAGGAAAGGTGGTCAGGGGAGAACAGACATGACTAAGAAACCTAACCCCAGTGTGGCGCACGCCCCTGATCCAGGAGGCTCGGGAGGCTGAGGCAGGAGGATTGCAAATTTGAGACCAGCCTCAGCAACTTAGTGAGGCCCTAAGCAACTCAGTGAGACCCTGTCTCTAAATAAAATATTAAAAGGGCTGGGATGTGGCTCCGTGGTTAAGTGTCCCTGGGTTCAATCCCTGGTACAAAACAAACAAACCAAAACCCCCTAACCTAGCAGGTGTATACAGAACGTTATAAAATAACAAGTGAATCTGTATTCTTACCAAGCACATAGGAAACAGAACGCCATCATAGATTATATGTAGACCATAAAGCAAATCTTGACAAATTTTAAGTAATGAAAATCATATCTTCTTTGACCTCAGTGGAATTAAACTAGAAACCAGTAACTACAAGGCGATCAGAACATTCTCACTGTTTCTAAATTTATGAGCTGGACCAGATGTCACATTGGAAATCAGAAAATATTTTGGACTGAGCAATAATAAAAATAAATCATCAAAATATGCAGGAAGCAGCAAAGACAGCTCTTTAAAAACTAGCCTAAAAACCTGTGTTTTAGGTGGGAAAAGAAGTTACCTCAGCATCTATCTCAAGAGACCAACCCCCTATATCCCCAAAACAACAGAGTGAACCCCCTAAAGTAGAAAGATCTAAAAAGAATAAAATTGGAAAAGAAATATAGAATAGTAAAAAAATCAGAAAAGTATATATGATTTTGTTTTTTTTTCAAATGCAAAAGAATTGATAACTATCTCGTGTGATTGGTTGAGAAAATAGGAAGCAATAGAAAGAATGAAAAAGAGACGTTGTCTGCAGACCTCACCGTGTTGGGGGAGGAGAGTGGGGCATTCTCATGTCCACAAAATTAAATTTAGTTGAATGAGCAGAGGACAGGTGGTCAGGGTGCAGCCGAGGAAAACTGACCTAGAAGATGACAAGCTAGACTAGTCCTGTATCTATTAAAGCACTTGATGTATAATTCAGAACCTTCCACAAGCTCTCAGGGTCCTGGTGGCCTCGGTGATGGACTCTGCCAAACACTTAGGGAAGAAATGAGAGCGGTGCAGACGGTTTATGCACAGAGTCGGTCAGTGGGAGTACTTTCCTATTTGTTTTAGAGGCAGGACGCAGCCTCATACATAGAGCTGGTGAGGACCTGCAAAAGAAGAGGACAGACGGCATTTCCAGGTGGGTTCCCAGACACAGCTGCCCCGTCCACATGCTCTTCTCAGGGAGGACTGACACTCTTCTCCCTGGCTGCAGGCTGGAGGAGTCCAATGACCTCCAGAACCAGCATAGAGCTTGCACGAGATGGCGTGTGAGCTGTGGGCTAGACCTAAGAAGGGTTAAAGGGTGCAGGGAGTGCCCCTGGCCCTCCTCCTCTCTCCTACTCTCCTTCCCCCTGGGTGCAGAAGCCCAAGCTCACGGGGGGCTCCCTGTGGGTGTCACCTGAGAGCCCCTCCAGGGCCCTAGTCCACTGTCAGCACCGACCACCAGGCCCATAAACCAATGGCCTCATGTGACTCCATTCGCAGACTCGAGGTCTCCCAGCCGAGGCCGCCGAGAGCTCAGGGCTGGCCCACCCTGCCCAGCCTGGATCCCTGACCCAGAGCCACGCGAGATGAGATCAGCGAGCCTTAAGCCAGCAGGTTTCAGAGCGATTTTCAATGTAGCAGTAAATATAAAAGGGAGATTTAAGACCAATTAGAGACCAAAACTGAAATACGGAAATCCTAAATAAAATACTAGCAAACACAACGGAGCTATGTATGCAAAGAACAATTCGTCTTCATTAAGCTGGATTTGCTCTCGGAAGGCAGGATCGATGAGGCCTTGACAATTAATGTAATTCACCCCATTAGTCTATAATAACTGATCATATGCAGATCTCAGTCGATTTAATAATAGCATTTAATGATATTCAACCCAGGCAGGATTTTAAAGACGCTTAGCAGACTAGGAATAGAGGAGATTTCGTAACATGATAAAAGATACTTATGACGCCTCCAGCAAATATAATAACCAACAAAAGACTGGAGTCGCTCCCCCAGCTCAGGAGCCAGCCAAGGGCACCCACACCACGGCACCTGTTCACGGAAGGTCTCAGCCAAGAGCAGAAGCAGGAAAATGAGGAGGCCCGAGAGGGGGGCAAGAAAGAAGCCGGTCTGTGCAACTTAGTGAGTTCTTGCCTCAAAATAGAATTTTAAAAGGGGCAGGGACCTTTGTGGCGTAGTGGTAAAGCACTTGCCCAGCACACAGGAGGCCCAGGTTTCCATCCCCAGTACTGCAAGTTGGAAAGACTTTCTACCTGGTCAGGCACAACACTCCTGGAGTGGGAGGCAGGTGGGTGTAAGGGCGGGAGACGCAGCAGCCTCGTGGAGGAGGGGCTTGTGGCCACCTGAGGACAGGGGGCTCAGAGAGCAGCAGGTGTGGCTAGGTGCAGAGCAGGTGGTAAGGCACCTGCTCTTTGCAGGCACCAACCAAACACTGTGTAAGTGCCGAGTCCTTGGCAGCCCTGAGGGGGTGCGTTACCCCCCTATTTTACATGTAGGTCAACTGAAGCTCAGAGGCAAGCCACTCACCCAAAGAGCCAACCCCGTGACCTGCGCGCCCAACGGCAGACCATCCCGGGCCGGAGAAGAGACCCAGGAGTGCACGGGGGACAGGCCAGGCACCAGGTCTGCACCCTCCCAAAGCAGGACGCGCCCGGCTGTGCGCGGGCCTCTGCAGCCCAGCTGGGGCCCTCCCGGCGTCCCACACTGCGCCGCACACAGCCCAGGTGACTCGGGCTCCGCGGCTCACGGTTTCTGAGGTGGTCTGGGAGGGAAGGGCGGGGGCCAGCTGTGGGAGGCAGAGAAGGCGCAGCTCTCTGAAGCGCTGGCCAGCGAACCCCACAGGGGGTGCCAGCCCTGAGCCCCCGAAGCCGTGCTGCGGGCACTGTGTGTGGACCCAGAGCGTGCACCACCAGGGTGGGGCCCTGAAGCCACCCACCTCCCAGCCCCGTTGGCTGTGGACCCCAGGGAGCAGGGCAAGGACCCTGTGGACACTGGAAATCCTTGGGGAACCGAGGGCCCACAGGATGCAGGGGGTGTCGGGGCCGAGGGCTGCGGAGAAGTGGCCACAGCAGGGAAAGGGGAGGGGGGCCTGGCTCTGCAGAGGGGCCGCACATCTGGAGCTCCTGTCCCCAGACGCTGGCAGCAGGAGCCGCTGCTCTCCTCCATCAGAAGTCCCCTCTCAGGGGCAGAAGGGCCTAAGGCTTCCCCCTGGTGCTCCCACTGGGAGCTGTGCAGCCCTGGGCAAAGCCTCAGCCTCTCTGGGCCTCAGTGACCTCAGCAGGAAAACGGCAGCATATGGTGTGTGTTCCGTGCAGAAGGGCTGAGAGGACTCCGGGGGCTCACGTGTGGGAGCCGCTGGATGCTGCGCCGGGCACCTGCAGAGACTACAAATGTGTCAGCTGCTGTTGTCACTGCGTGTTACCATCAGGGTGGAGCAGCCGAGGAACAGGGACGAGGACCAGGATGAGACAGGGCCTCAGCATGTCACCCCCGGCCCTCCTTGGGGGCTGGGGACTGGTGTGGAAGGGCCAGGGCTGGGAGAGGCCCGGGGGTGAGGCGTCCTCCACCCACAGGGAGGCTGTGCAGAGCGGCTGACCACAGGGCCCTGGAGGACGGGGCACGCCCTGGCAAGGGCACAGGCCTCGGGCTGGTGTGGGAACCGGGCCCTGGAGCCTGGGTTTCTCCCCGCCCGGGACCACAGTGGACAGTGCTCACATCTGCAGGGCGTGGCAGTGGGGCATGTGGGACGGCGGCCAGGATGACTGTCACCCGCTGGGGGGCCCGGGATGGACAGGCCTCAGCTCCCGAGCTCCCCTGTGTCGCCCGGCTCGGCTGGGAGGGGTGGAGCGGAGCTGGCGCAGCCGCATCAGGTCGGATCTGCATTATCGTCCTGGACCCCGGGGCCTCTTGATGGAGTGGGAAAAATCCATTAAGGGTTTGAATCAAAGCTCAGGACACAATCAGCTCCTTGTCAGGGCTTCCACGGCGGCTCCAGTGGGGCGGCCTCTGCAGCGAGGCCAGCCGGGCCCTGCCAGCCCCAGGGCCATGGCCATCCTAGCAGCTCACGTGCCTTCCCGGAAGCCCCTTCTGGAACTTTCCGCTGCACATTGACCTGGCCTCTCCTGGCTCATCCATACCCCCCTCCCCTGGGGCCAGTGACTTTCAAAGTCCAGCCCGACATGTTAGTCTTCTGCCCGCTCCCCGAGGGCTCTGGGCCCCGACCCCAGCCCTGGTGGGGGAACCTGGGGGAACCTGGGGCCGGAAGCCAGCTCTGCCCCGCCCAGCAGGTCCCTGGCCCCCTGAGCCTAGTGTCCTCGTCTGCAGGCTGACACGAAAGGGCTGTGAAGATGGAAGGGTGGTGGCAGAAGTGCCACCACTGAGGCCACTCCTGGGCCTCCCCTGGCTTCCCCCGGCCCTCCCTGGCCCGTCCTGGTCACGCCTGGGGCCCTTGCAGGGGGCTTCCCCGTCCCCGTCTGGCTGAGCAACAGGCCTGACCAGGGCGCCTTTTGGGGAGCCCCCAGCTCCCCGGAACTTCTCCATGGTGGCTTGGGCCCGCGGGGCTGCCCGCGACACTGACTCCCTGCCTCAGCAGCAGGCGCTGGCCAGGGCGGAACCGTGTCTGGCGCCCAGCACGGAGGGCTGTCCTGAGGGCGGGCTGCTGAGGGGTGGCGTCCACACGCTGCAACCCAGCCGTGGGCATGTCCTTGAGCCCTTGCTGGCCCCCGGCCAGGGCCCGGCTGGGCATCTCTGTCCGGCCTCGGCTCCCTTGGGCCTCGCCCGCCCCTGCGCCCGCCCCTCCGCCCGGCCTGCCCTCTTGCCCGTCCACATCCCTCCTGGGCTTAAAGAGTCTTTCCAATTCCTCCTCCTCCAGGAGCCCCCTCCCCAGTCACCTCCAACCCTGGCCTCTGACGGCTTCAGCCGCCAACTTGAGCACCCGGCTCTGGGAGTGGCCAGCGGCCACACAGTCCTGGGGGCAGGAGCAGGTGAGAGCCACACTGGGCTCTCCCTAGGTCACCGGGGGCCGCTGGAGGTTCCCGGGGTCGCCCCGAGCTGGGGAGCAGGATTGGGAGCTGTCTCAGTCCAGCCCCGAAGGCTCCCTGCCCAGGCCCTTCCCGGCCCTGATCCCCCGCAGCCCCTCCAGCTGGTGTGCAGGGCATGGAGGGAGAGGCGCCCCGAGGCCCCGGTTTCCAGTGTTGACCGTGGCCGGTTCCCGGGCCTCAGGCTGGCCTGTGGGCAGAGTGGGAAGCCCCTGGCTTCTGCTCTGATCCTGTTGGTGGTGGCCTCTCTGAGGGGTCAGGTGTGAAGCAGGGAGGGGGAAGAGCCATGCACAAAGCTGAGAGGACCCTGCTGGAGCCCGGGGAGGGCCAGGACCCGGGTCTGAGGAAGAGCCAGGAGGTCCTAGTGGCTGGATCCTGGTTGGAGGCAGGGATGAGGCAGGGGTGGAGGGAGAGCCATGAGATGAGGGAGGGGCCCAAGGGGAGTGCTTGGGCCTGATAGGCCTGGTGCATGATGGGACTGTCCCCAGTGGATGGAGGCTGCCCAAACATCCCGAGGTGGCCTGTGACATACTTGGGATTTCTAATGGCTCGGACTCTCCTGGGATCAGAGGCCCAAGCCACCTGGGCGGGGTTGGGCCAGGTAGTTCCGGCGTTGGGTTTGCACGTGTGCACGCGTGTGGCATGCGGAGCCCTGCGAGCTGCCGCTGTGGGCAGGGCAGTGATGACTGTAGCGAGGGCTCGTGGGGTCGTCCTCCACTGGGGGGGCCCTGGCCTGGAGGAGAGGCCTGGGCAGAGTCCCCGGGAGGGGCTCAGCTTCCTGCCCCGTGGACGGTGGGGGACCCTGGTGCTGAGGAGGGGAAGTCCCCTGCCACGGTGCAGAGCCCCAGAGGGCACAGAGCCTCCACTCCGAGGTGGCTGGTCAGCCCGTGGGTCCCCAAGGATCTCCTGTACCTGTGGCTCTGACCTGGCCTCTGCCAGGGCCCTCCTGCCCTTGGCCTTGGGGATCAGGTGTGGTGGGATTGGGGGCCTGGGCCTCTGTGTGTGCCACGGGGCCATCCGTCCCAGCTAAGCCTCTGGCCAAGTGAGGAGGCTGAAGAGGGAGGCTCTGCCTGCTGCCTCCACGGTCCACAGGATGAGCCTCCCAGGGGACAGTGTGGAACCAAGAGGCCTGGGGGCACCGTGCTGAGCCCACTCCCCTGCAGTCCAGCGGCTGGCGTGGGTCTGGGCTGGGCCACCTCGTGTCAGGAAGAAGTGGGAGGCGGGACGCGTCAGGAGGAGCCCAGGACCTCGCCTCTGCCCCCCGCCACAGCCTCAGTCCTCCTCTCAGGCACCCCCAGGGGCCTGCTGCAGGGATCGGGCTGTCCTGGTGCCCGCAGCGCTGGCCCTGGACGTCCCTGGAGTTGGAGCCCAGCTGTGCGGGAGGACGGGGTGGGGTGACCGCGTGGGCCTTGGCTGCCCTGAGCCCGGAACTTCCAGCGGACAGGGCTTCCTCCATAGGAGCAGCCTGCGGGGTGGGTGGCGCCCCAGCCACGGAGGCCTTGACAGTGAGGTGCCACTGGTGCTCGGGCGCAGGTGGCAAGGGCCAGCCAGGGCTGGATCCCGCCGGGGGAGAGCGGGAGGCTGGGCAGGAGCAGCCCAGACAGGACCCAGGGCGTTGGGGTCTTAGTCCTGGACGGTGAGCCGAGGAGGGGGCAGCGAGGGGGACGGGCAGCCGGTACCTGGGGAAGTTCCCCGCACCCCGGGGTGTTTGCCTGAGGAGCCTGCCCAGCCCAGGGGAAGGGAGAGGGGAGGCGGGGGAGGCCAGAGGGCAGGGAGTCCAGCTGCGCCCCTCCCTCTGCTGCCTGCAGCCCCAGGGCCAGGCCGCCATGCGGACATGGCCATGCCCGGCTGCTCTGCCCACGTCATGGGAAAGGCTCTGGGTTGAAGCAGAGCATTAAGGTGGAATTAAGCAGCCAATCCCTCCCTCGGCGGATTAGCCGCCGGGAGCATAATGATCTCCATTAATGCCGGCCTCCCTCAGGCCTGCGCCTCCCTCCAGCGCCCTCCCTCGCGGCAGAGGCGGGTGGCAAGGAGCTTAATCAAATCAACCCACCACATCTGAGTGCTGAGGGCCTGACCTCGGAGCCGCAGCCAATGGGAGAGGCCAGAGGGGATGGCCAGGCGCCCTCTCTCTGGGGACGGACATCCACATGGATGCAGGATGCAGGAATTCCAGCGCAGCCGTGCTCAGCCCTCCCTGCAGCTGTCTCCCAGTCACAGGTCACCTCGGGGCCCACACCACAGCTCCTGGTGGCAGGAAGATTATTTACATTTTTAGGTGAGTAGGAGCTATGGCTCAGAGAGGTTATGTGGCTTCCTGAAGGTCACACAGCACATTGGGAGTCAGCTGTAAGGCTGAGTTTTGGTGACCTTTGGCCAAACTTCTCCTTCCTCTGTGCGCTGCTTGTTCTCAGGGGAGCAGGGTAGGTGAGAGTGGGTGCTGGAAGGAAGGAAAGGCCAGAAAAGGGGGCAGGAGGAAGTGGCAGGCATCTCCCTCGGACACCTCTGCCCCAGTAGGGGACATCCAGCCCCAGGTCTGGCCGTGCAGGAGTCTCAGGTGCTGGCCCTGCCCTCTCCATGCACCATGTCGCTGGCTTCCTCTCTGGACTCTGGTGGGTCCTCCAGGGGCCGGCGACGGGCGAGAGCCCAGGAAGCGGAGCGAGCAGTGGACAGTAGGATGTGGAAGATGCGGGGTTAACGACGAGGGTGGAGGGACAGTGAGGCACCTGCAAGATGGAGGGATACTGTGGAGACGAGGGACCCTGGGGCACAGAGCAGAACGCCCTACAGTCAGAGGTGGGCCCAGGGACGGAGAGCCAGGACAGATGCCGCCATCGGGGAGTGGCCGGCTGGAGAGCGCAGAGGCCATGGGGAAGGGCAGCAGTGGATAGGAAATAATGACCCCAGGAACCCGAGCTGACAAGAGGCACAGGCCCAGGTCAGGGCACGGGGAGCAGGCGGGTGAGGGAGGCCCCCATGCCTGGTGACATCCAGGACAAGCACAGCGGGAGGAGACCCTGAGAGCTCTCGGAGGGGCAAGGCCAGCGGGGACAAAGGACGAGACTCAGGAGAGTCCACGCTCCCAAGGCCTGGGGCAGCCAAGCTCAGAGGAGGAGGTTCTGCACCAGTGGACGGTCCACAGCATGAGGGCCAAACAGGGCTGCTCCAGACAAGGGGAGCCGTGGGTGTGCCCTGCCCCAGCCAAACACTGGGCCCAGGTGCATGCCCAACCCAGCCCAGCTGAGTGCCCACCTGAGCCCAGGCTACGTGTGCACCTCGGTCCAGGTGAACGCACACCTGAGCCCAGGTTACATGCACATCTGGGCCCAGCTATGTGCACATCTGGGCCCAGCTATGTGCACACCTGAGCCCAGGCTACCTGACCACCTGAGCCTAGCTGTGTGCACACCTGAGCCCAGGCTACACACACACCTGAGCCCAGGCTGCACGCACACCTGAGCCCAGGCTGCACGCACACCTGAGCCCAGGCTGCACGCACACCTGAGCCCAGGCTGCACGCGCACAGCGCTCCTGTAGTCAGGGGCCAGAAGCAGAGGTGGATGGACAGGGCTGGGAGGCCGTGCAGGGCTGCAGCCCACCCACTGAGGGCCAGGCCCTGCCCGGGCACTGTGGTCACAGCTGCGGGCAGGAATGGGGAGAAAAAGCAGGACTGCATCTGGGGGGGGGGGTCAGAACCACAGGGCGGGCCCGGCCTGCGGACGGTGACTTCGAAGCTCAAGGTGAAGGAGCCGACCCTCCTGACCAGGGAATGGCCTGCACCTGGTGGGGGTGGGGCAGCAGCTGGCCTGAGGGATTGAGAGGGGCCGGGAGGCCACTCAGGACACAGGGGCCAGGTGGGGCTTGGGGAGGGAGGTGGTGCCGGGTGGACACCCAGGCCCAGGCCGCCGGTGCTCTGGGGGCCAGGCAGACCTGTTCAGAGGTGTCCAGGGGGGCTGTTGGCCTGGGGGAGACACAGCAGAGGGGCAGAGGCCGGACGGCTGGGCCAGGAGAGTGGCCGTGGCCTGTTAGAAATCATGGAGTCAGTTAGGGCCATTAAGGGGGTGGGGGGAGTAGGGGGAGTGGGGGGAGCCCAGCCTGGAATCTCAGAGCCGAGCCCCAGATGGCGCAGAGGCGCAGGACAGAGGTGCCCGTGTAGTATCTGGAGTTACAAAGAGAGCGACAAGATCAAGGGCAAGGGGAGCGCAGCCATTGGTGGGAGAGCCAGGGCGCCTGGTGTCCCCTGCTCACAGATTTGCACACGTGTTAAACTCCAGTGCAAATGGGGCTTCCTGGGGGGGGCAGGGAGGAGCTGAGGCCCCCGCTGGGCGTCACCCCTCCAGAAGGAGCCGCCAACCTGCAGGGGGTGGAGTCAGCGGCTGGCTGGCAGTGCCAGGGCTCAGGGCGGCGACCTGGAGGTGGGCAGAAGCAGGGCGGCGGGAGGTGGAGCCCGGGAAAACTCAGGTGTCAGTTGACAGAACTGGGAAGGAACAGGAGGATCGTCCAGGGGTGGGTGGGGGACCAGGGCCACATGAAGTCCAGAGCGGAGGCGAGAGGGCCAGGAGGTGGGGCGAGAGAGGGCCGCAAGGTCTGCTCCACGCCACGCCCCACACTGGGTGTCCACAGGGACGGTCATTGCTCCTGCCAACCAGCCTGCCCAACTGTGCAGGTGGCAGGGCGAGGCTCGGGCTCACCTGGGGTTGGTGGGCACCCAGGGCGGAGCTGGGGTTGGAAGCCGTTTGCCGCCGTCCCTCAGCACCCTCTGCTGCCCCTCTAGGGGGACCGGGCATCCCCACCCTGCAGGTGGCACCAGTAAAGGGGGGGTGCAAGCCCAGCTCCAGCCAGAGCTCCGGTCCAGCACCAGCTGTGTCCAGGGACCCCCAAGTTCAGTTCGATGATTAATATGTTAAAACCTCATTGGGGACTGCCCACAGCGGAGCGTGCACTGGTCAGTCTGCAGGGGCTGCTGCCCATCCCCCGGCCCTGCCACCACTTGCGGCAAGAAGAACTGAAACAGTCTCTTTAGGTACCACCTGGCGCCCGGGGGACAGGCCCTGGCCTATGGCCTCCTAAGCGGCTCCTCCACCCGAGACCCAGTTGGGTTCCGGATGCTCCACACTCCCCCCGCCCCCCCTGAAAGGGGGGTGCTTCACAGAGACGCCAGGAAACCCAGCTCGTTGGGGGCCCTGGGGGCGCTCTGACACCTCACCCTGGGCCACACCCTGCCTCAGGGTCTCACTTCAGTCTCGGGTCCTCCCACCCATCTGGCTCCCGAGCCCAGGCCTTGGCTCCTGCTGTCCCCTCTCCCTGGAACGCTGGTCCCCCAACGCCCCTGGCCAGTGTCACAAGGTCTCGGCCTGGACGTCACCCCCAGAGCTAGGCCCTTCCTCGCTCCCCAGCCTTCGTTATGAGATTGTTCTTTCTGGCAGTGTCCTCTACTCCTGGGACGTCCAGCTCCTCTGGCCAGGCCCTGTGCTGGCCGTAGGAACCAGAGGGGAATGAGACCCAGGCCCTGCCCCAGAGGAGCCAGCAGACTGAGGACAGAGGGCAGAGGCCTTGACCTAGGAGTCCAGCCAGGTGCAGGGTCTCGAGGCCCACCCCTCCTGTCCCGTGCCTGGAGGGGAGTCAGAGGTCAGCAGGAAGGCACAGGAGACAGAGCCCCAGGCCCAGCCGAGGGGCGCACACCACCCAGGGAAGCCAGGGAGGAAGTGTCCTGTGGGCAGCGCTCGGCGCTGTGAACGCCGGGAAAAGGCGGCTAGACCTGACCACGGGGGCGGGGCAGCGGGCCAGCTTCTAAAGTGCCCAGGAGGGAAGCTGCGTGACGGGTCCTGGTCACTTAGGGGGTGACGGGCAGGGACAGGTGGAGAGCAGCCAGGTGGCCTGCCCCAGGACCCCAGCTCCCAGATGGCAGGTGGTCAGCTCACCCAGCGATGGCCAGCCTGGGACTGGCCCGCCCCAGGCTTGTGATGCTGGCAGGGGTCCAGGTTGGCTTGGATCCCGGCACCCCACCCCGGCACCCCACCCCTGCACCCATGGGCTGTAGGTCTTGGGAAGCCACCTCCCCACGCAGCTCCGGTTTCCGGGTACAGAAGGGTGGGTCTCATGACACCCCCAACTGGGGCTGCCCGAGGAGGTGGTGAGTGTGACTGAGCCCCGGGTGGGGGCCCTGGGAGGGCCGAGGTGGGCTCCGGGGACAGGAAAAGGCCAGAATTGGGTTAGGGCTGCATGGGGCGGGGCATGGGAGACTGAGCAGCTGGGGAGGGACTGCGGGTGCCACCACGTGGGCGCGGCACTGGAGTCTTCAACCTCACAATAGAGACACAGGCAGCAAAGGGGAGGCGCATAGGTGCAGCCGCCCGGTCAGGGCCACTCGGCACATTTACTGGCCCCCGTGGACGGTGAGGTGACGCTCTGCACAGCTGTGCTCCAGGGCGATCAACCCATGGTGTGACGGATGTGCCAGTTCTGGGGCACAGAGAGGTGAAGCAGCCCTCACAAGTCACACAGCCAGGCCGTGCACATCCACAGCACCCTCGCAGCCCCTGGGCTGCATCTTCTGGGACAGCCTGGGGGCCACCGGGACCAACACAGCTCATCTGCCCCCCCCCCCCCCCGCCAGGCGGGGCCGCACCTCTTCACTATTATATGGCTTCTAGCAACTGCCTATGACACAGCACAGAATTTCTCAGTTTGCAAAGCACCTTGCTGAACCCTACGACCTGTAGATTCTCATCAGAGAGAATTACTAGGCCTGTCTTCCAGGGGAGGCCCAGGGACCTGCCCAGCTCATACAGTGAGCAGGGGC
Source organism: Marmota flaviventris (assembly GCF_047511675.1). Lineage (NCBI taxonomy): Eukaryota > Metazoa > Chordata > Mammalia > Rodentia > Sciuridae > Marmota > Marmota flaviventris. The sequence continues at coordinate 5,064,125 of NC_092500.1, read as the reverse complement.
CACCAGCCTCCGGGACAGCTGGCCGGTCGGCTGCCCCACCTGCCCAGTTTGGCAGCTGTCCCCTGAGCCTGTTCCCGGGCCCTCTCCCTCTCGCCTGCTGCCCACCCCATCAACTCCTTGGCATGGGCGTCCTGGAGCTGCTTACAGAAGGGCCCTTGAGGCCCTGGAGCCTGGTCCTTCCCCGGGCCCCATGGCTGCCCAGCGCTGTCCTGAAGACGAGTCCCACTCTGCAGCCCCCTGCCCTCTGCAGCCCGCTGGACGGCCTCTCCTTGGTGCCTCAGCTCCGCTGGCCTCAGCCCTGCCCACCCACAGGGCTGCCATGGCCCTGGGATCCTTGCTTCTGGGTGGTGACCTCGCAACATGGAGAGTCCGGAAGGTGCAGAGGGACCCCACTGAGGTGGCTCCATGCTCCGTGCTCCCCTCCCAGGAGCAGCGGTGGCGGGAGGCAGCGGGAGGCACCGAGGACCCTAATTGTCCTCCAGTCCTCCTGGCTGGCGAAGCCGCCTCCGCACGCGGGGGGAAGCTAATTGGCGGGCGGCGTGGAGCTGGCGAGGAGCCCGCGGCCTGCGGTGACTGATCTTGGAGAGATCAGAGGCTGGAGCCGAGCTCGGAGCTCTGGACGAGTTCTGCGAGCCCACCGCAGGCCGGGGAGGCAGGAAGGAGTCCCTGACGCCTGTGCTCCTCCCGGGAGGGGACGGGAGCTGGGCCCTGAGGGTGCGGTTGCTAGTCCAGCAGTGGCCCTGAAGTCGGGTGCATAAACACGACGTCACGGAACCAGAAGGTCCACAGCCTCTCACTGGTGGCCCCGTCTCCTCTCACAAGAGGCTCGGTCCACGAGGCCAGGCCGGTGACAAGTGGGGCCACTGTGGTCATGTCCTCCCCCTGACTTTACCAGAGGACGGGAAGGAGCCCAAACTCCTCTTCTCCAAGGCACAGGACGAGGCTGGTGGGAAAGGGAGAGGGAGGGACAGAGATGCTGAAGGGACACTTGGGGGCAGGAGGGAAGGGTCTCCGGCACAGGGAACAGCAAATGTGAAGACCTCAGAGTGGGACAGACCTGGTCTGAGGATCAAGTGACTTGGCCAGCACTGTCCACGCCTGGGCCTGCCTGGGCCCGAGGCCTGAAGGTCTAATGCCTCGGGCAGCCTCTGATACCTATCCCCGGAGAGTCCTGGACTCCGAGGGTCTGTCCACCCCTCCAGGCCACCACACAGGCTCACCCAGGGTCACACAGGGGCCCAGTGTCCACGAGAGGCTGCTCCTCGGGCACTTGCGGCAGAGCCCATGTGGGGGGTCCTCAGCCACCAGCCGAGTGGCCAGCAAGGCCCTTCCTCCCTCAGGGCCTCATGCAGAGAGGGGATGGCCACATGCAGCAGCCCAGGAGGAAGTGGCCTGCCAGGGCTGCCACAGCTGGAGAAGGGACCCCTGTGTCCAGGGCCCCACTGGTCATCTGCTCACCACAGGCCTGGACTCGGCCTGGTCAACTAGAGCCCCTGCTGGTCTGTGGGGAGAAGGGACAGCTGGCGCTGCTAGGGAGGGAAGGCCACAAGGCCCGGAGTCCCACTCCTCAAGGACCTGAGGGCCAGTGGGGGGCGGGCCCGTCCAGGCCCAGCATTGCCACCATCACAGGTGGCTTGGTGCGTGGCCCTGGCTCCCTGAGCCTCAGTGTCCTCTAGAGAATGAGGGCCAGGTCCTGCTGCTGGGCCCCACAGGCCCTGAGCCACGAGGCCTCTGGAGGCAACACGGGGAGGGCAGCGGCCGAGCCCCGAGCCTCGGGGACACCAGGCGTGTGAGGTCAAGAGGTCCTTCCTGCCACCAAGTGGAGGGGATTAGAGGAGGCGACGGCGGGAGCGGGCCTCTGCAGCCGGGCAGCGGGGAAGGGCTCTCGTGTACATTGTGGAGAGAGGAAGAGGAGACACTCCACCCACTAAGACAGAAAACATCCAACACTTCTGAACTGTGAGGAGACGCGAGCTTCCGTCCCGGCCACCAGGCTGCGGGGGAAGAAGGTGAGGAGGGAGGACAGGCTGGGGGGGGGGTGCTGGGGACGCTCGAGGGAGACGGCCAGGACAGCCCCTGGGGGGCTCAGAGGCCCAGGGAGGACCTGGAAGACCCCAGGGAGTTCCCCAAGAGACCCGTCCAACCCCACCGGCTGGTGGCACCTGTCATCTGTCCCATGTCCCTGGTGTGGCCGGGCCAGGGCCGAGCTCAGGGAACGGGGGTTGGGAAGGCAGCCCTGGCCAGCTGCTCTTCTCCAGCTGGGGGCCGGGGTTTGGTGGGAGGTCTGATGGCCCCTTGGGTCAGGTGGTTCTCCTAGAAGAGACGGGCTCGGCCAGGGTCTGCCCAACTCCCCAGGAGGAGTTCCAGAGGTCCTCCCCCTCCCCCCAGAAGAGCCCACAGGAGAGGGGTCACTTCAAACTGCAGAAAGGAATCTCGAAGCCCACGAGGCCCGGAGTCCACTCCTCGAGGCCCAAGGTCAAGGGCTTTGTCTGAGTCGTTCTGAGCACAGGCCCCGGTCAGGCCTCCCCTGGGCTGCCGTGAAGTGGGGCGCCAGTGCCCAGGGCTGGGGCTCAGCGGAGGCTCCCGAGCCCCGCCCAGCACTGCTCCGAGAACCTGCTGTCTTTGCAGTGACCCAGGGACAGGTGCTGCCGTCACCCCAAGTAAGGACTGGGGAACTGAGGCACACAGAGGCGAGTGACCGCCAGGGACCTCTGACTGAGGGCGGCAGGGCAGGCGTCTACTTGCAGGCCACCTGGTTCCAGGCCCGGCTCCTTGTGGGCAGAGTGGAGCTTAGTGTGGCCCCTCTGCAGTGGCAGGGACAGCGGCAGGAAGAGGCCAGGCCCCTCATCCCGGGGTCCGCAGGACAATCGCTAAGACGGCTCCTCCCCAGCCGGCTTCCTTTCTGAGCTAGAGAGGATGTTGGGGGGCCTGGACCTCTGAGTGCCTGCAGCGGGGGCAGCTGGGGCCTGGCACCCTGGGCGGCCACCACAGCAGCTCCCACGTGTCCCCGGGGCCCTCCTGGCCAAGTGTGCTGGGCCTTCTGTGCGCACAGCCTGCAGGGGGACCCCTGAGGTCACCGGGTCTCTCTAGACCATGTGAGTGTGGCCTGTGGGGGCCACCCTCCCTCTCCTGGCTCCCTCCCCTCTCTGGGCCCGGGACCCTCCCTTGCTGTCTCCCCCTGGCTCGGGACCCCAGTGCCTACCCTTACACTGGCCGTCCCGTCCCTCCCTCCGCCTGGCCCAGGCGGGCCTCATCGACCTGCTTCACAGGTGCGTAGGCTGAGGCTGAAGGGGGCACCCGGGGCCCAGCTCCAGGACGCAGGAGCCATTCTGCACGTGGATCCCTTCCCTGTGGTGTGCGCTCTGCCTGGTCTCCAGTTCTCTGGAGACAGGAACATTTAACCAGGAAACGCCAACCTGTCCCCTGCAGGGTTTGCGACAGCTGGTATTTAAACACTTCCTAGCCCAGGGCGCTGGGGCCGCAGATTCCTCATTTTGCGAATTGACAAGAAGGGGAGTATTTGTGAGTGACCTTTCGAGTGGCGGCCTCTCTGCCGGCTGCCGGCTGGGTAATTCTCCAGAGCTGCTGTGGCCAGAGGCTCCAGCTATGAATTATTGAAGAGCAGGACACTGTGACTCACTAATGAGATCAGAGGCTCCTGTTACCACTTCATTTGGAGCTAGTGCCGGGCAAGTGTGTTGGGGCCCGAGGGAACCGCCCGACAGGGTCCCAAGCCACCCACCGTCTTGTCCAGGCCCAGAGAGGGACAGCAGGGGCAGGGCAGGGCAGCCAGCTACCTGGGGCACAGACCTTCTGCCTCTGGCCTGAGCCTGGGCAGTGCCCTTCCGTGCCCCCTGCCCTCTCCTCTGCTCCATGCTCAGCAGCTGCCCCCTGGAGAAGACACTGCTGCCCCCTGGCTGGGCTCCCCCTCTCCGTTCCTCTTCTTGGGCCTCTACGCTGCGAGGCCGGCAGTGACTCAGGTGCTGACGTCCCCTCTGGACTCCACTTGACTGTTTCCCTGACACCCATCTGTGACCCCAGGTGTGGCTGCTCATTGCTGAAGAAACCTCTACTCCCGTCCCCCACCCCCCAGGGGAAGCTGGCCCAGGGCTGTCCTCACCTGGCCTGCAGGGGGACAGGCAGGTGACTAAAATCAGAGGGAGGCAGTGGGCATAAAGGGGAGACAGGGTGCCCCTCCTCCGCCCTCCCTCCACCCTGGGACTGCAGCACCCCCTGGAGTCGGCTCCACCTGTGGGCCTGGGACTGCGCCCTGCAGGCTGTGGGGACAGGTGACAATAGCCAAGGGACGTGAGCAGACAGACCCCCAGCTCACAGGACATGGCCTTTTCTTTCCTGCTGCTATCTGCAGAGGGCAGGCCCCACACCTGTCCACAGCCTGGAGCCCAGGGCGGTCGCAGCAGCTGAGCTCAGCGAAACCCCAGCCAAACCCAAGAAGGAGCAGGAAACACGCATGTCGGCTGCTGTGAGCCGCGGAGCTCAGGACACGCGCATCACGCGGCACTTAGAGTAGGAGCTGGCCAGGGCAGGGCCACGTAGGGACACGGAGGAGGCCCCCTTCTCCTCAGTGGGCAGTGGACCTGGTGACCTGGCTGAACGGTGACCCCCGTCAGGGCTTCCCTGGGACAGACTCACCCTCAGCCCCACAGCTGGGCCAGCGAGCTGGCGGGACCCAGCACCCACCAGAGGGGCCTCCGCGGCCAGGGGTATCCGGCCGCCTCTGCAGGGGCTGCACACACAGCAGGGATTTGGGGACAGGCCGGGGACTCCATGGTGGCCACTCGTTGGCACTAGGGTATTTGTGCTTTTGCTCAAGGTCGAGTGTTTGCAGACTGGTTGGACTCGAGCACCGAGCCCGGCTCTGAGCAGCGCTTGATAAATCTACTGCTATTTCAGGCACACGCCTCGGTTTCCAGGCCTCTGCATCCCGTGGCCTCTCCACGGGGTGGGGAAGCAGCCACCACCTCCCACTCCCTCCGCTTTCCTGGTGGCTGCAGCGGCTGTGCCGGGCTGGGGGCTCTGTGGGTCTGGGGGGCCTCTCGGGAGCAGACGTCCAAGGCACCCAGGGATGAGGCGGTGTCCACACGTCCACATTGAGTGGGAACCAAACCAGCCAGAGCCGAGCTGGTGTCCCCAGGTGAAGCCAGCACCCAATGACCGATGGCTATGGCCACCTGGCTCTGCCCTCAGCAGGCTGTCCCCATTGTGAGAGGTGACCCCAGGGCTGTGGACCCAAATCTGTCTGCCTTGGCTTCAGCCGGGAGCAGAGGCTGCTTCCATGGACATTGTTCCCACCATCCGACGCGGATGGGCTCGTGGTGCCCACGTAAGGATCGCCACAGGTGGTGTGACCCCGCGTGTGTGTCCAGCAGCATTGCTGTGGGCCTACCAGGCACCAGGCTCCAGGCTGGGATGTAATGGACCTGGAGGCTCCCAGTGTGATCAGGAGAAGACCAGACCTTGATGAACAGTGTCCCCTGCCCCAGACGCCACCCTGTACTGAGTGGCGCTGTTACCCCTCCAGCAGCCAGTGGCAAGGGAGAGAGCCTCACCCCATTTTATAGACAAGAAGACCGAAGTCCAGAGGCCTGAGAGCTGTGCTCAGGTCTGGGGTGCTGGCCTCGGGAGCGTGCCCAGCTGGAATTCCATGCCAACCTCAGGTCACATGCAAAGGTGGTAGAAGTACTGGGTGTTGCTTAGGACACTTGGGGGGTGGGGTTCTAAGGACACATGGGGGAGGGAGCAGGGAGAGGGAACCAGCCCTGGGGTGGGATGTGACTTGGAGTGGACAGCAGGGGTCAGGTGTGGCCCCTGCTCAGGGGCCTTGGCTACTCTTTGCAAGTACCACGTGCGCAGTCCCAGGCCCCATGTGGCTGCCCAGGGTTCTTCCACTGGCCACTGTGAGCGCTTTCCTCCTGGGTCTGGGCTCCCCGTTGGAGCCACACCTCTGGACCAAACGTCCCCAGTAGCCCTTCTCACCTACTGCTCTGACCTGGCTCTGACCTGGCCAGCCCCACTGCAGGAGCTGGCGGAGCCACGTGCCAGCTCAGCCTCAGGCGGAGACAAACGTCCCACCTCGTCCCACGCCCCTCGTGACTCCTCTCCCAGGAGCCGGGCAAGGCTGTTCAAACCCCTCCGCCCACAGCACCTGACCCTCTGATGAGGGGACACTCCTTAGTCCGCCAGCTCTCTGACCCTCAGGTGAGGGTGACCCCGGCACCCGGCACAGAAAGCCCCGAGGCAGAAAGCCACACTTGCTGGCCCCCGTGGGCCTGAGGGGTCAGGTGGGCCCAGCTCCAAGCTCCCTCACGCCAGCCCGGCTCCGCGGGCCCGAAGCCACCCCAGTAGAAACCAGCCCCTTTATACACCTCGGCGTCTGATACGGAATTCGGGACCTGGAGACCCACGGGGAGGCCGAGTCCACCCACCTAAGCCTGTCCCTGGGATGGCCCCTGCCCACCGCCGGCAGGCAGGACTGCTCTGGGTGTCTCTCCTGCCCCCACCGCGTCCCCAGAGCAGGGAGGGGACCCCTTCTCGTGCCGAAGGCCCCAGGCTCCTCTCACACCCGACGCCTCCTCTGAAACTTTCCCACCTGGCTCCTCAGACCCGCTAACGGGGGCAGCAAACAGGGAGGCGGCAGGACGCTGACGTCTGGGTGGTAGCTGAGATTGTGGAGAGACAGAAGGGCAAGCTGTCCCCACCGACTGGGGCACGGAGAGAGGCAGTAAGTGGCGCCGGGACCCCCTTCCAGAGCGGCTGGATGCCTGAACCGGGACCCCCAGGGCCCAGAGAGGATGCAGGCCACCACAGAAAGTGGCTCCTGCCTCCCGGGAGCCCCTTCCCCACCCCCAGGCCACAGCCGCCCTCTTCCCCAAGGGAGCTGTCCCTTACCTGTGGGGAGGCTGGTCACTGTCCAGCAGCCGGGGAAGGCTGGCCTGGGGGAGCTGCTCTGGGAGTCCTGGGGCCTGTGCTCGGGAGCAGCCCCCGGCCACACTCCACTCCGCGCCGCTCGTCCCAGGTTGGAGCTCTATGTGCGGGAGCCTGTGGGGATGGGGGCCTCCAAGAGCCGGGGTCAAATATTCCTGGCTGCCACCTGCCACCAGCCCATCCCAGGGGCCAGCTGCCTGGGAGGGGGGCGCGGTGGCCGGGCCGGGGCTGCAGGCATCTGCGGGAGTGTCGCCGCGGCAGCCCGGGCTCTCAGGCTCCTGCCGGAGGCTCTCAGGCTGAGGCGAGCGGTTTATTTTTAGAGCCCGGCCCTTCCCCAGACGCCAGGATCCCAGCTGAGATTTCCAGCGGCTCAAACTAGCCCATTCCCGGGCTGAGTCGTCCCGCACTGGGAACGCTCTGGGAGAGGGAGAGCGAGGCCCTGCAAGGACGTGGTCCTCGGAGCTACCCGGGAAGTGTGGGGCCTGGCGGGGTCTCCAAGACCCCACCCTCCTGCAGCAGCCAGACCCCAGACGGGCCTGGGCACGGTGAGCCCCTCCTTGGCTTGCACGGCTTCCTCATCCGGAAGGACAGAAGGACAGAAGGGCCAGAGCAGGGCTGGGACCCGAGGCTGAGCTGGAGGAGGAGGGGCCGCTGTCCACTCTGTGTTCCCCGCAGCCCGGAGCATGGTCCTCGCTCCATGGTCACCCATAGAAGGCTCTTGACAAATGCTCAGCTACTCAGGGGACAAGTCTGTCCCCTCAGATACACTAGCTTTAGTCTCCTAATAACCCGCGAGGCCAGGGGAACCCACCATTGACGGGCGGGGAGTCTGAGGTTTGGAAGGGTGAGGGGACTGCAGGACAGTGCAGGGCTCCCAGGGGACACCCACCCCCGGTGCTCCTCTCACCCCCACGCCCTGCCTGGGCAGACGGGTCCTCTCCTCCGCCCCTGGCATTGCTCACAGACCCCTGACACGCAGCTGCGCCGGCCCCACTCATCCCCGCCGGTCCCCATGGGCTGCCCTCCCTGGGCCAGGCCCTCTGCACACCCCTCTGCCCCCCAGGGTGTTCTCTGGTGCACCAGGGGCTCCACCCTGGCTCAGGCCACCCTGCCTGGGGGCCTGCATTTCTCTCAAGCCTCTGCATCTTGCTGACCCCGCGGGACACCCAGTAGCGACCCCCCTCCCACTGCCAGCCGAGGGCCTGCTGAATGACCAGAGGAGGCCCGGTGCGCGCCAGGCCTCGTGGTCGCTTTGACCCAGCCTTAGGGAAGGCGCTGACCGAGCCTGGGAGCAGGGTGGCCGGGCCGCAGGCTGTCTCAGTGTGGAAGCTGTGGGCCAGGCTGCCCCTGCCGGAAACTGAACCCGAGCCTGGGGTGGACTGTCCCCCGCCCACTGCCCCTCTGGACAGATGCTCGCCCCAGAGCCTGGGAGGCCACCCTCCTGTCTGGCAAGACACTGGGGAACCTCCCAGGCCAACGCCCTCCTCTGCACGGCAGGGGCACAGGCTGGCCCAGGGGGCTGGGCTCGGGGACTCGCCCTTCTCCCTCCTCAGGAGCAGGCAGCTGCCTGGATCTTGTGGTGGGATGTGGGCTCAGCTCCTCCCCTCCACTGGGTCTCCTCTGGCCTCTGGGTGCTGCCTGGAAGCAGGGGAGCCCACCAGCCCTTACTCCTCCGCAGGGCGGCCCCCCGCAGGCCAGCTGGCGGCCCGTTCGGCCAGTCCTGCAGAAGTGCCTGGTGGGGGGCCCTGTCCCTCTCCACCTCCCTCTGGAGCTGCCAGGCCCCCTGCCAAGCCCCTCCTCAGGAGGTCAGCCGCCCGTTGGCTCCACACTGACCCCAGGGCCCTGGGCCAGGAGAACACACGACCCCGGTGCCTTGGGACATCCCGGGCACCTAGTGGGTGGAGCGTGGTGAGCCGTGGCTCTTCCTGGGTGGGCTCAAGGCCCCTTCTTCCAGGTTCAGTGCTGTACCCCTGATGCTCCTGCCCACGCTGCCCTCCCACGGGGCCCTGCCCAGTGAGCCCGGGGCCAACCTAGGGCTCCCGTGACCTTTCCCTGCTCCCTGGCCGTGTCCTGCACACTGCAGCCTTCTCCCTGGTCCATCCCCACCCTCCTCTCCACTGGACACCTCCCAGCCCTCCTAAAACAGGTTGCGTGGAGCTGGCCCGGAACCTTGACCTTGCTGACCACCTACTTCCTGCAGGCCTCCTGCTCTCCCTGTCCGTGATTGCTGTTCTCAGTATCTACCTAAGGTGGACACTGCTGCTCCAAGGCCCGTGAGTGGTCAGCAGCTACCTTGGTGGACCCAAGCCTTACGGAGCTTCCTGGTGAAAGGCCAAGGCTCGTCGACGTGGGAGATTAAAATGCACACACACAGAGAGCAGTGACAAAGACGAAGCACTTCACTGCCAGCTGGTGCTAGTTTATATAGAAAGTGAGAGTCAGTTACCTTCAACCAGGAAGCTCCCGGGGCCAATCACAGTAAAGGTCAGGTCGTCACCTACGGTGCACACACGTCCACCCTGCATAAGATTCATGGGGGGCACGAACTGTCCACGGGTTCGGAAGACGGGAGGGCCAATTAGAAGGTTTTCAAAACAACTTGTTATCCGCCCACTGGCAACTTGCCCGCCACGATGTTGCATTAGGGGCTCCTTATCTTAAAGGCCCGGGGAGTTCTAGCCGCCCGCTGGCAATTTGCCCGCCGCCATGTCTGAAAGGCCTGGAGAGTTCTCAGGGAGACTCCCAACACCTGGGTTGTTCTTTGAGGAGGGGACATTCAGACCTACTGTCCTCGATGCCAAGGGGAAATACAACGCTAACTGCAGCCTGGGCAGGGGCCTCCAGGACGGTCATCTTGTGACTGAAACTCCGTATCCTTTGACCCAAGCTCTCCTGGGGGTTCCCACCCCCCACCCCTGCCTCCCAAGCCCTCTGCTCTGCTGTAGGTTGTCCCCTCTCGTCCCACACCTGAGTGCCACTCCGAGGTAGGTCTTGCTGGCCGACTCCACCTAGCGTGTCCTCAGGGTGAGCCAGTGTTGGGACGGCGGACGGCCTCGTTCCCCCGCAGTGGGAACAGCTGTCAGATGTGGTGTGAACTCACGGGCATCCCACGTTCCTCACCCACTCATCCGCCAGCGGACACCAGGGGTATTCCCAGTCTTGGCCACAGTGAAGAGGATGTGGCTCTCTGTTCAAGCCGTGGTCCCCTCAGAACGCAGGGTCCCATTCCTCTAGCTGGTCAGCCTGGGAGGACATCCCGTAGCACTTTTTAAAATGTGGATCCGGGGATCAAGTCTGCCTTCCGCTCACTCAGCTCTTTCTTTGGCTCTTGATTTTGAAGACTGCTCTCCCTGGCCATAGAGTTCCAGGTGACCAATTTCTTTCTTTTGGGGTTCTGAATTTCTGTCCAGTTGCCTGGGCTCCGTGTTTGAGGCGCGTGCCTCTGTGTCCCCCAGCTCTGCCTTAGCGCTCCGCGAGTTTCCACCACATCAATGCCAGCCCTTGCTTCTTCAAAGGCGCTTCTTCCCCAGGCTGGGTCGGCACGACTCTGGTTAAGGACTCACCATAATCTGGGGCATCGTCCTGCAGGGTTCTGCTAGTTGTTAAAAATAGTGTTCTGACATTTTTGATAGTCTGAGGCTCACAGAATCACCCCTCAGGCAGTGTCGTGTTCCATCACCTGACACCCGCTGTCCCTGCCCCGCCATCCCCCTTCATGTGGGACACGGGCACATTAACAGCACTGCTACGTGTGAGCCAGACCTGGCTTCATGCAGGTTCCCTGGGTCCCTTTCCGTCCCAGGCCCCTCCCGGATCCCTCGTCCTCGTAGTTCTCCTGCTCTCTTAGGTCCTCCCGGCTGTGAATGTTTCTAGACGTCCCTGACTTTGGGGCCTGGAGAGTTTTAGGGATCGCTGCCCCCTGCTTTGCCGATGCTCTTACTCGGGATTGTTTACAGGGTGTTCCACGGTTAGGCTGGACTGGGCTGGGCCGGAGGAGGAGGGTGCAGAGGAGAAGCTCCTCATCCCACCCGCCCAGGGCACGTGCTGTCAACGTGACTCATCCCGGTGGACATTGGCCTTGACAGTGTGACCACGGTGGTCTTGTCGGTGCTCTCCACGTTGCAAGATACAAACAAGAAATCTTGAATTCGGGGTTTTCTGTCCATGTCTTTGTTACCCAATCAGTTTTTGGTTCCAGTAGGGACTCGTGGGTATTTATTCTTGGGTGATGATCAAATCTCAATGCACTTTATTTTGTAGTTCACCTGGGCCAGCCCTGGCAGCTGGCTTCAGTGTCCCCTGAACCCTCTCTTACCTCCCTGCACTGGGAGATACTGGGCTGATCTGTGCATTTCCTGCCTCATCCTGGGATCAGGTCTCTCCAAGGAGCCCCGAGACTTGTGTTAGAAACTCAGACTCAGGCGCTCAGAGCACTGAGCCCTGCAGCGGGTCCTGGGGGGCACGGCAAGGAGAGCCTGTGGGTGCCACGCCCCCAGAGCTCTGCGCTTCCCTCTCCACCCCCAGCCCCAGCCCCAGCCCCTGTGAACCGCAATCCCTGAGTGTCTGCAGGTTTGCCCTTCCCGGGATGCCGCGACTCGCGCCATGGAGTGGGGGCCTTTCCAGTGGCTCTTGTGCCCGGCAGTGTGCCTTTTCGTGACACCACAGCTTCCTGGTGAGGGTGTGCTGCAGTTTGGAGGGTCACCTGCTGCCTGCTGCGACGGACAGCTGCGGGTCAGGACGCGGTGAGGGCTGGCGGTGAGGGCTGGCGCGCAGGCTCTGGTAGAGGCTGAGTTTTCAGGTTGATTGGCTGGCCCTGGGGGGGCAGTCGCTGAGGGGGTCCTGAGCCTGTGTCTGGCTTTCAGACCTGCCAAGCCGCCTTCCACCGCGGCCTCGCGAATGCAGACACCCCGGGCTCGGCATCTCCGCCCCAGCAAGGTGCTGTGTTTAAAAACACACCCCCACCCCACCCCTGCCCAGGAGCATGATTTTCTTCTGTTTTCTCCAAGAAGTTTTCTGTTTTCTGTTTGGGTCCATGGTACACATTGAGTTGATCATTAGATGAAGCGTCAGGTCCGTGCCTAAGTCCCCTTTTTCATAGGTCAGGATGCAGACGTAGCTGCCGTTGTGGGCCCATGTTGTCTCCTCCTGGTTCACTTTTACTCTCGGTTCTCAAATTTGAGTAATTGTTATTGACTTGGTTTTAAGATCCTGGTCTTTTTATGCCCTGTCACTTCCCATGTGCTGTGATCTCAACCCAGTGGATTTCTACTGAAGTCCTTGTGCATCTTAGTTCTCAAATTTGCATTTGTTTCATGCAGTTTTCATTTTTCTTCTGGGATCTCCTCCTTGTTCACTCATCCATGCAAGACCTTTATCTCTCTCTCTCTCTCTCTCTCTCTCTCTCTCTCTGGCACCAGGAATTGAGCTCAGGGGTGCTTAACCACTGAGCCTTTCTTATTTTTTATTTAGAGACAGGGTTTCACTGAGTTGCTTAGGGCCTGGCTACGTTTGCTGAAGTTGGCTTTGGGCTCGTGATCCTCCTGCCTCAGCCTCCCGAGTCGCTGAGATTACAGGAGTGGCCACCATGCGGGGTCTCCTTTGGTTCTTTTGCCCGCTCACCGTGGCTGCCTGCTGCCTGGGGCCTGCCAGGAGCTGCCTCGGGTGCTGACTTCAGTTTTATCCTTGTGGACTGACGAGGGTGGATCCAGGGTGTGACTCTGAAGCCCAAGCCTTCCTTCCCCCCTTGACCTGTCCCTGGCCTCCGGGCTCCCCAGGTCGGGGCCTCTCTGACTCCACCCTTCACCTGCTTTAATTTCCCTCCGTCCGCCAGGCTTTCTTGTCCTTCAGTGCACCAGGCTCCTTCCTTCCAGAACTCCCCCACCTCAAATCCCTCCTTGCCGGTCCTACCTATTACTCAGGCCTCAGCGACAAGGCCCCCTCTTCAGGAGCATCCCCGACCACGTGCTCTGTGAAGCTGTTTGCCTGTTGACGGGCCTGATGGCTCGTTCCGTCTCCCCACACGGACAGCCCCCAGCCGCAGAGAGGCCTGTCTTCCTGCCTCGTGTCCCCCGCCTCTCCCCGGGCTGGCAGGCCCTGCTCTTGGCACGTGCAGCCCCAGCCCCAGGATGTCATTCAGCACAGGCGGCTTGCTGCGGTCATGGAGCTGGGAGACTCCCGTCACCTGGCCACACGCAGCCACCAGCATGTCACAGTACAGGACGTGGCCGCGTGTCTGTGGGGAGGCTGGGTCACAGACCTGCATGCTGTGTGTCGTGGGCAAGCACAGCACCTGCGGAGTGTCCCACGTAACACATGATAATGACAGGCGTGTCCTGGCTGGTGACCTCATGTACCAACCCAGCCCTTCCTCGGGTCATGGCCGGGCTCTCCACCTGTGAAACAGTGTGTGTGTCACCTGTCCTTGGATGGCGTCAGCAGGCCCTGTGGAGTGACCGACCTGCACCACCCGGATATGTCCACACCGCCGTGAAACCTCCCCGCACCTCCCAGAACGTGACCCCACGCGAGCAACGCAGCGCTCTGCTGAGCACCTGGTAGCCATTCTGCTTGCCCTGAGAGCCGCTCCGGACATGTCCTGACCCTCTGCCACCTGCGGCGCGGCCTCCCTCTGTGGGCAGTCCCTCACGCTCCCATTCTCCCTCCTCCATGCGGAACCCAGATGGGGCCGTGCCTGTCAAAAGCCTCCACCACGTGTCCCTCCCTGGGTCCAGGACAGAGGAGACACAGCAGGGGTCCCAGCAGCAGGCCCTGACATGGAGAGGGACTGTGGGGAGCCAGGCCAAGAGATTGAAGCCAAGATGGACGTCGAGTCCCCGGCCTTCAGGGTCTGCATCCTGGAGGAGGGGACTCTGCCCTGGAGCTGAGGCACAGGAGGGCCCCGGGCAGGCGTCCAGCACCAGGGGTGGCGGGCAGTTGCCCAGTGCCTCCAGCGCCCCTGGTTGTTGACTCAGCTGGACAGGGAAGCCACGGGGCTGAGCCGGTGCCCGCCCCCAGGCTGACCCGGCACTAGACGGTCACCGGGAGCAGCCTGGCACCTGCATCTTTAAGGGCAACCCAGCGGGTCCTGAGGGGATTCCAGGTTGGAGAAGCCGAGTGAGCCTTGGGGCCCCGGGGAGTGGTCCCCGGGCCCCTGCTCTGCGGATGCTCCCTCTCCCTGGGGCCCACAGTCTTGGGTCCCTGGAGCCGCGGTGACGCGTGGCTGGTGGAGGGGCTCCCGCCAGCGGGCCGAACACATGTGCGTGAGTCTAAATGGGAAGCGATGGCCTCCTTGGCTGACAGCTGTGCCCAGAATTGTTTTCCTCTGCTCCTAGAGACACCAGGAAATCAGTCTCACTCGCTGTTAAGCCCGATCTGAGTCAAGACCCTCTGGATCCAGGGGGAGGCCTGGGGGTGGGGTAGTCCTCCTACCCGCTGCCTGCTGTCCTCTGCCGTGGCCCCACCAAGGGAGGGGGCGTCCAGGACCCCCCACAGGCCCTGGAAACAGCCCGTCCTCCAGAACATACCTGTTCTTCCTGAGGACCACATGTTCCTCGACAGCCGTTCTCTGTACTGTTCTAGGAAGCCACTTGCTGCTGCGATGACCACCCTAGGCCCCGCCTACCAGGGGTGAGAGGCAGTGGGGCCCAGAGTGCAGGCATAGGCGCCAGCTGGCCCTGGCTTCAAACCCCTCCTTCAGAGCCAGGTTCTCTCTGAATTTGAATCCTCCTGATGATGAGGTCCACATGGGTGATGGTGACGATGGTGGTGTTGATGATGGAGATAGTGACAATTATGATGGTGGTAATGATGATGGTGACAGTGGTAATGATGATGATTATGGTGACGATGATGATGATGGTGATGGGTTGGTGATGATGATGGTGATTCTGGTAATAATGGGGATGGTGATGATGATGGTTATTGGCCCCCATCCTCACTTCCTCCCAACTTCTTGCCTCAGTTGGCAAAGATTGAGCTTCAGAGGGGCCAAGGTGATGATGATGGCAATGGTAGTGGGTGATGGTGATGATGGTGATGATGGTGATGATGGTGATATTGGTGATGTTGGTGATAATGTTGGTGATGTTGGTGATGATGATGATGATGATTGTGATGGTGGTGATGTTGGTGATGTGTGTGATGTTGGTGGTGGTGATGGTGGTGGTGGTGGTGGTGATGATGGGGATGGTGATGGTGATAGTGATGGGGATGGTGGTGTTGATGTTGGTGATGGTGGTGATGTTGGTGGTGGGGATGGTGGTGGTGATGTTGGTGGTGGGGATGGTGGTGGTGATGTTGGTGGTGGGGATGGTGGTGGTGATGTTGGTGGGGATGGTGGGGATGGTGGTGGTAGTGATGGTGGTGATGATGATGGTGGTGATGTTGGTGGGGATGGTGGTGATGATGATGGTAGTGATGTTGGTGGTGGTGATGGTGGTGATGGTGGTGGTGATGTTGGTGGGGATGGTGGGGATGGTGGTGGTAGTGATGGTGGTGATGTTGGTGGGGATGGTGGTGATGGTGGTGATGATGATGGTAGTGATGTTGGTGGTGGTGATGGTGGTGATGGTGGTGGGGATGGTGGGGATGGTGGTGGTAGTGATGGTGGTGATGATGGTGGTGGGGATGGTGGTGGGGATGGTGGTGATGGTGGTAGTGGTAGTGATGGTGGTGATGATGATGGTGGTGATGATGATGGTGGTGATGGTGGTGGTGATAGTAGTGGGGATGGTGGTGGTGATGGTGGAGATGTTGGTGGGGATGTTGGTGATGTTGGTAATGGTGGCGATGTTGGTGGTGATGTTGGTGATGATGGTGGTGGTGGTAGTGGTGATGCTCATCTGGTGCGCAGTGGGGAGTACATGAGAAAGTTGTGTGTAAGTGCTTAAACACAGCTGAACAGATGTGTGTTGCAACTGTGACCAAGGAGTCCCCACAGCCATCTGAAGGTGACGTGGAGCTCCTCAGCCACTTTAGATGAGTGGACAGCCCAGGGATGACAAGGAGCTCGTGCCGTGGTGTGACTGCGGGTGGGAGCCGAGCTCTTCCCCACGAGGCCTCACCCTCCACCCACCTTGTTCTCCTTTGCAGCCAGGAGCTCTGAGCTAATCACAGAGGAGCTGTCCTTAGCAGGGCCCGCCTGTGGCACACAGTGTAAGCCGTGGAGAGCGAGCTGGCGTGCCCAGAGCGCCCACCCTCCCTGAGGACTGGAGAACTCTGGGCTGTGCACCATTTCCAGGGCCTGGCCTCTGGACATCCTCACCTCCTCCCAGCATCTTGATTCAGCTGGTGAAGACTGGACTTTCCAGGGGCCAAGGGTACAAGCACAAGCTGGGGGAACGTCTGACTTTCCACGAATGTGTCGTGGGCAAAGCTGTTTGTCCTTTTGTATTGAAAGTGGCCTCAGCCTTCCCTCGCCCAGGCTTGGAGAGCAGCAGGCCCTTCCTGCCTCTCGTCTGCTGATGCCCGTGGAGGACTCACCAGCAAGCTTTCCCACTGAGCCCCGGCTGAGCCCCGGCTGAGCCCCGGCTGAGCCTCAGGGTCCTTCTCAACCCAGTCGCAGGCAGCCTCTGTTCAGATGGAAGCGGTTTGCCAGCCCTGGCCTCTCCGAGCCTGAACTAATCCATGGGAAAACCAGCTACGGGGCCGCACCTGCACCTGGACGCGAGGAACCGGGAACCGCTGTGACGGTTTGGGAAAGCTCTGGGGACTGCTGCTGGCCGGGCCGCCAGGGGCTCACTCTCCTCCTGCCTCCTCCAGCCCTCAGCTCCCCGCTCCACAGTCACGGCCCCTCCAGGGACCAAGCGCAGCAGAGGGACAGGAGTCAGGATCGGCGTCCCTCGGCCACCCGGCTGCCTCTTTCTGCACTTCCCCAAGCCTCAGTGTCCTCCTGCACAGTGGGGGTGACACTCCCTGCCCCCAAAGGCCTATGGTGAAGGAAGAGTGAGCTGATCAGGTGACATTTGGTGGATTCGAATGACAGCGTTCACAGTGGCATTTTTATTCTCTTCCTGGTGCCCGGCACAGGTGCCTTCCGTGTGTTGGGACAGAGTGATGTCAGGCACCTGGTAAGTGCCAGGACCATTCGCTGTCATTACTTCTAAACATCTAAATCCTACTTTGTCCCCACCCCCCGCCCCACGCTCTGTGCTGGGACTGGGAGTCTGTGTCGGGGACGTCCCAGGACTCAGGGCAGGGCTGCCAGGCGGGGCTCCAGCGGGGGGGAGGAGCCCTGCCACCAGGGCGGCCCTGTCTTTCCTATCTGTCCCTCCCACCCACCCCGGGCACCTGCTGACGTGGGGACCAGGCTCCCACCTTCATTCCTTTTCTTATAGCACTTTTGTGCGAGGTGACTCTGATGCGCGGGGCAGGGGTCTGTCACATAGGTGGTCCGTATTTTTCAAGCGCCTCTCTGTGGGGGTCCGGGTCAGTCCTAGTGGCCGTGATTACACGGAAGGCTCTGTTCTCCGGGCTCTGCCCACGTGACCAGGGATGCTCCAGGACGATGCCTTGGAGAGTTTCCAGAAAGAAGCAGTGAGATGTGTCCAAGCCGAGGGTCAGCCCCACGCTGATCTGTGGTCTCGCAATCACCGCTCCCACTTCACTGAGAAGCCGAGCCTCTCCTGTCCCACCCCCGGCAGAGGCTGGCCCTGCCTCCCCCGGCCTCGGCCACCTGTCTCCAGGCCTCCTGGTGGCTTCAGAAACCTCTGCAAACCTCGAAAGCCCCCTTTTGTCTGCCTTATCCGGGGCTCTGTGCTGATGCGTCAGGGACACAGGTCGCCTGCACCCCCTCGGCTCCGGGACTTGAACGTATTTATTCCGTTCCGTGAGCCGCACGCAGGGCCATCGCGTCTCGGCCACAACTGCGCCTCCCGCTCCTCTCTCCTGTGCGCTCCCAGCCTGAGTGGCCGACCCACGTTCGCCAGGCCGTGAGTTAATAGCTCCCTGGCAGCGCGGGCTCTGTCAGAGAACGCAAAAAGCAATTTGAGAAAAGAAACCCCCTTTTTCTCGCTTGGTTGCTTTCCTGGTGGAGGAAGGACAGGATGAATTGCATCAGGGCCGTTCTGGGGTGCTGGGCGGCCGGGAGAGCCCAGCAGGCTCCCTGAGCAGGCACTTCTCTCCAGGTGCCAGGGCGGGCAGGGCCTCCCTCCCCTGAGTGCTGAGTGCTGAGTGCTGAGTGCTGAGTGGCTGCGGACTGTGTGCGTCACCTGGCCACAGGATGCCAGGGACCCCCAAGAAAGGAACCATCTTCTCATTAAAAACCAGGAAGTGGGACCCCCAAGAAAGGAGAGGAGCTTTTCAAGTTCCATCAAGACAGGGGGGGGCCTAGGGCTGAGCCCTCCTTCTGAGACCTCAGTTCTGTCCCCTTCTCCGAGTGTCCTTTGGTCCCCACGGGAGGGGCATTGTCTCAGGTGGGTTTCCCTGGAAGCCGAGGAGGGTCTAGCTCAGAAGGCTGTGGGGGCTGAGGGCTCACAGCGCCCCTAGTGGGTTGGCTGGTGGCCCCCACGCACCTGTCCACACCTTAACCCTGAAACCTGCAAACAAGACCTCCTTGGGACCGCAGCCTTGGCCGTGTGCTGAGGCTGTGTGTGAGAAGCTGAGGTCACCGCAGGCCTTACAGGGCTGGGGAGGGGAACGGGGGGACAGGAGGCATGCACTAATGAGAGCAGAGAAGAGTGATGCTTCCAAAGCCAAGGAGCTCTGGAGCCACCGGCAGCTGGCGGGCAGGAAGGACTGGCCCCTGGAGCCTTCGGGGCAGCGCAGCCTGCCCACACCTTGCCCTCAGACGTCGGCCTGCAGGACTGTGGGGGACGCGGCTGCTGTTTCTAGCTGCTAGGCTTGTGGCACTGTGTTCCAGCAGCCCCAGGAGGGACCCTGGCTGCGCACGTTGGCGCCCACCTCTGTGGGGAGGCCAGGGGGAGTGGACAGAGGGCAGATCTGGCCTTGGAGGATCTGCCGGGGACCACGGGGCTGGGTGTTCTCAACAGCCACAAAGAGCTGGGACCCTGTGCTTTGAGTCACCCGCCAGCCACCGGCTGCCCGCAGGGAGGGAGGACAGAGACCCAAGAGGCAGCTCCCTCGCCCAGGTCCAGGGTGAGGCACTGGGCAGCAGGGCCAGGCTCTCGCCTCTGCAGGGAGGCTGGCAATGTCACCTGGAAAACGAAACACCTCTGTGACAAAGACACAGCCAGCCAACCAGTGGGAGGAGGGCGGCTGCAAGGCCCCCGCGAGGGCTCCACGGGCTCCTCAGCCAAGATGGCGCTCGGGGGCCACAAGGAAGACCCCGCTCGGCAGGAAGTGGGCAAAGTACCGCAGGAGAAAGAAAAAGCCATGAGGGACATCACTAGTGACCAGGGAGGGAGCTGGGTGAACAGCGCCCGTCGCCCTCCCCCCGGGCGGCAGCCACAGGGAGCCTTGTGCGGCCTTGGCGCTCGGGTTGGCGCTCAGGTTGGTGCTCGTGCCCTTGCAGGGTGCGGATGGCCCTGGGGACCACACAGGCCTGCGGCCCCCAGAGTGGCCGGTCTGCTGCTAGAGAGCCTCCCGGGGCCGACGCAATAGGGGC
This sequence comes from Marmota flaviventris, assembly GCF_047511675.1. NCBI lineage: Eukaryota > Metazoa > Chordata > Mammalia > Rodentia > Sciuridae > Marmota > Marmota flaviventris. Next base: position 5,044,618 of record NC_092500.1, on the reverse strand, counting down.
ACGGCCACAAGTGGGCTTTGTCACCCGTCCCTCTTCATAAGGAGACAGGGGACGGGCGCACCAGGGAAGAGGTGGCCCCGAGCTGCGCCTTGTCCCTGGCAGCACCGCGCAGAGCCCCCAGAGCTGCTCCTCCAGCCAGGAAAGTGTCACGAGGGGCACTCGGCACGCAGCGCCCACTGTGAGCCTAGTGTCACGAAGAGGAAAAGCGCCCGCCTCGGAGGGCTGGGGCGGGAAGACGACAGGGAGACCCTCGTCCTCCCCACGAGGCCACTGTCACCTTCCCTCTTCTCCGGCCTCCAGTGGCCAGCTTCACTCTCCACGGGGAAGGAGAAGCCGCCAAGCGAGGCTGAGCTGGGCCTTCCACAGGCAGGAGCCCCCAAACAGGGCCCTGGCCGTCCCGGCCTGCACCCTGCTCTCCCCAGCCTCTCTGTCCCCGTCACCTTTGCTGCTCCTTGCTGGGTGGTCCTCATGGGCACACGGCGTGCTGGGCGTCTCCTCCACCCACAGGAAAGGGGCCCAGTCAGCTGAACCCTTCTTCTGGTGTCCTTCAGAGCAAGGTTCTAGGATGCTGTCCCCAGCATGACCAGCTGGTGGCTGTCCCACTGGGTGTCACCTCCAGCACCCCGCCCCACAGCCACTTCTCTCCTCTGCTCGGCCTCTGAGCATGTGTGATGAGCCCGGGCCCCTCCCCACCCCGGGTGCTGGCGGCCCCCTCCCCTGGCCCCACCCCTGCCTGTTCCCCACCAGCAGCACCTCGGCCGCCCCCACCCCCAGCTCTGAGCACTGTGACCCAGGGCCGGGCCTGGGCTCTCCCTGTCCAGCCCTCCTGGCCGTCTGGCCCTTCTCCAGGCTTTAGATCCAGCCCCCATGCTGACGGCTGCCGTGTCACCTCCCCACTGCCCCCTCCGCCCCTGCACCTGGATCCAGCAAACTCTGAACAAGCGGCCAGAGCTCCTGAGCCCCTGCCCAGCCTGGCCGTCCTCTGCAGTGTCCGAGGCACCTGGTCACCCTCCCCTTCTCAGCTTCACCCACATCTGGAGGGGCACTGAGAAGGGCTCCTCCCAGTTCACAGCAAAGGCTTCCTCTGACCACAGGTGGCCTGTCCCACCTCATCCCGCCCCCTGTCCCCGCCCGTGTCTGCCCTGGGCCTCCATGCCTGGTCCTGGGACAGGGTGCTGCCGCCCACACCCACGGGCAGGCGTCCTCCTCAGGGGACTGCAGCTCCTCCTCACTCAAGCGCGGCTCTTCGTGGCCAGTGGTGTGCTGGACCCAGGGGGACGGGAGGAGGGCGCACCCCCACTTTGGGCAGATTCCCCACCTGTGGCCTCCTGGTGCTGGACCCCATGACCCCACCAGTGTCCTTGCCCAGGCTGAGCTCTGCCACCTCCTCTCCACAGACGGTCCAAGCTCAGGACGGGAAACTCCAAACGGACCGACCGTGAGGCCGCAGGCTGCTGCGGAGCCATTTCCTGGCTGGAAACCCTTGAGCCTCCTCGGAGCTGTCCTGGAGGGAGCGTGTGGGAGCAGCAGGGAGGGGCGGGGTCCCCCCTTCCCAGCACGGCCCTCCCTGGGGGCCCACGGAGAGTCCCTGGGTAAGGGGGGAGCCACAAATAATCCTCCCCCTGGGCAGAGGCAGGGACTAGGTGAGGGACCTGGGGTGGCCCGGAGTGGCCTCTTCAGGTGTGCGGTGCAGTGGGAAGAGCCCCCGAGGTGGCTTCGCTGAGGCCAGGCAGAGTGGGGAGGAGGAGGGGCCTGGGGTGTCCCTCACCCAACCCCCAAGCCTCCCGGCTGAGCAGGCCGAGCCCTGGCCAAGGCCCATTCCCTCACTGAGGCCGGACATGAGTTTGCAAAGAACCGGCTGACGGAGGACTCGGGCCCGAGGAGGCTGATGCGGGTCGTGGCCTGCAGAACCAAGGACCAGCCTCGGCCCTGACGGGAGTGACAGTGACCAGAGGTCGCCTCTGCTCGCAGAGCTGGATTTTCCTAACTGGACACTGGCCAGTACTGGTAACAGCGCCGTGGAACAGAGCAGCCTGCAGCCGGCCGCGGGGTGGGGGCCGCCTCTCTTTTAGCACAGCCTTGCTGGGGACAGGAGCCCAGGAGTCCAGGGCTGTGTCCAGTGGCAGCTGTGACACAGTGCCCTGAATGGAGTGGCTTAGAAATGACCCAAAGTCCCTCTCTTACAGTCTGGAGGTCAGAAGTCCAAAGTCCGTCTCACTGCGCTAAGGTCAGGGGGCAGCAGTGCGGCACCTTCTGGGGACTCATCTCCGGGCCTCTCTCAACATCTTCAGACTTCTGCTCCTTCCTGCCCTGGGCTTCGGAGTGTCCCCTCTAAAAGTCCAGTCTACCTGGACCTTAGCGTGCGACCTTATTTGGAAACAGGGTTTCGGCAGAGGTCATGGAGTTCACACGGGACCGCACTGCGTTCCCAGGTCCTGAGCCATAGCTGGTGTTCTCCTGGGAAGGGGATTTGGACACCCTGGAGGGAAGAGCCAAGACGTGGCTGAGCCTGGGAACACTGGGGCCACCAGCAGTGGTTACTGGCAGAGGGACCCCCCAGGGGCTCTGGAGGAAGCGCAGCCCGCCCACGTCATGGTTTTGGGCTTTGGGCCCCCAGCACTGGGAGAGGACGCGGTTTGTTTTAGGTCACCCCGTTGGCAGTGCTTGGACACCAGCGCTTGGCCCTCGGTCCCCTCGTCCTCCACAAGGCACGTCCCTCCGCTCAGCTTCTGTAAGCACAGGGCCTCTCCTGACCCAGCGCCTCCCCGGCCTTTACAGGGACGGTGGGACTGCAGCTTGCCCCGCCTGGGTCCGCCCTCCCCGCCCCTGTCCCTGAGCACCCGGGCTCTGGGCAGGAGCACGGGAGCCCTTCATTCTGTGGTGTGGGCTTCACTCATCTTCCTGTCCCTGCCACCAGGGCCTGGGTGATGGGGACAGCGGTGAGGAGGGGGCCGCTGGCCTCCATGGAACACGTGTCCAGTCGCGTGCCCGCTTCCTGGCACACAGCTCCCAGGTCCCCTTGGGGCGATGAGTGTGGCCGTGTGCTAATGAAGCGAAGGTGAGCTTCAGGACAGGGAGGGTCCAGGGGACCAAGGCAGGACTCCCTGCCCCCCACCCTGGGGAGGGAAGGGGCTGAGGGTGGGTTGGCCTGTGTCCAGTCATCCTACCTGGGGGAGCCTCCAGCAGCCCCGAGGACTGGGGGCCCGGGAGGGACGGGGGAAGTGCTGAGAGGGCTCCCCCGGGCCCTGCTCGTGGGTAACATTCTTGTTTTTTTTTTTTAAGGAAAATGGAAAACAGCTTATGTGGAGGGGAGGGTTTGACATTATAAAGTACAGTGCCATATTATTTTTATCAGAGAATCGTCTGTGACATTCTTTGTCACAAACCAGCCGGTGCGCAGAGCGCTCCTCTGAATCCGGTGAGCCACTCCAGCAAATCAGTGGACACGGGCGGGGTCAAGGTGCCCCCTCCAAAACTGACGTCCACCGGAACCTGAGAAGGTGGCCCACATCAGGCCACAACCTGGGTCTTTTGAGTGGGGTCCCAAGTTGGGCAGTTTGGGGGATCAAGCCCCTAGCCTGTGAGATCCCGTGCTACCCCAGGGAGTAGCTCGGGTGGAACCTGAGGTGGTCAGCTGGGGTCCCCTGGAGCGGAAGGGCTGGGCGGTGGGGGCGCCCTACACGTCTGAGGCCCCCGGAGCATTCTGTGGGGAACAGGGACTTCATAGGTCAGAGAGGAGGGAGAGGAACCAGGGACGCGTTCTGTACCCCGAGCTGCTCAGAGGCCGGCAGCTCCAGGCATCATGGAATTCATGAAAAGCCTAGAAAATTCCAGGAGAGGGGTTTGCAAGAGGGTCTGCAGGGCAAGGTGGGGTCGCTGGAGAGCCCGGCGGCAGGTTTGCCCCATCTCGCTGGGAGCCCTGGGGGGTTCCCACCCCTGGAGCCAGGGCCTCCTGCCTGGGGGTGCGGGCGCCAGCCCTGGCCAAGCTTGGCTCGGCCATCGGTCTTCCCCGTGATGGAGCCTCCTTTTCAAGTGACATGGCACACGGAGCTTGATCATAAGCTTGTTAAAGCAATATTTTATGAGGTGGCTTCAGTTCAGAATTCCAAATCGATAACGTGTCTTGAAGAGGCACCTGCTGCGAGCCGGCGGAGGCTCCGGAGGGACCGGAGCGGGAAGCCAGGCGTGGGCCCCCCGCCAGCCGGCCGCGCCCGCCTCCGTTTTCTGCTTTGGATGAAGAGAACTGAGCGCATCTGGATTCCCAGGGCCTCGCAGCCCCATTACCATTTTTAAGCAGCCGCTCCGTCGCCCAGCCCTGCGCGGAGTCGCTGCAGGGGCTTCAAAGAGACGCGGCTGCCGTTCCATGTCCAGCCCGAGTCGCTGACGCAGCTGGTCTGGGCGCTGCCCTCCCTCACCGGCAGCTTCCAGGCCACAGGGCACTGACCCTGGCCCTGGGCACCGCCCTCACCCAGGACCCGCCTCCCCTTGGCCCTGACCGTGGCAGCAGTGACCCTGTGCCCAGCAGGTGTGCCCCACCCGGCCAGTGCCCAGCGCCCAGCAGGTGTTCAAAACGTCCTTGTCCCCTCTCTTGTCCCTGTTCAAATGGGCCGATTTTTTTCCCCTAATTTTTAAATTTTTTTTAATTGCAAAGGATGTCTGTGAGCATTTTTACTTGCGTCACGCCCTCTCAGGTGACTCCTGCCATGGTCACATCTGCCTCGAGGACTTGGCTCATCTTGCAAAACAGACTCAAGGCCCATTAAGCACGAGCTCCCCCCCCAGGTGGCCCCTGGAAGCCCCCTCTCCTGTCTCTGTGGACTTCCTCCCAGGGACCCCTGCTGTAGAATCGCGGGGTCTTTGTCCCCTGTGACAGCCGTACTCCACCCTGCAGTGTCCTCAAGGCTCACCCCTGTCGTACCGCGGGTCCGAATCTCCTTCCCTTTTAAGGCTCAATAATGTTTTATTATTTCATCCAATTTCATCCACGACAAGGCAAAGGGGCTGTCTTGCTCCCAGTCCCTGCCAAAGCCCCGAAGAGAGGCGGGTGCTGCAGAGGGAGCCTGAGGTGCCACACAGTTGGAGCCTGTCCTGCACTGTGGATGGGGGACCAGGACAGAGGCTTCACCACAGAGTTGACATGAGGAAGAATGAGCTAATGCAGGAGGGCTCCCAACGAGGGTGCACACAGCAGGCGCCCCATAAGTGTCTGTGGGCACACAGCAAGCGCTCCATAAGTGTGTGTAGTTATCCCAAGTGCACTCTGGCAGGTCCAGAACCCTGACCCTCCTGCACAGCGCCTGGTGTGAGCAGAGCCGGCTGAGGGAGGGCACATGGGCTCTGTGGAGGATGGCCATTGGGGGTTCCCCACATCCCTCACTAACCCTTGGGGGGGGGCTGTTTTGTGCCCCATTTGACCGAGGAGGACCCCAAGGAGGGAGGCGACATGGACTGGGTGGGCTGATGTGAGAGCCTGGTGACTGAGTCTCTCTCCCCCTCAGGGCACAAGGAGCAGGAGGCCCTGCGGAAAGGGACTGTCCCTTCGGGAAGGGACTGTCCCTGTGGGAGGCTGGGGCGGGCGGGGACTGGCCCCACCTCCACCTCCGAGGCACAAGAAGTTTCCAGCCCTCCCGGGCTCCCGGCTGGCCCAGGATTGCTGGCCCAGGATTGCGGGTCTCAACAGCAAGCTCCCCGGGGCCAGGGAGGGCTGTGGGCAGAGCCCGTCCTGGCTTCCCAGGGAGGAAGGCTCCCCTGGGCAGGGGACGAGGGACGGCCCACTTTGCCGTGAAGGGGTGCGGGCTCTGGGGGGTCCCTGGCTGGTGTCCTGCAGCGCCGGGGGAGCTGGTTCCCAAGGCCGGGGCCTGGGGGGAGGGTCCTGGGCTCCAGGTGCAGGCGAGCAGCAGCCTCCCCAGGGACTTGCTAACTGGAAGTGACAAGCTCCAGAGAGGGGAGCAGGTGGCACTTTATCTGCTCCTGTGACAGGAGGACGCAGCTCTGAGCTCCTCTGCGGGACCCTGGGGCCCCAGGGAACAAAAGCAAAGGGTGGGGCTGCAGGGCAGAGGAGCTGGGGGAGATAAGGGCTCGAGCCAGGGTGGGGGCGGGGCGGGGGCGGGGCGGGGCCGGGAGGGAGTTCTCTGGGAAGAGCCCGGGCAGCAGAAGGCTGGCCTTGACCCTGGCGCAGACGCCTGGCCCCCGGCAGCATTTCATCCTGCTGCCCACCTGCGTCCCGCTGCCCGCAGCACTGAGGCAGCCTGGGCTGGACGCTGGTGTCAGGGGGCCGCATGGAATGGCTGACGCTGATACGATTGCTAACAGGAAGGGAGTAGGGCTGCTGACCTCTGTGGTGGGGACTGAGGGCCGTCCACGCTGTATCCGGCCTCCAGGAGGCAGTGATGGAACGTACTGGGGGGACGCACCTGGTGGGCACATCGGGTCATCCAGGGTGACAAAGGAATTAGACTCAGACGTGCCAAAGCTGAGCCCCAGGACTCTAGAAAGAAGTCTGACCCTGACCAGGACTGGCCTCCCTGCCTCCCTGGATTTGCCAGGCCTGCAGGTGCCCTGGCCTCTGCCCTCTGCCCCTGCCTTCCAGCCCTGCCTGCCCTCGCTGCAGCGCACCCCTCAGAGGGGCCTCGTGCCCGCCCACCCCATCTCCCTCTCCACGCTCACTCTGGGACCCTTCTTGGGGGTCCAGGCCCCTGTCCATCGACTGATTTGCTTCCTCTTGTCCATCTTCTGCTGACCCTGACGTGGGCACAGGAGTTCCTGAGAGGCAGGAGTTCTGTCCAGGGTGCGGCCACCCTGGCCAGGCTCAGGGCCTGACATGCAGCGGGCACTAGGAGAGAGCGGCTGAGCGAGTGCCCTCCGCTCCTTTACTGTGGGCAGCCCCCGTGGCTGGGAAGGGCTCCTTGTGGCTGCTGAAATGCCGACTCCCCGAGTCAGAGGCTAGGCTGTGCCAGGACCTGGAATGTGAGTGTCACTGTCCCCTCGCTCATGACTTGAGGTCGGCCGTGAAGAGCCGCCTGCCTCAGTTTCTTCGAGGGCTTGGAGTACCCCAAGGCTCCCTGACCAAGTGCAGGAAGGCTCACACCAGAGGTCAGCCCCGGGTCCTGCTGGCTATCAGTGACCTGCTGTGTGGCCTTGGGCAGGATGGATTCCCTCTCTGGGACGCACCTTCCCAAAGTGCATCAAAGCTGATGCACTGGGAGGCCCTGGTGGAATGTGGGGACCAAACTGATGTTCCCAGTGTTGGCCTGGGGTGTCACTACCATGGTGACGGAAGGCCCCTAGTTAGGGACAGAAGCAGCAGGGCCAAGGCACTTCCCCTCGCCCTCAGCTGCTCGCCCAGACCCACTAGGAGCGGCTGCCCGCCCTCCTGGGGACACGAGACCCTCCGGCTTGTACCGTCCAAATCCACACTTCAGCTCAGGAGGACGACCCCGAGGCCCGGGACAGGTGTCCCCAGGTATCACAGGAGACGTGCCTCAGAAGGAGCACCCTGGGGTCAAGACGCCTGGGAGTTCACCCTGTGCCCCTCCCAGGGCCCCTGTGTCCCTGGGCCTGCCAAGACCACCACCCCTCTCTCTGCAGTGTCCCTCCCTCTTAGGGAACGATCCTGTGGGACACGGACTCGGGTGACTGAGCCCTGTGCCCTGTGGCCTGGCGCACAGTGAGTGTCCAGGAGACCTACCAAAGTCCCAGGAAAAGGCCGCTCTTCCAGATTCAGGGGCCGCAGAGCCCTCTGCCATGAGCATCTGCTGAAATGCCTAAAAAAATATCTGTTTCCAGGGGGACCTTCCAGCTGTACCGTCAAAACAGGGCTCTGTGACACTCGGAACACAGCACAGGACAGTCCTCACCGCTCACCCAGGGGCCAGGCCGAGCGGCTACTGAGGCAGAGCGTCTTCCACACATGTGAACCGGAGCCCGTCGGGCCCTGGAGACTTGTCCATGGCTCTCCCTCCTCAGCCAAGTCAAGACCCCCACGGCCAGCGGGATGTGACCCCTCCTGCCCTGCCCCAGCCAAACCAAACCACTCGCTCTACTGGTGGCCCCTGGTCAGAGTCCCTGGTCTGGGCATTGAGGGACGAGTAGGAGCGTGCCCAGTGGGAGAGGGTCCTGTCCAGGCCCAGGAGGGAGCAGCTCTCCTCCCAGTGGCTTGCAGCCAGAGGCGGCAGGAGCTGGCCTTGCCCACGGTGGCCCGAGCCCCACAGGCCTGGCTCAGGGCCTGGCACACCCTCGTGGTGTGGCTGTCAGAGTGGAGCATGGGCACACACCACCTGCGACAGCCTGCAGCTGCCCAGGGAGAGGAAGCCAGGCCCGTGCCGGGGACGCCCCAGACCTGGCACGAGTCCCGCCCCCGCTCTTAGCAGGCAACATCTGCCAAGGAAGTTGGGCTCCTTCGCTGACACAGTGGGAATGCCATCCTGTCCCGCCTGCCCCCAGGACGTGGGAGGTTGGACAGCGTGAAGGGGAAGCCCTTGGCAAACTGGAGAGTGCTGGGCCAGCCGGGGAGCCCCTCCCGGGCAGCGGCTCTCGGGCTGTGATTCCAGTGCTGGCTGCAGAGGGTCTTGGGCTCCAACCCCCTCAGCAGCCTGGGCCTCCGTTCTGGCAGGGTTTCCAGGCCACGCAGGGTCGGCCTGGAGAGTGGACGGCCAGCCGGGGTTGCTGAGCCCTCGGATCTGACGGGTTCCTGGCCGGGGCTCATGTCAAGAAGGCCCTGGGGTCTTCCTCCGCTCTTCCCGATACCTGCTCCAGGACTCCTGAGACACGAGGTCGGGGAGGCCAGGCTTGTAGCGGCTGGCAGAGGGGGTGGGCAGGGGCCTCACCTCACAGCATTCAGGGAACCCTGGGGTCTGCTTGAGGGGCGGCCGGGAGACTCCCAGGTGCTTGAGTCCATCTCAGCCCCCAGAGCCCCAGAGCCCCTCCTTCCTGTCCCACTCCCCGGCTGGCCCTGTGGCAGGCAGTTAGATGGCCCAAGTACCCCTGGGTGGCCGCCCTCAGCATCCTGGCCCAGTAGCTGCTGGGGTCCTTGTGGCCTCCACTGGGGCCCAGGGACCCCCTCGCAGCCTGCACCCCCACCTCTGCTTGCCCACTTGAGGCCTCAGACCACCCCAAGCCCCCACCTCCTTCTAGCCTTGGTCTTGAAGGCCGGGGTCCTGGTTTCCATAGCAACCCCTGGGTTCAGGAGGGCAGGGCGGCCTCTGGATCAGTGCTGGCTGGGCCACCCCCACCTCTGCCCGGGATTGGGGGGGTTCATCCCCAGGGAGCCCCCTGCCCCTCCACCACTCCACCAGGCTCCCAGGGGAGGGGGCCCAAGTCCCTGGGACCCACAGGAGAGGGCTCTGAGGAACAGTGTCCAGTGAGAAGCACAGCACCCGAGCAGACCTCTGTCCCGCCCTGGGTCCCCACCTGCCTGGCCACAGGCCCGGGGGAGGGAACTGTTGGGCCTCAGGGTCAGCAGGTGCCAGGACGTTGGTTGGATCCACAAGGTGACTCAGTCACTGTGGGCTCGGGGGCCACTAGACGTGTGCCATCTGGACCAAGGTCTTGTCCCCCACCCGGCAGCCTCTGGCCTCCGCACCCTGACGTCGGCACCACCTCTCAGCAGGACCCGTGAGGCAGAGCTGCATGGGTGGCCTGAAGTCCAGGGCCCTGGACGGTCGCAGAGTGCGGAGGTCCCGGGGGCCAGGGCGGCCACTCTCTTCCCCACCTCCTTCCTGCACCTCCAAGGCCACCCCTGCCACAGCCTCCCCGGCTCGGCTGCGGGGAGTCAGGCGTCATGGTCCCTGCTTGGCGGGGCCGGAGATGGGGCTCCAGGATGCTGCAGGACCTGACCAGGGGCTCAGAGCTGCCGTGGAGGGCACAGCAGGAGACACGGGGGGCACCGCCTGGGGGTCCAGGGGGGCCTGGGGCCAAGGAGCAAACACTGCGGAAAACTCAAGGGCACATCCCCGGGTCCAGGTCACACTGTGTCACTGTGAACCTCAGCCACAGCCACCTCTGTGAGTAGTGAGAGAAAGCCCTCTCCAGAGGGTAAGGCAGTGTAGACGGCCAGTGTAGACCACACTCCCAGAGGGGGTGGTGAGATTCTGGGTGGGGGTTTCCCTTCTTTGGGGCCCCTGAGCAAGATGTGAGGTAGTGGGCAGAGCCAAGTAGGACTGGGCAGGATCTCCCTACCCCTGTCCAGCCTGCCGTGCCCAGTCCGGAGCCGGGCACCCTCCGTCTGCTCCCTGAGCTCCTGGGCACCCTCGTTCCCCGCACCCCTCCTGGTGGTTCGCCCTGAAGGGCTGCCAGTCCAGGTCTGCTCTTGGGCATCCAGTGGCCAGCGCCTCCCCTGCCTGGAGCGCTGTCCCCGGGGTCAGCAGAGGCTTCCTGTGGGCAAGGCTGGGCTGAGCAGCCGGGAGCTGCTGGATTCAGCCTGGTTTGCTCTGAATGACCAGAGAAGGGAGAGCAAATGACCCAACTGCCCTGGGCGGCAAGGTGGTCAGGCCGGGGGGCCACGCACGGCACACATCAGCCAGGAGCCCCCCGGGCCCCTGCCCTCCCCGCCACCACCCTGACTTCCACGCCCAGGCTTCTCTCCGCGGCTGCGCAGAGGATCATCTTCTAGAACACTGCAGGGTCCCCTGACCTGGTTGACAGTTCCCTTGAAGGACCCCACAGTTTAGCTGCAGAACCTGATCCACCCGAGAGCCGCGCGTTCTGGTCCCAGAGCCACCAGGCTGCTTCCCGCCAGCTCTGGGGGCCGAGGCACTGGCTCCAGCCCGCTCCGCTGCTGACAAGCTAAGTGGCCACCCGGGGCGGGGACCAGTAATTCAGCTCCTGTGAGGACGCCTGGGAGGCGGCAGGATGTGACGGGTTCTCAGCAACGAGGGTTTGGGGAAGAGCAATTTCGAAGCAGCCTCAAAGAGAACCAGGTGATTTCCCCGGAGCTGAGGGCGGAACGTGGCCCTGCATTTCTCGGCGCGGCTTCCTGGGGGAGTCGGTGGCAAGGACCGTCCTCTGCAATCTTGTCTGCAGAGGGATCCGGCCCTGTGTGGAGGGGGACGGGGCGGGGCCATGAAGGAGGGGCACAGCCACTGTCCACCCTCAGGTCCCTACACACACACACACACACACACACACACACACACACACACACCGTCCTACTTGCTGTTGGACTCCTGGACACCTGCCCTGGCCACAGGGGTCTATCCACCTGGACGCAGGTGTCCACCCTGCTTCTGTGGCCGAGCTCGCCTCCCCCTCCTTCGAGTTCAATTCTAAGGTCACCTTCGAGGGGGGGCGTCACAGTCGCCCTGGCCGGGTGACCCTCCTCCTCCTCTGCGTTCTCAGTAGCCCTCTCTGAACAGATGCCTCACATCACAGAGCGCTGAGCACGGTGCCTGTGTCCCCCCCAGGGAGCCCCCGTCCCCCCCTGCTCCACCCCCACACGGAGGTGAGCCCAGGGAAGGCTGCGTGCCCTGCCAAGAGCCAGGCTGCACTTCACCACCAGCCGCCTCCCCAGAGTGCCTCTCAGAGACCAGGTGACAAGGCCAGCCACAGGGCCCTCCGTGGCTGGCCAGACAGACACCCTCCTCCACCTGTCCACAGCCTGAGCCTTGGAGCAGAGGGGCTCCTGGCCAGCCCTGGAGGCAGACCAAGTGCTGTCACCCTGGGCTTGCAGGAGAGGAATGGAGAGGGGAGGGGAGGGGAGAGGAGGGAGGAGGCAGGGGAGGCAGGGAGGAGGAGGAGGCTGGGGAGGCAAGGAGGAGAAGGAGGCTGGGGAGTCAGGGGAGGCAGGGAGAAGTCACTGGGGAGGCAGGGTGGAGGGGGAGGCTGGGGAGGCAGGGAGGAGGAGGAGGCTGGGGAGGCAGGGAGGAGGAGGAGGCTGGGGAGGCAGGGGGAGGAGGGCCTTTGCTCCTGTGATGGAGGCCAGGAAGCTGGGTCTTGGCACCCTTTCCTCCGTTCTTGGGACTGTGAAGCAGGGCTCTGTCCAGCCAGGGACTCTGGGAAAGTCTGGAATCTTCCTGAAATTGAAGTCTCTCAGGGGGTTGGGATGGTGGAGCCCCGGAGCCTGTCAGGTTGGCCCTGAGCCCTGGGGAGCAGCAGGTGGCCAGAGGCCCAGACTCCAGGCCCAGAGAGCTCCAGAACTGTTACCCTCAGCCCAGAGGGCCACGTGCATGGGTTCCTCTGGGTGTCCCAGATGTCCCCTGTCCCCTGCACCTGGAACTCTGGCCACGTTCTCCTGGAGACCCAGGGCTGCTGTCCAGGCCCTGGTTCTGAGCTGCTCGTGAAGACGGGCCTCAGGGGAAGCATCAGATCTGGGCCCAGCCCCGCTCTGCCTTGGACTGTTTTGCCGTGGACAAGTGGCCTCTGGGTTTCTGATTCCCCCATTCAATGACATCCTGGGGGTGACGTGTCTGCACAGAGCCTGGAAAGTGGCTTGTGGTGTGTGGAACCTTCTGGTCCTTCTCCTGCGGCACCCCTGGTTGCTGGGAGGCCTCATTAAAAGCCAGCTGAGGACACAAGGGGGACCCTTGAGGCCCCTGGGTGATGCCGGTTTCGCTTCCGACACTGATTCCGACACTGAAGGTCAAGCAGGAGCTAACCAGGTGGGAGGCACCTGCGGGTTCCACTCATCTGCTGAGCCTTGGTCAACACCCCCTCTGGGAAGCCCTCCTGCCCCCGCCCAGGCTGGGCTCCCACTCTACAGCTCCCGTCCCTGTACCAGACTGGGCGTGGCTCCTCTGTGTCCCCAGTGCCACCCAGCCTTGGGTGTGGGGTTCACAGAGGGGCTGAGGGGCGGCAGGCCCAGGCTGGAGCGTGGCAGAGCCGAAGGGCTCACTGGTGCCTCTGGTGTTGCTGTGTCCAGGGGCAGGTGACCCCTGCGGTTGCCACAGGATGAGGCCACTCCAGACAGGACCTGGAGCGGGCAGTGTCGGGGATGCCACGAGCAGGAGTGGCTGGGCTCAGCTGTCTTTCTGGAGGAGGGATTTTTTCCTTAGTCTGTCGACTTCGTCCTTAGCTGGTCCCCAGAGCTCTGCCAGTGCCTCTCGGTTGGACGGGCAGCGGCTGCCTGGCTGCCAACGTGAAGTGGCACTGTGCCCAAGGCGCTCCTCCTGCCCCTCCTTTCCCTGCCTCTGCTCAGAGCAGCATGAGTCCCCGACTTGCCCCAGGACGAGGGACGATCAGCTCCACCGTGGAGACGCCGCCTGGAGCCCAGGAGCCACCGGGCAGCGGGACTCAGCTCCCAGGCGCCCCTGGGGTCAGAATAATAAAGCTGTGAACATCAGAAACCCAGGCCAGCTCTGTGCCCGAGGCTGGGAGGGCAGCCAGTCTGGGGCCTGGGGCCAGGTGTGGCCCTCCCTGGACCTCAGCTTTCTTCGTCTGTAAGAGGGGTGGGTCACCCATGTGCTGACCTCATAATCAGGGTCACACGTAGGGTCCCGTGGAGTGTTTGGCACACAGTGGTGCTTAATAAATGTTGAACACGATTGTTTTCATGATCCGATGCCCATAAGGTATCATTGTCTCCGTCACCAACTGGCCATGGTGACCTCAGATGAGCCTCAGAAACCCACAAGGCTAGACGCGAGCGTAGCTGCACCTCCTGTGCCTTCGGGGCTTTTGTGAAGACAGGGAAATCCCCCCAACCCTCGTCCCCCAGGCCAGCCCACACAAGATCACAGGCCCAATTCACACTTCCAGCCTTGTCTGCAAAAGCCTGGCCGAGCTAAGGACTTGGACTAAAATGGTTTTCTCCACCTTCTCACAAACAGACCCAGATCCCCCCTGGGGGACTGAGATAAAGTTCTGAGGACCCTGAGCACCATACCCACGGGAGTCCCCAGACACACAAAGGTGCAGGGCCAGGAGCAAGAACCAGTAACTAACCAAACCAAGCCCAGCCTCCAGACCAGAGGGTTACAGAAGCCAAAGGAGGGCAGTGAGTGAGGAGCAAGAGAGCCTGAAACCAACCAGGGCAGATCTGAAAAAGAATGAAATAGAATTTCCAGAAATGAGTTAGACAGTAATTGTGTAGATTGATGCAATTACTTTAGAAAGCAATTTGTCATTAGTCAGTAAATGGGAAGATGAGCATACCCAGGCCTTCTCCGGGTATCCCAGGAGACGGGTGCCAGGTGTTTCTGGACGTACTGTTTGTCATAGCGAAAGAAGGAAATGCAACTAAACTAAAAAAAATAAAGAAAGGAAGAAAAGAAAAAGAAGCTCTGTCTTCACAGCAGAGTGGCCTGGTCCCTGGGGCCTGGCTGGCATGGTGGCTCGCTCCCCACGCTGGTGGGAGGGTGAGCTGAGCTCGGGGACTCCTGGTGGGGCTCTGTGCCCAAGGCCTCCTTTGCACTAGGGTCCTTGGAGCTGCCTGGGCGCAGGGCCTCTGATCTCTCTCCTGCCCTCAGCTCTGGGCAGGGCACAGGGCGGGATGGGTGGATGTGCTGGTGAATGGATGAGTGGATGAATGAAGTAACTGCAGGTGGCTCTGCCATCACATCCCCCGGGAGCCTGGGCCTGCATCTGGTCCCCAGGCGTCTGGCTCCTGCTTCCCGGGAACGTGGAAGGCATCCAAGCCACATGGTTGTCTGGGGCTACAGACAGAGCTGGCCTCCCTGAGCCAGGGCAGCCCGCTGCCCCTTCCCCTGATCACATGTGCCCCACCCTGTCCTCACCTCCCCAGCTACTGTGTCCCAGGCGGCCAGTGCTGCCCCCTCTGAACAAGGTAAACTTGGCGAATGACTCAAACGCTCTCAGCCAAAATCTGCTCATTTGCATAAGGCAGGAAGGAACACCTCCCTGCAGGCTGTTGGGAACCCAGACCTGGTGCCATCTTACGGCTAAGGCGGCTCTGTGTGCGGGTGCAGGCTGGGCATGTCACACAGCACGCCAGCCTCCAGAGACGGGGACAGACAGCAGGAGGCTCCTCAGGACACCTGGCTGGTGGCAGCCCCTGCGCCGTGCCACACAGGAGGGAGTCTGGGAAGCACATCACATGGCACTTGACAACAGCCCAGCCAGGGAGCTGCTAGGCCCTCCCTGCAGGGTGGTGGCCGTGGCCCCGGGCTTCTTCCTCACCACAGATGAGTAACCTAAGCAGCCGCTGCCTCCTCTCTACAGAGGGCAGGCTGAGGCTCAGAGAGGCCGGGACCCCCCACGTGGGGGAGCGGGACAGCCCTGGGCCGGGGACTCCTCAGACCTGAGTCAGAATCAGGCATGCGAGGCCAGCTCCGGCCACTTCAGACATCACCCTCTGGGCACCTGAGGGGGGCCCGCGCCTGAGCGGGGCCGTGATACCTCTAAGAGACATGGAGAGAAGAGCTGTCACGGACAGACCCCCGGCCATGGCCTTGCATGACCTCAGAGGAGGGCCTCCAAGACAGGCCAGTTCAAGTGCCCATTCCCCCTGGCCTGGGTGAGGGGCTTGTCCCCACCCCATCCAGGCTACTCAGGGTCATCCGCACTGCTCGGTCACGGCTTTGGCCGTGGAACCAGGTTAAGGCCCCACACACGACCTCAGGCCTCAGGAGGTTCCTGTGGTTTGCGCTCTGGGGACCCCCAGGAGCAGGCCCCACTCTGTCCCCAGCATGACAGCCTGAGGCAGAGTCACAGTGACTTTCAGACCCCGAATGTGAGAATAAAAGGCACACTCGGTCCTCCGTCTGGGATCTGTACCTGGTTTATTTTGGAAACTGCTTTGTTCTCAGGACTTTGGATTCTTTTCTATAAAATGGAGTTGAAGTCACCACACTGCAGGGTTCCCAGAGGAAGACAGGTCACACCTGAGTCTGCCAGGCCCCCCTCAGTCCCCATGGCCCCTGCTGGAGGCTCCCCATGGAGCCCCAGAGCACCGTGGGCTCTTCCTCTCGCACCAGGGCCAGCGGACCCCCATCTCCGAGCCCAGGGCCCGGCGGGGAGCCAGGCTTGGAGAAGGCATCAGGAAATGTCCCTTTGTCCCCTGGCTTGGAGAAGCATTGATGTTGTCACAACGACCCAGGCTTTTGGAGAGCTCCTCAGGGTCAGCTGTCTCTCAAGGGGCCCCAGGTGCTACCCCAGGGAGAGGCACAAACACTGGTGCGTCCACGTCCCCAGGCTGCAGAGGTCCTGAGAGCTGCGTCTCAGGCCCAGGAGGCTGGGCACCGTGCGGCTCTCGTGGAGGAGGGAGGACTTCACGTCCCCAAACAGGGACACAAGCAAGGCTGGGTGATGCTGGGCACACCAGGTCTGTGTCATGCTCGGACAGGCCACCGGCGTCACCAGAGGCACTGGCCAGGGAGGTGGACAGGTAAAAGGATCAGGAAAGAGCCAGGACTCAGGAGGTGCCCACCGTGACCCTGGCCTGGCTGGGCATGTCACACAGCACGCCAGCCTCCAGAGACGGGGACAGACAGCAGGAGGCTCCTCAGGACACCTGGCTGGTGGCAGCCCCTGCGCCGTGCCACCCGGGAGGGAATCTGGGAAGAACATCACATGGCACTTGACAACAGCCCAACCAGCAGCGCTCCAGACAGGACCAGGGGACAGACAGCCACCAGCCGGTGGATGAGTGGGTGACGTCCCACGGCCAGTCTGGGCAGCCTCAGATGTGAGTGTCAGACGCTGTCCTGTCCATCCTTCCTGCCTCAGTCCTGAAACCACACCACCCGCTCGGACGGGGCTGGGATGGACGACAGTGAGTCACCGACACGGGCTCACAGAGGAGATGGCCTCTGCCTGACCTTGCCCAAGCTGCAGGGATGACGGAGCGCTGCCCCAGATCGCAGTCACTCCACGTCTGGGAGCTTCGAGATGCCACGTGACTCCAATCCCGGGGCACATCTCAGAATTCCGTTCATGAGCGTCACCACCAAGCCAGTCACCCAATCGGAGGGAACATGGAGCCCTGGGGGCGAGGTCAAGAGAGCCCCAGTCTGTGCTCTCCCAGGGACTGGGCACTCGGGCCAGGCTGCTCCCATGGAGATGGGGTCCCGGACACCCTGCCTACGTGCTCAGCTCACTGCCCAGGAAGACTGGGGTCCTCTGTGCCCCTTGAAGTCCCTTAGGAGGGCTCACTGGGGTGCAGCCTGGCTCTGCCCGCCCCTCACCTTTCTCCTGTGGCCCTGGCACTTGGCCAAAGCCGAGCAGGCAGCACCTCCAACTGGTTTGTTCCAAGCCCCATGTTAGGACGCAGGGTGTGCACTTGACCTCACCTCCAGGGGCTCAGGTCCGAGTGTCCCCCTCCCGTTGACCTGGCTGGCCCTGGTGACTTGATCGTAGCAGCACCTTGGAGATGGACGTTTGCCCGGCTTCCCACTCCACAGCTCACCTGAGGGAAGCCGGCTTCCCTGTTGGGAGCTGCCCCAGGGACACCTGAGGGTGAAGAAGTGGTGTCCCCTGCCAATAGCCAGCAAGGACCTGAGCCAGCAAGGTCCATCCCACGAGTGAGCTGGGATGGAGCCTCCTCCACTGCAGCCTCAAGGTGACCCCAGCCCCCCCCATCTTTACTGCAGCCTGAGACCTGAGCATGAGACCCCAGTGAGCGCCCAGACCCCTGACCCCAGAAACAGTGACACTGTGAGTGCTCTTGCTCTAAGCTGGAGAGTCACGGTTCCCCGGCGGTGGCTAAGGGACAGCAGGACAGGCTGGGGACGCGGACGGGAGGCTCTTCCTCCAGCCTCCTGAGCAGGAACCAGGCAAGGGGCAGAGGGAGCCCTCAGGACCGACAGACGGGTGGGTGGGCAGGGAGACCACCCGGGTCTGCCCTCTGCTGGCCGAGTGACGCTGGGCCAGCTCCTCCTCTCTGGGTTTTCTTCCCTTTTCTGTGGGAGGATAAAGGATCTTCATCCACGATGTTGGCCTCCATCTGCCCAGTGAGGGAGCGAGAGAGGGGGTGGACAAGGCCTCCGCTCCCTGCCCCACACTGTGTCTGTGCCCTCGGACAGCCAGACAGTCCACCCCAGATGGTTCGGCTGGAGAAGTTCCTGAGTGGCTGTGGCAGTGTCCACCCTGAGCATGCTGCCTGTCCACCCTCTGGGACAAGCAGGGACCCAGACAGTCTGGGGCCATGTGACTGCTGTGCCCTGCATGGCCCTGCTCATGAGTGAGCCTTGGAGGTCATGGGCATCACTGCTCGGAGCAGCAGAAGCCGTAGGGGCAGGGGCCGTGGCTGTCCCTCTTTGGCCAATAACCCACAGCACAGGTGGACAACGGGGAGAGAAAGGAGGCTCCTTAGGCTCTCAGTGATGGACACTCGGGGCTCACCTGCAGGCGGGGGCATCTTGTGGCCAGAGACAGGGGCAGGCAAGGCTGTGTGTTCTGCTCCCCCCTTCCCAAGGGCCACTAGGGTGCAGTCCTGGGGGCTCTGCCTGATGACCCAGACACACAGGCCACACACAGCACCCAGGCCACAGCACAACAGAGACCAAACCCACAGCCACACAAGGTGCTCACCATTGCTGGACCACACACCAGCTGGCTCAGGGGCAGAAAAGATGAGCAAGTTCCAGGACCTCTCTCTCTTCCTTCCACACCCTTGAAGTGAGGTGGGCCCAGGTGACTTGCTGTGACCAGGAAAGGTGAGCAGAGGCATTCAGGAGGCAGCCTCTGCTCTCTCCCTCGACCGCCTGGCCGAGCTGACCTCATGGGCAGCTCCAGGACGTTGGTGCCCCCGCCAACCAGGATGTTGAGCTATCTCTGGGAGACCATGGCCCTGGGGACCACCTGCACCGTTAGCAGACTGCATGAGCAAGAACTCACCTTGGAGTTAAGCCTTTGTGACTTTGGGGCTGTTTGTTACTGCAGCCGTGTGGTCAGGAGATGGTGCCTGAGGTGGCAGTCTGGCACGCAGTAGGGCCCCCCAGATCTCACCGCCTTTCCCATCCCTGGCTGTCCACACACCTGTCTTCAGAGACTCCTGGGGTGTCGGGCACCAAGACATTTCAACAGGGAGAGCTCTGCAGGGACATCCTGCTGGGCGAGCAGGCAGCTGTACCTGCCGTGCGTCCCGTGGCCAGCTGGCCTGTGGGGGCGTGGCAGGGCTCCGCTGATCACATCTGCGTGTGAGGGCCGCACTCTGGGCTTGTTTCCTGCCGTCCATCAGCTCCCCACCCTGCCCTGGCGCCACCTCTAATTGGGCTCAGAGGCAGCGTGGGGGTCAGGCCCCTGCAGGCCATGGGCTGGGAAAGCCCCCTGTTGGTCCGTGGCAGGGGGCGGGGTACCCCCTTCCTGGGTCTCTGGGCTGCTGCCCCACAACACAGGATGCGCCACCCCATGGAGTCCCCTGGCTTTCAGGACTGGAGCTGTCACGTGTGGACATCTTGCTGAGCAGCCCCAGCTCAGCACCCACCAAAGTAGGGCAGGAGCAGACAGAGGGCACTGTCACCTGCTGACAGCAACGAGGCTGCCCCTTGGGACCCAGCTGAACCGGGCTTGAGGTCTGTCACCCTTCCTGTGGGTCACCTGGTACACAGGACACTACTGGATCCCCTTCTTCCTCACACGATTTGAGGCAGTCTCTGCGTGCAGCCTGCGGTGGTGTGGCGCATTCAGAACTCCTTGTTGATCGCATCATTTCTACCATTGAACATGGACACGGGCCGGGTGACTTGGAGCTGTGGCAGTTATTGTAACACCCATGAGGAAATCCCGGGGAGGAAAAAGCCCACACTCGGAGAGGACAGAGCACCACAGAGGGATCAGGGTCCCACGACATTAAGACCCATGGACTGAGCTGCACTGGAGCTTCCTCACTGGCCGCGGCTGTTGGTGAGCCAAACCCTTTTATTCTGCCTCCCTAAACCCCGAGACATTCCACCCAGGCCTGAGGGAAGGACGGCAGCCGGTGATCCTGACCCGGACCCAGCAGTACCCAGGTGGATCTGGGTCGTCGCCCTTTGGGGACACAGCAGGTTTGCGGCATGGGCATCTGGACGTTCTTGGGAGGAGGAAGGGGCTGATGAACCTCAGGAGCCAACGGTGGACAGCAGTGGATAACTGTGGCCTCCTGGCTGTCAACCCCTTTCCCTCTCCCCTGGAAAGCCAAAGAAAGGGACTCCACTTGCAAAGGGCCGGAGCATGTGATCTGAGCTTAACCAATCAGAATATGCCATCCAGTGATTGGTTCTGACTTGGGGGTGTGGCTGAGGTTGGTCCAATCAGAGTGACACCAGGAGAGTTGGGCAAAGGAACTCTCTGGAGGGACTTGCCTGGGGACCGGGCAGCCCTGGGAGCAGCTGTAGGCCAACCGGTGTCACGGAAGAGATCCAGGAAGAGACCCCACGTTTGAACAGGGAACGTGCTTTGTTTAAAGTCCTTTGCAGGGGTGTGTTGGGGTCGTTTCCTGCGCTTTGGACCGAAAACATCCAGCTGATATGGAGGATGCAGCCACGATCCACTTTCCGAAGATAAGAAGTTGGGGTTCAGGATGTCACATGGTGTGCCCAGGGCCCAGAGCTGGGACGTGGAGGTGGCAGCTCCGAAACCAGCAAGTACAGTGGTCGCCTGAACCCTGAGCCGCTGGTGCCCCCTCCTAGTTTCTTCACCTTGGGGAGCGCATCCCAGGTCCGGGCTCCGCGCTCTCGGGGCCAGGGACACAGGACTTACCACACGTGCACATTTGGACACCTGGGTGCTTTTTTTCAGGTTTTGTGGTTTCCACGGCCACAAAATCCTCTGCCAACTGCAATCTATTTTCCTGACCTGCCCTCTGTAAGCAGGGTCACAGGATTTTTCCCATTTACAGGGTGAGCAAACTGAGGCTCAGATGAGATGCTTGAGTTACAGGGGGTGGCAAAGTTAGAAGTCAAGACGCTTGTCCAGTGTTCCCAGTGTGTTCTCTTGACTGTGGACCTTTAGCCCTAAGACCCCCATGGCACAGGCTCAGGATGGGAGGGAGGCAGGGGACCAAAGCCACAGGCTGACCTAGAGTGAAGGGAGAGATGGGCTGAGGTGCCAGTCACTAGTTGAGGACAGTACCCTCCTGGTTTGGGTTCAGAGGCACCACGGGGGCATCTGGATCGCTTATTCCTGGGAGACGAGCTGGGGACGGGGCGGGGGGTGGGGGCGTTCCTGTCCAGAGGGCCAGGGGTCAAGCATAATAGGAAAGGCACAGACGGTGGTCCGGACTCCAGCTGTTCATGTGGGTGGGCGCACGCAGGGAAGAGAAGGAGTGGTGACCCCAGGCCTGGGAAAGAGACCCCAGGGACGCAAGCTCCAGCAGGCGCCGGGGACCTGCCCTCAACCAGCCCTGGGAACTCCGTCATCAGTGCTTCAGACCCAGGTCACTCCCTAGAACACATGGACAAAGCATCATTGCTAGAGTTTGGACCTCTGATGTCCCCAAGGTGCCTGCATCGAAGGCTTGGTCCCAGCCTGTGGCACCACTGGGAGAAGAGGCCTAGTGAGAAGAAGTCAGGTCATGGGGTGTGCCCTTGAGGGGATGTTGGGGCTCCAGCCCCTCCCCTGCCTCCCTCTTTGCTTGGTGACGTGAGGTGACAGCCAGCTCCATCGCGTGCCCCTGTCGTGACCCCCTGCCTCATCACATGCCCACAAAGAACAGCAAGCACGGACTGAAGCCCTGAAGCCTGAACCCAAGTAAACCTTCCCTCTTACCAAGTTCATCATCTCGGTTGTTTGTGACAGTAGCAGAAAACTGGCTGTCGCGGTCACCATGAAGGAAGCGTCTTTGGCTCCCTTGATTTTATGGACAGCTTCCTTCCCGAGCACTGAATTCTTAACTTTGATTGGCAATCATGTAGAAATACCGTGAATGATCTTAAACGGTCGTTTTGAAGAAAATTACTGCAGAGGCTATTTCAACTAG
This sequence comes from Marmota flaviventris, assembly GCF_047511675.1. NCBI lineage: Eukaryota > Metazoa > Chordata > Mammalia > Rodentia > Sciuridae > Marmota > Marmota flaviventris. The sequence goes on along the minus strand of NC_092500.1, from coordinate 5,022,828 downwards.
AATGACAACATGCGGAGAGATGAGCAGAGCGAGGGAGACTCCTTCTCCTGTGGGGAGGGGGCCAGGGGAGGGGCCGCAGGGGCAGCACACTCAGCCCTTCTCCTGACTTAATGACCACAGGGAGAGCGGCCCGGGGTGAGGAGCAGGCCTCAGTGGGAAGCTGCCAACTCTGCTCTGGGGTTTTGTGAGGGGCCCAGGACCCACGGCCAGGCCAGGCCGTGCCCTGAAGGGGACATTGGGCTTCTTGGCTACAAGGACTCCAGGGACAGCCTTTCCCATCAGCTGACATGTAACGCTGGACCTTAAGGATTTCTAGGCAAAGGCAGAGGGCGGCCTGGCGGAAAGGGCATGGCCTCTGGGGACACTGTATCTGGCCCAGTTGTCACAGTGCATGGCGTGTGGCTTGGTGAGGTGTGAGTGTGTGTGTGTTGGCACTTAGGAGTAGGCACCTGGTGGCACTTAGGAGTAGGCACCTGCGGTGTCCAGGTGACACCTGCACCCTTCCTGTGGTGAGGCCCCGGGGCCGACTGAGAGGAATGGGCTCCCTCGTGCCCCTCCTCCACTGCTCTGTCAGAGCCTGGAGGGGGCAGAGGGCAGGGCCAGGCGCTGGCTGAGCCCTTGCTGTCCCCAGCCTGGGGATTTCTCTGGACTCCTGTCCTTTTAATTCTCGGCAGCTCCAGGGGATTTGGTCTCTAAAGACCCCTGTGTCCAGGGACAAAGCCTGGTTCTTACTAAGCGGGGCCTTTGCTCTGGGTGTCCAGTGTCAGCTGGAGGCTTCCTTCTGTCTCTTAGCAACGGGCTCCTGAGCTGGGGGCCTCTACCCAGGAGGGTGCGAGGCCGGGGCCACCCATCTTCCCTCCAGGCAGGCTGCACCTGGAGGCCTTGTGGTGGGTTTCAGGGTCACCTCTGTGCTCAGCCAGGGCGCACGGTGGGGGCTGAGGGGCACCAGGACCCTGCAGCTGCCCGGCTCCCTCTGGTCCTTCAGAGGCTCCCTCTGCTGCCCGGACCAGGCAGGGCACAGCTGGCCTCTCGGCCCTGCCAGGCACTTGCTATGGGTGCTGCCCAGGCCCAGGACAGAGGAGCGGCACGTGGCCCGGGCCCACACCTTCTCCCAGCCCCGAGGGCCCGGCCCAGCCAGGGTGGCCCAGAACCCCTGAGAGCCGCGCCTGTGCCTGCCTGCCTGCTCCCCGCTGCTCCCAGGGTCCCACCACCGCAGGAGAGCCTGGGCTGCACGGCGGTCTGCACTCCCAGCCGCGTGGTTGACAGCTTTCTCCACACGGTGGCCCTCTGGGTACCCTCTGGGTGCTGGGCCTGCCTCTGCTCCCTTCCGCAGCTGGGAGTTCAGCTCAGCAGGGTCTCGCCCCCGAGTCTGGGGAGGGGGGCTCCTCTGTGTGACAGAAGGTCTTGGGGAAGACCTGACGGGCCCCTCTGGGTCACGCGCACAGTCCTGAGCCAACCCTGGGCCGTCTGGAGCACAAGCCCTCAGCCAGCAGCAGCGGGACCCCCTGCACAGTCCCCCAAGAGTCCCTGGCCGGCTACCTGCCCAGGCCTCTGGAGACGTCCTCTGCCCCCCAGGCTGGCCTGCTCCAGCCGGACATCTGGCCTGAGCCCCCGAGAGATGGGCTACCCGCTGTCCCCATTAGTATCACAGAGCCCTGAGCCCAGGGCCTCAGCCGGTAAGGGGCTTGTTTTGTCACCTAGGCAAGTCCAGAGGTCGGGTTCACCTGGTTAGGTTCAACCATCAGCCATGGTCAGGCTCCTCTGTCCCCTCAGCCTGTGACGTTCATCCCAGTGGATGTGAAATGGCTGCTGAGATCCAGGCACTGCTTCTGCATTCCGGGCAGGAAGAAGGACACAAAGGTCAACTAAAGGAAAATGGAAGCTGCCTCTGGTTCTTTTAAAAACTTTCCCAGAAGCCAGCCCCGGTGGCTCTCACTCACATGCTTTTGATGAGAAAGTGCCACTAGGCCACCCCTAACTGCAAGGGATGCTGGGAAAGCAGATGTTCTCAGTGGGCAGATTGCCACTGTGACCCACACCAGGGACAGCCGCGCTCAGCTGCTGACAGCACCGTGGCCACCTCTGAGATTGTTCTGTCAAGACACAGCTCAGTCCCCACCCACCGCGGGCAGGCAGCAGCTGGGCCTCGTGGGGAAGGCAGGGGACCCCTGCTCTGGGAGGACTCAGGTCTGGCCCTTCCACAGTGCAGCAGGGCGGCCAGCCACATCCAGAACACCCAGCCCGCCAGCAGCATTCGCGGTCATTGTCCCCCGTCTGAGCCATGACGCCCCCTAAGCCACAGCCAGGGACCGTCTCCAAGAGTGATCACCCTTCAGCACCTTCCCCTTATCTCTGTGAAACCGGCCTCGGGGGGAGGACAGCCCTGGAGTGAAACGTGGCTTCAGCAAATTGAACTCTGTGGGCCGGAAGACGGCCATTACGTTAATTATGCTCCAGATTTTTCCATTTATCTGTGAGCTGCCACTTTCCGGTCCAGGCGGATCTGCATGTGCATTTGTGAGCACAGGTCCTGGGCCAGCGGCCTGCCATCGCCAGCCCCGGCTTCCCGTGTGAGCTGCTGCCTCTGCAGCCCTGGACTGGGCTCTCCGTCTGTCCCAGCAGGCTCCGTTGAAGGACAGCCCCGCCAGGTGCAGACCCTGCCAGTACCTGTGGGTGGCCTCTCGCCAGCTTCCAACCTGGGGCCTGGAGCCCAAAGGCACAGCGCTCCCCTGGCCTCTGAGCCAGTTAGGCATCCCGCTAACCTTGGCCTCAGCACGAGCATATCACCTGCACAGAGGCTGGTCTATTTGTAAAGCCACCAGGGGACGAATCCAGCCTGAAGCTCCCTCCAGCTCCGTGCCCTTGGATTTGGGGTATTTCTTGGGACTCTTCATGGGGAGGGAGGCCGGCTGGATCCAGGCCTGTGCAGGGCTGTCGCCCACTGGCCCTGGGGCCCACATTGGTCGTGCGTGGCAGAGCCGGCCTGCTCCCCCTCCAAAAGCCATCCCCAGGGCTGGCCCTGAGAACACAGCACAGGCGACAGAGCTGGGCACTGCTCCCACACGGCCCCCGGCACCCGGCCAAGGTCCACAGGACCAATCACCCCGCGGTCTTCTGCCTACGCCTGACGCGGGGTCAGAGCAGGGTGCCCACGGCCCAGGCATGCGTGGTCCGTCTGACTGAGGATTTTTGAGGTGTGTTCAGTAGCGAGCTGCTTCCAATTCTGAGTCTGGATCTTCTTCTGGGCTCATGACGCGCGGTCTGACCCTCTTTGGCCACGCTGGGTGGCAGCAGTCAGCACAGCTCCCAGGTCCAGCCCCACGGGGACATCAGGGTGCTCCTCAGTGCTCGGCCCTGCCCAGCCAGGATGCTGGTGCTTGGGAGGGTAAAGGTACTAAATGCTCCCCCCTCAGTACTGGGGGTCAAACCCAGGGCCTCGTGAATACTAGGCAGGTGCTGGACCCTGAGCTGCATCCCAACCCTGAAGGTGTTTTCAACCCGTGGCTTTGTCAATGTAGGATGGGGTTACGGAGAACGAGGAGCACCTGTACACACACACACACACACATGCACACTCTCACACACACACTCTCACACGCACACTCACACACACACTCACACACAGGCACACTCACACGCACACTCTCACACACACACTCTCACACGCACACTCACACACACACACGCACACTCACTCGCATGCACACTCACACACACATGCACACTCACACACACTCACTCACACACGCATACTCACACGCACACACACACACACATACAGTTGCAATGGAAGATTCTGGCAAGAGAGTTCCAGGGCATTGATGGCACTTACCCCAGCCCTTCTGGGGCCTCCCCGAGGCCGGGTCCCCACTAGCTCTCTGGTCCCCAACCTCTATTCTGCGAGACCCTCTCACACGGCCCCTCCCCCGTGTCCCCAGATGCACTGAAGTCCTGATGCGGGCTTCCCGGGGCTGTTCCTCTGCCTGGGTGCCTCCCCCTCTACCCCTCAGGCCGCCCCCCTTGAGCTCTCTGCCGAAGGCTGGGCCCCTCCACACACCGCCTGCCCGTCACTCCCTGCCCCCTGCGCCTTGTGCTCAGGGGTTTTCTTCATGGCACTCACCCGCCTGACAGGTGACCCTTGTCTGTCATTGTCCGATCTGCATCATCCCCCACATGTAAGTTCTCCAAGACCAGAGACTGTGTCGTGAGGGGCCATGATCCTGGAACCCGGGACAAAGCCACAGCAGGTGTTCAAGACTATTCTATTTTATGCAATTTAAAATCGATTGCTTTCTGAACTTTATTTTTGTATTGCTCCTTGTTAATATATAGAAATGTAATAGATTTTGTATGTCAACCTTGTACCCCAACAGATTGCTGATTCATCTATTATTTCTCATACATTTTTAGAGAATTGCTTGGGGTTTTCTACATATGACACTATGTCATCTGCAAACAGAGATAGTTTGCTTACTTCCAACCCAAGTGCCCCTTTTCTGGCCTAACCACCCTGGCTAGAACCTCGAGTCCCATGTTGAATAGAAGGGGTTGGATGGATCCCTTGTCCCACTCCTGCTCTCAGGAGGGAGGGGACAGTTCTCACCACCGTGTAGGAAGACGGCCATGCATTCTTCACGGGTGCCCGTCACTGGGTCGAGGAAATCCCCTTCTATTCCTTGTTTGTTGATGTTTGTTTTTGAATCATGAAAGGTGTTGAATTTTGCTAAATGCCTTTTCTACACCTGTTGAGATGATCATGTGGATTCTGTTTATTGTTTTATTGATTAGCTTCTATTATATTTCTGGTTGTTAAACCAACCTTGCTTTCCAGGGATAAGCCCCAGTTGTTCATGGCAAAGACCCCTTTTGCATGTTTCTGGGGTCAGTTTGCTGGTATTTTAATGAGGATTTCTGCATCTGTATTCATAATCGATGTCAGTCTGTAGTTTTCCTGTGAAGTCCCTGTCTGGTTTTGGTGTCAGAGGGACACTGGCCTCACAGAATTTGATTCTTTGAAAGACTTTAAAGAATTGGTATTAATTCTTTAAACATGTGACAGAGTTCACTAGTAAAGCCATCTGGACCAAGGTTTTCTTTGTGGGAAGTTGTGGGGTTTTTGTTTTTGTCTGTGTGCATACTACAAACTCCATCCTTGATTTATCTACTTAGATTTCTAGTTTTCCTTCAGTCAGTTTGGGAAGTTTGTGTCTTTCTAAGAATGTGTCGATTATATCTAAGTTATCTAGTTTGCTAGCATGAAGTTGTTCCGTTTTTAAATAGCATATTTTTATTTTTTAGTTTTTTTTGGCGGACACAACATCTTTGGTTTATTTTCATTTTTTTTGTTTCTGATATATAGAAATGCAACTGCCAAGCTCTCGTTAATTCTCATAACCACAGAAGCTCTAGATTCACTCTGTCCATGATCATACTCTGTGATGATGACAAGTCCTTTCCAGCCCCACAACTTCATCTCTTTCTATTGCCTTTCTGAGCGCCCTGGCCCCCAGGCCACAGCAGAACAGGGGTGTGGCCGCCCAGACAGAGATCCCATCTTCTACGGGTCGTTTTCTTGGTGCCCTTCGTTGGATGAAGGGGCTTTCTTTATATTTCTAGTGTTCTCAGGGTTCCCTTTCCCATGAAATTTTGGATTTTGAACTTTATCCAGTGTTTTTTTCAGAATCTGTAAACATGGTTTTCCTCATTTATTTATTTATTTTGGCACCAGGGTTGGAGCCCAGGGCCACTCGACCACTGAGCCACATCCCAGCCCTATTTTGTATTTTATTTAGAGACAGGGTCTCACTGAGTTGCTCAGCACCTCGCTTTTGCTGAGGCTGGCTTTGAACTTGTGAACCTCCTGCCTCGGCCTCCTGAGCCTCTGGGATTAAAGGCGTGCACCACTGTGCCCGGCTTCTCCTTCAGTTGCTGATGTGATGGCGTTGAGAATGCCGAGTCTGCCTTGCAGCTGGCTTGCTTGTTAGTATCTTGTTTAGATCTTTGCCTGCCGGCTGCTTTGCTCTCACGTTGTCCTCCTCTCAGAACGAGGTGTGTGAATTTCCCTTTCTCTAGCAGAGCTGGGGTAAGCAGTATCACTTTTCCTCAAACCCAAGGCAGAGTCTCCAGGGAAGACGTGTGGACCTGGAGTTTTCCCTGTGGGAAGATTTTAGTTACAGATTCAGTGACTACAGGATTATTCAGATTTTCCCTTTCTTCTTGTTTCAATCTTGAGCATTGTGTTTTTCTAGAAACTCACCTGTTTCGTATAAATTTCATAGTAGAGAGCTGTAATGTTTTCCACGGTTTCCTCCACCTAGTTTCCTGTCGTTGATGTCACAACTCATCATAAATTTGATGTCTTAAAACAACACAAACTTATCTGCCGATAGTCCGTGTGAGTCCGTTTCCATCACTGTAACAAAACACCTGAGGTCACCCACTTAAAAAGAGGAAGGGCTTATTTTGGCCCGTGGCTTCAGAGGTTTCCGTCTGGAGTTGATGGGCCATGGCTTCAGGCCTGCGGCCAGGCTGCCCATCATGGCAGGAGCGAGGGGCAGAGCACAGCTTAGCTCACGGCTGGGAAGCAGAGAGGACAGGAAGAGGAGGGTGCTGCTGTCCCACAGTCCCCTTTGAGGGTCTGAGCCTGTGACCCCTCCACCTGTGAAAGGCTCCACAACCTCCCCACAGCCCTCTGGGCTGGGGACTGAGCCTTAACAGATGGGCCTTTGGGGACACTCGAGACCCACACAAGAGCCCAGCCTGGAGGCCAGAGACCAAAGTGGGCCGCACTGGACCGAACCCAGTGCCAGAAGGGCCGTGGGAATCCAGGTCCTGGTCCCTTCCAGGTGCCGGGGACTCCCTGGGCTCAGCTTGCAGCCCCTTCCCCGACCTCCAGGTGCGACCCTCCAGCCCCCACTGTCACACAGCCTCCTGTTCTGAGGCCAACCCCCTCCCTCTCTAAGGACATGCGTGTTGACATTTAGGGCCACAGATGGTGCAGGTGCTCCCCCACAGCAGGAGCTCCACTCTGTCTAGGTGCGAAGCCTTAGCGCCACGTTAGAGAACCTGCGCAGCCTCGGGGTTTAGGACCTGGATCCGCTGCACCCTCTGACGGCCTCCTGATGCCCCAGATGAGGTGCCTGCTGGGACTTGGCTGGGTTCTCTCTCTCTCTGACACACTCTCTCTCTCTCTCCTGAACAATTTCTGTCTCTGAGTCTGGTCATGCAGACAAGGGTGGGCGGTGGACACACAGAGCGACTTTGCTAGAGCCGTGTGGGTGACAAGATTCTCAGAGATGGGCACAGTCGCCTGTGGGACCCCTGCCTGCTCTCCCTGGGACCCTGCCTGCTCTCCCTGGGACCCTGCCTGCTCTCCCTGGGACCCCTGCCTACTCTCCCTGGGACCCCGCCTGCTCTCCCTGGGACCCCTCCTGCTCTCCCTGGGACCCTGCCTGCTCCCCCTGGGACCCTGCCTGCTCTCCCTGGGACCCTGCCTGCTCTCCCTGGGACCCCTCCTGCTCTCCCTGGGACCCCGCCTGCTCTCCCTGGGACCCCGCCTGCTCTCCCTGGGACCCCGCCTGCTCTCCCTGGGACCCCTCCTGCTCTCTCTGGGACCCTTCCTGCTCTCCCTGGGACCCTTCCTGCTCTCCCTGGGACCCCCCTGGGACCCTTCCTGCTCCCCCTGGGACCCTGCCTGCTCTCCCTGGGACCCTTCCTGCTCTCCCTGGGACCCTGCCTGCTCTCCCTGGGACCCTTCCTGCTCTCCCTGGGACCCTTCCTGCTCTCCCTGGGACCCCTCCTGCTCTCCCTGGGACCCCGCCTGCTCTCCCTGGGACCCCTCCTGCTCTCCCTGGGACCCCTCCTGCTCTCCCTGGGACCCTTCCTGCTCTCCCTGGGACCCCGCCTGCTCTCCCTGGGACCCTGCCTGCTCTCCCTGGGACCCCGCCTGCTCTCCCTGGGACCCCTCCTGCTCTCCCTGGGACCCCTCCTGCTCTCCCTGGGACCCTTCCTGCTCTCCCTGGGACCCCGCCTGCTCTCCCTGGGACCCTGCCTGCTCTCCCTGGGACCCCGCCTGCTCTCCCTGGGACCCCTCCTGCTCTCCCTGGGACCCCTCCTGCTCTCCCTGGGACCCTTCCTGCTCTCCCTGGGACCCCGCCTGCTCTCCCTGGGACCCTGCCTGCTCTCCCTGGGACCCTGCCTGCTCTCCCTGGGACCCCTGCCTACTCTCCCTGGGACCCCTGCCTGCTCTCCCTGGGACCCTGCCTGCTCTCCCTGGGACCCTGCCTGCTCTCCCTGGGACCCTTCCTGCTCTCCCTGGGACCCCGCCTGCTCTCCCTGGGACCCCGCCTGCTCTCCCTGGGACCCTGCCTGCTCTCCCTGGGACCCCTCCTGCTCTCCCTGGGACCCCGCCTGCTCTCCCTGGGACCCCGCCTGCTCTCCCTGGGACCCTGCCTGCTCTCCCTGGGACCCTTCCTGCTCTCCCTGGGACCCCTCCTGCTCTCCCTGGGACCCCGCCTGCTCTCCCTGGGACCCTGCCTGCTCTCCCTGGGACCCCTCCTGCTCTCCCTGGGACCCTTCCTGCTCTCCCTGGGACCCCTCCTGCTCTCCGTGGGACCCTTCCTGCTCTCCCTGGGACCCCGCCTGCTCTCCCTGGGACCCTGCCTGCTCTCCCTGGGACCCCTCCTGCTCTCCCTGGGACCCTGCCTGCTCTCCCTGGGACCCCTCCTGCTCTCCCTGGGACCCTGCCTGCTCTCCCTGGGACCCCCCCTGGGACCCTTCCTGCTCTCCCTGGGACCCCGCCTGCTCTCCCTGGGACCCTGCCTGCTCTCCCTGGGACCCCGCCTGCTCTCCCTGGGACCCTGCCTGCTCTCCCTGGGACCCCTGCCTACTCTCCGTGGCTGGACAGGACTGTCTGACCTGAAGGGACCTCAGACCAGGAGGGGGCTGTCACAGCCTGGGCTTCTGGCGTGGGTGCTGTGATGTCAGGTAAATACCAGTGTCCCTCTGTCACAGGCAGGGTCTGGCTCCCTCCAACTCTGCAGCTTGGCCATCTCGCGAGAGGTGCTCCAGCACCTGCCAGGGGTGGGGGCCAGGACCCCAGCCTTGCACTGCCGGAAGCCCTTGTCCTAAGCCCCAGGCTCCATTTGGCTGTGACAGACAGGACCGAGGCAGCTCTGCACTGGGAGGCCAGTCTCCAGGGAAACAGGCACCGACAGTGAACTTTGACCCTTCAGTATTTTCAAATAATTAATTTCGGATTTCATTAACCCTCCTGTGCTTTTTCCTATTGTGTCAACCTCTGGGCTCTCTCCTGCGCCCCCTCTTGCGGAGTAGCTCGTCCGTTGGCTCGCGGCATCTCCTCTGTGAAGCGGCTCAGCTCTGGCCCCAGGTCTGTCATTTCTCCATGTTGGTGGCCGTAGCTCTCTAGGTGCTGCTCAGGGCCTGCGTTTTGATTTTCCCGGCTTTTATTTTCATTCACATCAAAATATTCTCTAACCCGCATGATTCTGCCCTGACCCGCACTGTCTGGTGGAGCACCCCCACGTCGCTGTCGGTTTTGTTCCTGAGCTGCAACTCCATGCCTGGGGGAGGCTGCCATATGTGACCTCAGTCCTTTGACATTGGTCAGGCCTCCTTCACGGCCCAAAGAGGGGCAATTTAAAAATGAATCATTTCACGAGACCTTGAAAATGAGGTGCATCCTTTAGCTGGTGCAGTGCCTCGGGTTTGGTGGCCAGGGGTGCCCTCGGTGTCTCCGACCTGCTGCATCCTCACGGCTGTCTGTAGGCTGCTATGTGCATCGCTGAGATGTGACAGTGGCCTGAGAATGTCCCCCCTCTTCCCCCTGTGAGGCTCTTTGGCCTGAGCTCTGCTGGGCCGTGCTGTTGGGCTGCAGGGCCTCCCCCGATGCTGTGCTATAAAGCTGAGTTGCTGTCTGGCTCAGCTGGATGTGGCCTGCACCGCCACCAGCCTGGTCTCCTTCCTGCTACCATGCTTGTTGGGGATATGGCCACGCTGACTCTTGCGAGTGTTCACATGACACATGGTTTTCCATCGTTTATTTTCCAATTCTCTGAACCCTCAACTTGCAGGCGTAGCTCTCGTAAGCAGCCTGCAGGGTTTGGGAAAGTCTTCGTCTTTCACCTGGAGAATTTGGCCCGTTTACTTTTAGTGTGATTTCTGATAAAGTCCAGCTTGGACCTGTCGTCTTAGTCTGTGTGGCCTGTCCCCCTCCTCCCTGCTCCTCCTCCTCTCTGTTCCTGCTCTCGGGGCTGGAGCGTTTTATGATCCCATCTCTGCCTGTCTTGGCTTCCTCTCCTCCTCTCCCTTTCCTAGAGACTTCTCTATCCCTCCTTTTCTTGTTTAAGGAACTAGACCTCGACTTTGCCACCCCCAGGCGACCATGCGAGGAAGGTCTTTCTAACCACGCCGACCACCTTCCTAATGGCAGGTATTGCTTAACTTCTTTTAAAAATGCACACCCCATGTGTGCAAGCCTGTATGTGTGTGTGTGTGCCTGTGTGTGCGCGCGCATGGGCTGGAGGTTGAACCCAGGGCCTCACGAATGTCAGGTGAGCACTCTCTCCCTGAGCTACTCCCCCGCCCATGTAGCTTTTAACAATGCTACTGACACAGAATTTACGAGTCCTGAAGTTCTCCCGTAAACCACAAGTCAGTGTTTTAAATCCCATCTGCAGGGCGGTGCAGCCACCACCCAAATCGATTTTAGGTCAGACTCTGATGAACAAGGCTGCTGTGAACATCTGTGCAGACGTTCCCGGGCGGATCTCCGACTGGGGTTCTCTGGGTGGATCCCAGCAGCAGAGTTGCTGGCCTGCCGAGCTCCGTGGTTCCCCATTTGCAGAACTGCTGTGCCGGCGTCCACTGCGGCAGCACCTCGGATCATTCCTACCAGCGATGCGTGAGTTCTCCTCTGCACCCCCCAACCCTGGTGCCACAGTACTGAGAGGCGTGACCTCTGGGAGGTGCCCAGTCTGGGGACAGCTGCCTCAGGAATGGGATCATCTCCCGGCTGAAGGGCTCAGTGTTGAGGGATGCTCTCTGACCCTCTGCCTCGTGAGGATACAGCGTCCCTCCCCTCTGGGGGCACAGAGAGGTGCCAAGTTGGAAGCAGAGAGCAGCCCTCTCCAGACACCAGTGTGGGGCCTTCATCTTGGGCCTCCAGCCTCCAAAACTGTGAGGAACAAATGTCTGTTCTTTATAAAGTCCCCGTCTGTGACATCCTGTGCCACCACAGTGGACGAAGGCCCTCACCGTTTCCTACGCCTTCTTCATGACAGTCATCAGGTAGGTGACGTGATACCTCACTGTGGCCGTGTCCTTCTGTATCTGTCCACACACTCTCATGTCCACCCCTCTGCTAGGGGTCATTTTCTTGTGTAAATACTTTTAGAATTTCCTTTACGAGGGTCTACTTACTAACAGTGATTCTCTTAGTTTTGGTCTGAAAGTCTCTCTATCTCACCTTCATATTTGTATCCCTTGACTTTCGGCCGGTGTATACAGTTCTACTTGAGGAGAGGTTTCTTTTAGACAGCATGGTGTGGGTCACTTTTTAATCCACTTTGCCACTCTGTCTTTTAATTGGTACATATGGACTGTTTCCATTCAATGTGATCATTGTGATCTGAGAGCTTACGATTTTACCCTGTGGTCTACTACAAGTTTGTTTCTCTATTTTATTTTTCCTGCATCTCTGGGGAGCACTTGAACTTTTTAAGTAGAATTTCGTTTGGATTTATCTATAATACATTTGCATGTACTTCATGACATAGATTTTTAAAGTGGATGCCGTAAGGATTCCAATATAAAAACGTGATTTATTGTGGTCTACTGTTGTTAACATTCTACAGTGATACTGAAATATGGGAACCTCAGCCCCCTTTAAGTCCCTCTACTGGCCTGCTTGAAATTGTTCTAAATTTCTTCTCCATCCGTTAAGAACCGCATTGGACAATATTATAAGTCTTACTTCAACCCTGGAACATAATGTAGAAGGTTCTAGAAAGGAGAGCCTATTGTGTTCACTCACAGTTCTACTCTTTCCCTTGGTGTTCTAAGACTCCTTCTATCACCATTTTCTTTCTATTTCAAGAATTTCTCTGGCCACTATTGCAGGATGGGTCCATTGGCAATAAATTCTCTTTGTCTGCCTTCAGTTGAGAACATCCGATTGTCCCTCATTCCCAGGATATTTGTGCCGGGGACAGGAGTTTGGGCGGTCAGTCCTTCCTTTGGAGCATCTGGAACGGTTGGCCACGTGGTTCCTGGGGAGACGCCGCCATCTGGGTGTCATTTCTCTGTCGCTGCCTTCAGGGTTTCTCCCCGTCTTCCGTTTTCACGGTTTGGCTCCGATACACCTTGGTGGGTGTGCTTTGGGTTTGTCCATCGGGTTTGTCCAACCCCTGGAGCCCAAGGTCAATGTCCTTTAACACAAGTGGGGAGTTCCCGCCAGACTTCTTCCCTGCTCTTCACTCCCACCCTCCTTCCCCTCTCCTTCCCAGACTCTGACAACATGGACGTAGATCTCTGGTTAGGGCTCAGGTTCCAGAAGTCTCTCTCCGTCTGCTGTTGGGGTGTAGTTGTGCTGTTCTGTCTTCAGAACCATCCATGTCCCTCAGTCCGCTTCATTCTGCGGCTGAGTCCACGATTTTCCAGCTCATTCTCCGCGTCCTCAGTTCTTTGCTGTGGTCTTCCGTCCACTGGTTCCATCTTGCTGCCACCGCTCACGGAGACTCTTTTTCTGAAGCCTGCTCTGCAGTCCTTGTCACGGACCCCACGTCTGCTGGCTCAGGGTTTGCGTTCCTTGCTGGTCTTTTCTCTTGAGATTCTCTCGTTCTCCGTGTGACAGTGGCTTTCAGTGAATCCCAGACACTGGCGCCCGTGTCATGAGACTCTGCCTCTTACTCAGACCTGGTTTATGGGGCCACCTGTGGTGCCATGTAGTGGGGGAAGGGGTTCTGACTTGCTCCTGTTGGAGAAGGTGGAAGTCTAGGGTCCTCTCTGACTTCTCTGCCACCCCCCGGGGGGATTTTGTCACCGGGGGTACAAATCCCCACCTTCTCTTTGCCGTTGTGGCTTGTTTGTCTGGTATATGAGCTTGGGTGGCTGTTATTTTCTGTCACCACACTGAGCCTGTAATTCCTCTGGCTTCGTTTCTGGTGTCATTGAACGCAGGTGCCAGTGGCATCCTTGCTCCCCCTCCCCCCCGGGGTGGTTTCCCACTCCGCCACCCGACCCCGCCTCCCTTCTGGCTGGATAGAAGCTTCCTCCTGGTTCCAGATTCTCGTCTGCCACCTCGAGCTGAGGATTCCTACTCACCGAGCTGGGGTTCAGTGAGTCTTGGGAATCCCGGTTCACACCTGTCAGCAGCTGGACAATTCCAACTGTCATTACGTCACGTGTGACTTCTGCTCCATCCTTGCTCGGGCTGCTGGACTCCGGTGGTGCGTCACTGCTCTCTCTCTGCTGTCTGGAACTGTCCCCTCCCTTGCTCCCCGTTCTTTCATCCCTCAGAGGGTCACTGTGGATGGTGGACTTTCAGGTCTCTCTTCAGCTGTTGACCACTGAGTTCCTGATTTCCGTTGTTGGTTTCTATTTAGTTCTTCCTGTGACTGTTCCTAGTTCTGCCTCCTTGCTTGTATACTCAGGTTCCACTTTCATCCCCAAGAGCAGGCGGGTTGCTTGGGGACTGTCCTGCCATCGCGCAGTCTGGGACACCGTGGGGCCTTCAGCTGCAGCCGGTGGGTTCTCTTTCCTGCGTTTTCTTCCCTGTGTGTTGGCTTCTGTTTTTGAAAATTCCCTGTAGATATGATCTGAGGCTCCGGTGACTCTATCTTTTTCAAGAGAACTTTACTTCTCCGGTTGCTTGGGGACGTCAGCATTCTAGGTTACCTTGATCCAATTTCAGGGACTGAGGTTTTTAGCGCCAACTTGATTTCTTGAAGCTAAGCTCTAAGACAGAAAAGAGCTGGTTTATTTACAATTTATTCCTTATGCCTAGGTTTTGGAGGAAAACCTTAAATCCAGGTGAGGATTTTGTCAGAGCCCCAGCTGTGGCAGGTCCTGGGTGCCACAGTTACGCGCCCCCACGCTGTCCGGGTGCCAAAATGCTCCCGTTCCCCCTTCCCGTGCTCTCGGGGGCGCAGAGCCGCTGACGCAGGTCCCACCTTCCTGGATTTCCCTCTTTGCTCACATCTTGTTGTTATTTTTTACACTTTTGGAAAGATCTGAAAAATCACCTTCAGCTGATTCCAGACCTTCACGTGACCTTGGTCTGAACTTCACAGTCCGTCGTCTTCTGGAGGGCCAGGATCCAGGTCTCCTTGGATCAGGGGCTCTGCTGGGAGACAGGCCCGGCTTGGCTGCACCCCGTGAGCACACGGTTCTCTTCTTCCTTCTGACTCTTCCCAAGCACACTGAGCCCTCTTCTCTAGCTGGACTGAGAACTAAAGACAGAAATAATTGTACAAACTTCTGCTTCTCGTAGACTGCAACGCCCCCTCCACCCCAGAGCCAGAGAAGGAGCCTGATTTCTGGGTGGGCACCTGCAGGAAAGGAGGAAGAGGATCCCGGTCAGTGTCCTGAAGAGATCAGCCCCTCGTGTGGGACCTGCACGGATTTCGTTTCTTTGCTTATTTATTTATTTATTTTTAATGATGAAGACAAAATCTGGGAGGGTGGCCTGCCTTGTTGGGGTCTGGGATCCGCCTCTGTGTCATTCGCTTCTTGTGTGACCTGTTGTGTCCTTGACACGGAGGCCAGCATTTTCAGAGCATTTGCAGCAGGCCTGAGTTGGGCGCTATTGTCCTTCATGTCGCATGTGTGAGGTGTTGAGCCTGCTGTCCCCCGTTCTCAGGGGCATGGCCACACACGGAGCCATAAGGACCTCCATAGGAAGGAGACCTGGGTGTGATCTTTGTGGGACATTGGAGGTTCGTGGTACACACTGTCACTGTCAACACCAGGTTAGATGTTGTTGAACATCTGGGTGACACCTGGAGGTGACAGACTTGAGACCCTAGATTGTGGGGAGGCTATGCATCAAAGGTGACAGTGGGTCATGCAGAGCAACAGCTCCATTGTGGATTCGGAGGCACGTCAGGCCTGAAAGATCCGAGGGAGCAAAGGATCGTGTGGGGTCATGAACCCATGAACTAGTCAGGGAACTGAAACTAAATGGCCCCAGACACTCTCAATTGCCACTGGTACTTTCAGGATGTGAGAAAATCCCCGGAGAAGAAAGCACAGTCCTCTGCGGTCCGCTCCTCCTGGCCTGGACGCCGGGGAGCCCTGCCACCCGCCACCCCGGGAAGGGGCCGGAGCTGCTGGGAATGGAGGAGCCGGAACCCGAGTCCCCCTCACCTGCTGGGAGCTGCCGGCGTGGGAGGAAGGAGACGGGCAAAGCATCAAGAAGTAATGAAGAAGAAAGAGGGAACGAACGACAGGTTTTAAACAACAGCTTATTTAAAACAGACGAATACGCTAGTCTAGTCGATCCCTAACGAATCCAATCAATAAAGACAGAAATAGGCTGAAGGCTGCAGAGAGGGGGACCGAGCGCTCGCAGAGATCTTCAAAGCCTCAGAGAACACTTTGGCCCAATTCTATGCTGATGAATTTTAAAATCTCCATGAAATGGACGATTTCCTATTGAAGAGCCCAGATGATTAAAGGTGAAGTGGCTGATGTGTGCGGAGGAGGCCGTTTGTCATCTCCCTCACCTGGTGCCAGGACTTCAGCCCATGAGATTTAATGAGAAAGGGAGCCGGGACAGGAGGCCACGTCTCCCCGAGGGAGAGAGCCTCGTTGCCAGGGGAGGGTTTGTCCAGTGGGAAGCCCCAGAGCCGGAAGCTACTGGGATCATGAAAACTTGAGAACTGTGGTCACCAGAAAAGGACGGATGAACCCAGCAGCCATCAGCAAGAGAGTAAAAGTGAATCGGATGCAGTTAAATAAAGAGACTGTAACAAGAAACGTGCAGGTTTGTTTAAAAAAAAAAAACTCGCAAACTTGATTGTGGACCAGGGTTGGGACTAGGAGAAGACTAGTCCCTAGGCGTCTCCCTCTTGGGTGGTGCCACTCGGGCTGGACCACATGGCCGAGCTCTGCCTTGGCGGGTACATGAGTGGTATAGGACAAGGCTGAAGGGACCTGCAGGGTCACACAGTGGGCACAACCTAGGGAGAAGATTAGGGAGTGTCCGTCCGTGTTCCGCTGCTATAACAAAACACCCGAGACCAGCTAATTTAAAAGAAAACTCTATCGGGCTCATGGTTCTGGAGGCTGGGAAGTCGGAGAGTGCAGTCCCACTGGGGGCTCTGTGCTGTTTCCACTCGTGGCAGCACAAGGAGGGGCAGGTCGGGGACAAAACACGAGAGGCAACCCTGCTTCACAATCACTTGCTGTCCTGGCAACCGGCCCAGCCCTGAGAGAGCGACCTCGTCCCTCCTAATGACCCCATGTCCTCCCAAATTCAACCTGAGTCGGCTGGGACAAGCCATATTCAAGTCAGCAGGGCATTCAAGGGACCAAAGGCTATTCACATGTCCTACTCTGTATTTTTTCGTATCGCTCAAATTATTACAAATATGGATTATTTTGTGCCTAAGTTATTGTATTTAGAACTGAGAAGAGAGGAGCCTGTTTTAAAACGTCAGAGCTCTCTCTGGGGAGGTGGGGAAACTGCATCGATCTTATTGCTTTCTTTAGACTGTTTTCTAGATTTTCAATAATGAACATGTGCTACTTTTATAAACAGCAAATCAATAAACATTGTAAAAAGTTAAGGTCGTGAGAAACAGTGAGCAGGGACAGGTAGCCAAGGCGTATTTGAAAAGAAACAGTAATGAAGGATGATTTGCAAATATTTAAAAATGAAAGCCTGTGGGCCTGGAATAGGATACGTCGTTTCTCCTCCTTAATTGCTTTTAAAGAGTCAGTGGAGGCTCCGCTGGAGAAAGCCCCAGGATAACACCTCTCTGGGCCCGAGAAGGAGGCCAAGCCCCCGAACCTGCAAGGTGAGCGTTCTCCTGAGTCCTTGAGAGGAAGAGACAAGAGAAGGAAGGGCGCAAGTTCCACGTGGCGGGAACAGGGTGGCCTCGGGCCTCCAAGGGCTCCGCTGTGACAGTCGGCTCTGTGACTCCGTGACCAAGTTCCCGGCAAGCACCCCTGAGGGGAGGAAGAGTCTGTGGGCGCATGGTTCCCGAGGTGCCAGTCGTAGGCAGCGGCTCCGTGGCTCTCGGTCCAGGGGAGGCAGAGCACAGTGGAGGAGGGTGGCCCAGCTCATGGGGGGACAGGATGGGGGGACTCCAGGGCACCCGTGACCCACTCTCCCAGCCCCACCGCCTGCCTCTGGACACAGCCAGACGGCGGACTCCATCCCAGCTCAGCCCCCGCTGCCTCTCTGATGGTGCTGCGTGAACGACGCAGGAACTTGGGGGACACCTCATGTCCAGACCACATTATCCACTTGGACAAGGAGCGGGGAAGGGCCACCGTGAAGTCAGGTAAGGGGAAATGGCTGGCATTTCAGTGAGTTCTGAAAGGCTGACTCTGGGGCCTGCGGCCATTTAGAATAACTGGCAGCCTCCTGCCCGTCAGCTGCTCCCTGGGCCCCACTCGGGGCCCGCCGTGGGGCGCAGCCTTGAGAGCAGCCCGCCAGCCCCTGCTCCAGCTCCCTGGGGCACTCAGACCTGAGCCGCTGGGCAGAGTCCTCTGAGCCAAGTCCCCCAAGTCGCGCTGCTTCTGGGAAGTAGAGGCTAAAGGCGCCCTCCTTCCTAGGAAACTTGGAAACGAAGAAAGAAGTAAACTGAGCAGGAGGAAGCTCTCAAAGGGACAGAATCCACAGCAGGAAAGAGAAACAGAAGAAACCAGTGACGTAAAACTTGGGGCTTTGCTGTGATGGACAGATTGATAAAGTCTGGCCAGAATGATCAAAGAGGGGCACGTCCCGAAGGCCAATACTACGAGGTGAACAAGAAGCCACCGAATCCTGCAGACTTGCAGAGAATGACAGCGTTGCAAACAGATCCTGGGAAGACAGACCCCCCCCCAAGCTCACTGGAAGGGAAAGAGACCCCAAGTCGGTCCGCGATCCACCGAGAAACGGAGGCTGGGATCAGCACCTCAGAAAGAAACTTCCAGACGCAGGTGGCTTCACTCAGATTTCCCATCAAACGTTGATGGAAGAAATAATTCAACTTCCGCAGACTGTCCGGAAACAGAGGGGGGAGGAGCTCGGCCCAGGGACACCCACACAGTCACTGCAGGAAAGAGCCTTTGTCCATCCGACTTCCCTGCTGACGGCGGACACAGAGGATCAGCAAGTCTGTAAAAGGGAGAGGACCTAGTTACCAAGTTGTGTTCATCCCAAAGACGCAGCTTGGTTTGTCATCTGGAAACCAATTAACTGTGGGACCAAATAAAACGATCATTCAAACAGGTGCAAAAGGCATTTAACAAAATCCAAACTTCATTCATGATTTTTCTTTTTAATCTAAGCAATTAGGGAGAGAGGGAAGTGTCCTGAGTGTGATGGGCCATTGAAAGCTTAACATTGTCCTCAAAGGTGACATACCCAGCACTGTCCCCGGCAGGTCAGCAGCCATTCAGCCAGCGGGTCACTCAGGACACCACAGCGCTCCAGGAGCCCAAGGAAGAGAAGCAGAGGGCACAGAATGAGAAGCAGAAGTCAGGCGGCTCGCAGGCGGAATCCCTGAGGAGTCTGAGAAATGACGGAGAACTAACAAGTGTCCCAG
Source organism: Marmota flaviventris (assembly GCF_047511675.1). Classification (NCBI taxonomy): domain Eukaryota; kingdom Metazoa; phylum Chordata; class Mammalia; order Rodentia; family Sciuridae; genus Marmota; species Marmota flaviventris. Next base: position 5,004,049 of record NC_092500.1, on the reverse strand, counting down.
CAAGGCCACGGGACAAAAGCCAATGTGAAAATCAGCTTTGTTTTTATACATGAGCAACAAACAAGATGAAACTCAATAAAAACTCCAGTTACAGTAGCGTCAAGAACCGGAAAGTCCTGGGGAATACACTGACCAGCCGTGGGCGAGAGCCCCGACCCCGGGGCAGAGACCGGCCAGGAGAAGCTCGATCCTGGGTGAAGTGGGGGGCGACGGCACCCGTGCCCGGGAGACCGTCCTACTGAAATCTCAGCTCTACGTTGCTCTCCGGCTTCGGGGTCCTCCCAGTCAGCCCCTGCGGGATTTTTTTTTGTAGACAGGAGTGAAATGAGTAAAATTCATATGGAATTTCAAAGGACCTAAAAATAGCACAGCACCATGGAACTTCCTCTGGGAACAGAAATGTTCTCTTGCGCGTTTTTAAGGTGAGGAACTGAATCTTTAACTTTGCTTAATCGTAATAAACTCAGGCCTCCAGGTGCACATAGGGACTGCTGTGTCGGACGCCCAGTCTTGCACAAGCTGAGTCGTCTTGGAAAGGAAGACCAGAGTGGTCAGAGGGATTTGCAGCCCCTGAGTTCAAAGCCCACGGGAAGGCCGCCGTGATCAGAACAGCCTGGTGTGGCACTGGACAGACACCAGGGTCACGGAGACAGAGCAGGGACCAGGAGACCAGCTGCGCTGGGTGATTTGACTCAGACAGCTCCACGAGGGCAGTCCAGGGAGGAACAGGAGGTCTCTCGGGGACTGGTTCTGAAGCAATGGCTGAGTCCCTATGGGGAAAACCAACCCCCCCCCCTCCAACCAGCAGGTACAAAACTCCATTTGCAGTGGATCGTGGACCTACACGTGAAAATTAAATGTTTAAATATTTTTAAGGAAGAATGCAGAGTATCCTTGTATCCTGGGCACTGGCAAAGACTTGGAACTTGGGTGGGGCTCTGGGGACATTCTGGGTGAGGTGATGCTCCCTCTACCAACAGGGGCTGTGCTTAAGGTGGCATACTTGAGGTGCACGGGTTTCACTGTGTGTAGATTAACACCCCCTGCCGCCCGAAAACAGGGGTCCAACTCCGATTAGTAAAATGTGGGCTGAAATGCTTCTGAGTGACGTATCCTGATGGCATGGACTTACTCTGCAAAGCCTAAAAAGCACAATGTTCTAAGGCACCTCTTACCTGATACCCATAAAGAAAATGTAGCAGATGGCAACAGGAGACTCCCCGGGGGACATAAGGATGTCCACAGGTTTTTCTGACTTTTTATGTGTGTTTGAGTTTTTCTAAAATGTTGGGAAAGAAGCAATGCCCAGCAGAGGCAGGCTCGGACTCACTGGGTAAGAGAACCACATGAGATGTCTCTCCACCAGAGTAGCTGGGGACAGAATGGGGACAGGAAGGGGCATCCCAGGGACCCTCATACACCGAGAGCTGCCACCAGTAGGCCTCTTAGTCACTTCCCTGTACTGGGGTTTGCCGCTTCTTATGGAGCTGAACTCCCCTCCCTGAGGCGGCCATCTCACTCCCGGACGGTCACCCAAGGCGGGCGTCAGCACAGGTGCAGGAGAGTCCTGCGGGCAGGCTCGCAGCCCCTGTGCACCTTGCTCAGATGGAGACCCCCACCCGCAGGTGAAGGCGTAAGGAACGGTGAGCCAGGGTAGCGGTCCCTGGAGGACCCTTAGCAACCCCGAGCCGCCCACGGCCAAGACCGCAGCAGGCGGACGCCTCTCACCCCAGAAGCATCCTGCTGCGCCGAGAAGCCCAGCCGCCTCCGCCTGGCTCCTGCTCTGGGTTGGAGGTCTAGAACTGTCGAAACGCCTGGCAGGGGTGGGAGGTGATGAGCAGGAGGCACAGGGGACTCTGGGTGACGGAGATATCCCGTGTCCACGTTTGGTGGTGTTTACTCCGTGCCCACATGTGCCACAGCACATAGCTACGCATAAGCTCCCAGTGTGTCACAGCATGTAAGTCACACCTGGAGTTTTAGAAAATGAAGATAGGTAGGTAGATAGGTAGATAAATAGACGGATCGCCAACCAGGGAGGAACAGCAATGGGAGTTACAGACCTGTTAGGGCTTAGATGTGAGTCTCCCCCAAACGCTCGTGTATAAGACAATGCAAGACTTTTCAGAGGGGAACGGATTGGGTTAGGTGAGGTGGGACCTAATTAGTGGATTAATCCACTGATAGGGATTAGCTGGGTGGTCACTATGGGCAGGCAGGGTGTGGCTGGAGGAGGTGGGTCACTGGGGGTGTGTCCCTGGGGTTTACATCTTGTCCCTGGAAGGCAGAGCTCCCTGCTTCCTGGCGGTCACCTCCTGAGCTGTGCTCCTCTCCAGGCCCTTCTGAAATGGTGTCCTGCCTACCTCAGACCCAGGGCAGCAGTGCCGGCCCCTGTGGACTGAGATCTCTGAAACCAAGAGCCCCCAATAAACTTCTCCTCCACAAATTGTTCTTGTCATGTCTTTTGGTCACAGCAGGAAAAAAAAAAGTTAAAACACCTTCATTTAACAAAATTCTATAAAATCATTACACAACTTTTTTAATAGCATAGTAAAATGTGTTACATAGCTCTGTGTGTGTGTGTGTGTGTGTGTGTGTGCGCGCGTGCCGGGGATTGAACCCAAGGTGCTTAACCACTGAGCCACATCCCCAGCCCTTTCTTTTCCTTTTTATTGAGACAGGGTCTCACCAAGTTGTTGAGGCTGGCTTTGAACTTTCCATCCTCCCACCTCCTACCGCAGCCTCCCGAGCAGCTGGGATCACAGGTGAGTGCCAAGTGCCCGGCTGCATTCAGCCACTTTTATCAAATATATAGAATCGTATATTCACTACATCCCCAAACTGAAAACACGTTTCTCTGGGTCTAGGCCCACTGGCCTGCAGGCTGACCACGGGTGTAGGGCTTTTCCTCTCAGGACCCTGCGGGCCTGGCCCAGATCCAGCCTCCAGGAAGGGCTTCCCGACCCACGTCTGGAACGCTGACCTCTCCTGCCCTCTGGTCCTCCCCCTGGTTGCTGTGTGCGGTTGTCCCTGCCCCAGGGGAAGGTCCGCCGCCCTCAGGCCCGCAGGTGCCTGGCCCTGGTGGTGCGGGTTCCCAGGGCGCCCACAGGCCCTGGGAGCTGCATGCCCAGGCGGCTGCTCCCGGCCCGACGGCTCCCGGCGCCCAGCAGACCAGTCACATCTCCTCTCTTCTGCCGCGAAGCTGCCAGGGAGCTTGGTCCTGGTTTTTGCATTTGACAATTTAAGTAGACGAGTCCCCGAGTCCCCGGTCCTGCTAGGTAGGAGTCCCTTGCTGACACTGCTGTCAGAGTCCAAGGTTTCCGGTCAGTTTGTCTGCAGGATGGCCTCTTGGTGTTTAAGCTGATCCCTGCTTATTTCTGAAGAGCAGTCGGCTTGAACACAGACCGGGGCTGTGGCCAGAGCTCTCCGTGGCCCTGGAGAAGCTGGGGGGCAGGGAGCCCCTCTGACCAGGCCCTGTTTGCCCAGGTGTGGGGCAGTTCAGCTAGAGCAAGGGCTCTCCTCCATCCCCACTGCCACCTCAGGCCCTCCCAGGCCTGCAAGCCCCGGCCCCCTCTGCCCAGCCACCTTCCTGGTGGCCCTGCAGCTGGTGGGGGTCACAGCACAGCGCTGCGACACATGCCTTCGCGTATGTCCTGGGTCCTGCAGCACTGTGGCCTCAGTGCCACTGCCTTCCCCGCAGGGGCAGCTCGGGGCCTCACTTCCATGCATCTGGGAACTGCAGACAGCGGCTTCAGCTGCGGCCCTTGACTGGGTAACTGGCCTCCCCGACCCCTTGACTCCTGCTCATGGGACAGGCAGGGAGGGGGTCCCCTGGCCAATCAGACACTCAGAAGGACCAACCTGCCCTTGTCCCCTTCCCAGAGGTGCCTTTGACTACACAGGGTCCTCAAAGCCGGCTCCTCCTCAGCTACTTCCATGAGGAGAAACCAGCGCCCACCAGGCCTCTTGGTGGCCCCCCTGGGCTTCCGCAAAGGCTCCCCCTGCTAAGAGCTCCGGCCTGGGGCCTGTCTCTCGCTCGGGGACACCAAGAGTGGGTGTCCTGGCCAGCCGGCAGCCCTCCCCCAGGCCCCTCGGTGGTGTGCATCTGCCCCCTTCACTACCCCATCCCCAAGTCGCCGTGGCCAGAGGGTCAGCACCGGGGACCCCTCGTCCCCTCCTACTAGAATCTGGTGGTTCAGCCACGCCTGGCTGCAAAGGCGGCTGGGAAATGTAGTCCAGAATAGGTGGCCACGCAGGGCACAGGTGGCCAGTGGCTGCTGTCCCAGCTGCAGACACAGTTGCCTCCTGCATTTCGTTCTCAGCTGTAGCCTCGGCCGCAATTTGGGGTCCACAGGTTCTTAAGGCCCCCTCACGGACTGATCACCACCTGCTCCCTGGTGCATCACAGCAGGGGTGAGGACCCTACACATGAATGTTGGGGACACTTTCAGTCTATCACAAATGGTGACATTAATAAATAGCAACGGATCAGAACCTCTAACGTACCAATGGGAACAATGGACTCTGGTCTCCAGTGGCCAACGGGCACCTCTGCTGCAGACGTGACGTCTGTGGGATCCTCTGAGGAACGGTGCCCCCGCTGTAAGCCCTGCAAGGTAGCCACACACGGGCACGCTCACCACCTGTACACGTGGTTCATGAGAGGCGAGAAGGGAACCACGGACCGTGACGGCAGACGCCCCCTCCCTGGGGGCCTGCAGGGCTGGGATGTCCACCCAGCGTCACTCACGAGACGAAGGCTGTGAACTAGCCAGACCTCGAGGACACGGGCCTTGGGGTCAGGGCAGCAAGTCCAAGGTGGAACCCCACCCGCCGTGAGTCAAGTTCCCAGAGGCCAGGTCATGGTGTTCACGGGTTCCGCGTGTCCTGAGTGACCCCAAGCAGTGTGCACACGTGACCCCATTTTGTAAGAAAGAAGAGACCAGGTCACAATGGCCATGGGGCTTGGTGGCAGGGGGCTGCCCTGGGTGCCGGGTGGCTGGGCCACACCCTGAGCAGCTGCTCTGCCAGGCCTGGGCTGGGCGCTGGGGACACAGCAGGTGAACCAGCCTCCCTCCAGGAGCACAGTGGGTGGGGAGGGGAATGCAAGGTCAGCGACAAGGGCAGGTGACAGGTGTGACCTGGGTGGGGGGTGGGCGCACAGACGGGCCCCGCAGCAGCCCCCGACCCGGTCCTGGTCTTGGTGGTGGAGGAGGGCAAGGTGGCAGCAAGACGGCCCATCAGGCCTGAGCGGCGCGGGGTGGTCTGAGAACCGTGGAGAAGCCAGTCGCCTGGTAACAGGCCAGGCCTGGGATGAAGGAAAGGCCAGGTGACACCTGGGTTGCTGGGAGGGGATGGCATGGCTAGAGATGGAGTCTCCAGGCTCTGCCTGCTGTGTCCCCAGCACCCACCCCGGGCCTGGCAGAGCAGCTGCTCAGGGCGTGGCCCAGTCACCCGGCGCCCAGGGCAGCCCTCTGCCACCAAGCCCCACGCCCATTGTGTCCTGGTCTCTTCTATCTTACAAAATGGGGTCACGTGTGCACACTGCTGGTGATCACTTAGTACATGGGTCACTTAGGATGGACGCGAGCCCAGAGGAGCAAGAGTCGCAGTCCCTGAGGCAGAGGCCCTAGTCTCCAGCCTCAGACGGGGCCGGTTGGCGGGATGGGCAGGGCTGGCCCCTCGGCTCTGCACTGTCAGGCCAGGGCAGGGCAGGGGCAGGTGCTTGTAAATCTCTTGGGACCAGCCATCTGGAGACGACAGCAGGGCACCAAGCACTCACCTGAGCGTGGCCGAGGACAGTGGCCAGCCACTGGACAGCAGGCCAGCCAGCTGGGACATGGAGTTCTACCCCACTCCCGCAGCAGCAGGCACAGGACTCAGCGTGGATCCCCCAGCCAGGCCTGCTGCTGGCTGGCGAAGGGGCGACTGGTGGGTGACAGTGGGGCCCTGCCCACAGCCCACCAAGGCCGTGGTGCCTTTCACACCCTGCTGGTGTCGGGACCTCAGAATCACTTTAATCATCTGGTGAAATGGCTAAGAGCGGGAGAGGCCCCTAGGTCTGAAGAGTGGGTGAGGGGCTGGATGCAGGACCCCGAGGGGGTGGAGGGGTTGTGGCCGTGGTAGATGAGACTGCCACCCTGAGGAGCCCGCTGGGCGGGGCATGTCCCCCCAGGACAGCCCTGGGTCTCTGACAGACGGTCAGGGCCTGCTCCACGCCCCACGCCAAATCCACCTGGATGGAGCCGAGGGTTAGGAGGGGAAAGGACCTGAGGTTTAAAGCAATGAAAGAAGTCACAGAAGGGACACATGGAAGTGGCAGGACTGTCTCCTCCTGTCCCTTCACACCCAGTGGTTCTCAAAGTGGGGTCTTTCGGGGGTCTCTGAGGCCAACTGTTTTCGTGATAAACTACGACGTGCCTCCCCCCTGGCTCGAGCCTTCGGTGGGATTTTTCAGAGGTCCAAGGCCAAGTTCAGAAGCAGGTCCTAGACCCCAGGGTCTCCCACGAGCCACAGTGAAGGACTCTGCAGAGCTGCACAACAACGCTGCCCTTCCCACTGGGCTTTTGTTTTGGAAAATAGTTTTCATTGACACTGATATTTACGTCGACATACCATGAGCTCCGTCTTATCTTTTAAATAATATTTTTATACTTTGTTTCAATTGATAATGGGGTAAGTGTTGGTAGGAAAAAAACCTATGTGAGAAAATGCTCTTTGGGGTCCTCAGTGATCTCTGGCAGAGACCAGAGTGTGAGGGCCGCCCGGGGCTTGTCTGGGGACCCCAAGGCCCAGCCGTCCACTCCTGCACCTGCTGGCACCGGGTTACAGGCAGACACAATGTCCCTGTGGCCTCATGCTGCAGTCTGGTGGGCGGCACTGAGGGGGTGCAGGCTATGTCCAGACTCCAGCAAAACCTGGAATAACTGAGCCAAGAGCACACACCGGGTTAGTGTCTTTAATAGATAATGAACTCATACAAACATTCAGACCCCGCAGGGTGGGCAAAGGACACTGACAACCCACAAGGGGGGGACACAGCTGCATGGCGTGAACAGAGGTTCAGCTGAGCTGGAAATCAAAGAGACGAAACTCAAACACAAGCCCATTTTTTTCATTTTCAAATTAGCAAATATTCAGCCTGATGACAATACCCAATACCAGCACGACGGCCCGACCCTTGCTGGTGGCAGTGTTGTGGATTCAGCAGCATGAACACCTCGAAGGTCTCCACCTTCTCTAATCCAGTCCCCCACCCCAGGCTGTCACGGGGAAGTGGCCCCCACCCCAGGCTGTCACGGGGAAGTGGCCCACCTGGAGACACCTGTGCAGAGCTCCATCAGCTCCTGACAGCTCTGCTGTCCTTCCACAGCCACTTCACATGTGATGATCAGCAACGGGAAACGCCGTGACGTGTTGGTGACAATAGCCACGTGGAATGATGTCACAAGGAAGAAAACACAAAGAAACTACGCAGGGCAGTGTGGGTAGGCTGGAGGGACACCAGGTGTCACCCGGTACGTCTCCCTCCACCTGACTCTCCAAAATCTCCTTCCTGTGCAGGTCTGCTCGGAGAACGGAGGACATGGTCACGGTGTCCCTGGCTTGCCAAGTTAGTGACACTGTGGAGCAGCTGGGTCTCCTCCCCTCCACTAACGCTCCTGTGCAGGGCCAGCCCCGCCATATCCTACAGGGACCCGAGAGATGAGACACTGCCCCTGACTCCCACGAGTGCTGCCAAGCTGCCCCGAGCTCTCAATTCCAAGCATACTTGCCACGGACTAGGGTCAACCTGCCCTGACCACGGGGGGACTCGGTCCTGCTGGCCCAGCAGCCATCTCCCACCTCCTCTCCAAGCCCCTAAGCAACTGCTTCCCAAGAAAAGGGCAAGAGTCATGGCTCAGGCCATAAGAGGGGACCTCACGGGGACCTCTGTGAGGATCTCCCCCGTCACCCAGCATCCTGCCCCAGTGTACCCCTTCTGTCCAGCCCCGGGACACTCCCTGAGCTGACCCAGCCTGGCCTGTGTCCCCGCAGCCCCTCCTCTCCTGCAGGCCGAGTGCCCAGGTCACGCTCATGCAGTGGGGCCGTTCTCCCCGGCCACGGGCTCCTCTCGGGTGGGCCTGCCACACCGTCACATGGGTTCTCCACACCTCAACAGATACTCGCTTGGGGCCAAGGCTGGCTCCTAGAAGTCACCAAAACGCTTCAGGACACAAAGTTAATCCCAAGGTCACACCACACACTGGCCAGCAGCCGCTCTGTAGCAAACCTCACCTCCGTGCCTGGAACGCAGCGAAGCCTACTCTCCAGATGGGCAACACGCAGCCCAGACAGCAGCCACAACATGTCCCAAAGTGTCAACAACACGAGAAACAGAACTCCCTCACATGCACTGTCAACTCTACTCCTGACCCTGTGTAAATTGTTATTTGTTTTCTTAAAATTAAGAGAAATAATCCCAAAGTATGTACTGTACAAAGCACCTCCTTCCCCACCGTCCTCAGAGCCACACCCGCCCCATCACTATGGTCTCCTTCGGGGGCTGCGTGGGGCTTGGGTCTTAGCCTTTTGGGCTAGGGACTAAGATGTCCTACACTAGAGCCACAGCGGTCCCTCAGCACCGACAGTGTGGGCTTCTTCCAAGTCCAGGGCAGAGGGGGGCCTGGGCCCTCTCTCATCTGCTCCAGGTTCCGAGGGGCAGGGAGCTATCGAGAGGGCCAAGGATACACAATGGCAGCCCCACCCCCAACATAAGCACCAAGAGAAGGACACCACCAAGTCACCAAATGCACCCAGAGCAGCAGCGAGCCGCAGGCCCGCCAGCGGCCATGGACAGGGAGGCGGCCAGCCTGGCCCGCAGGGCTCTGGTCCTGAGTGTGCAGAGCCCAACTCTGAATCTCCACGCCTAACACAGATGGTCCCCCTCACAGAGCCACCAGGCAGAGCCAGGGCTGTGACACGACAGACACGTGTTTCCACGTCTGGTCTCCTCCCTGGCTGGGCTGGGCCTGGAGAAGCCTTCCAGGTGTCTTGTCCCCCCACAGCCCCTACTCCCCAGATGCCACTGTACCCGCCACCTAGAGACACCTCTACCTGGCAGGAGCCATTCTCACCCAGACCGCTGCTAGAGAGGGAGGGCGCTGTGCGTGGAGACAGCGTTGGGAAGCTGCGCAGGGGCAGGCCCTGGAGTGCTGGGGTCCTCCCTCACACTGAGCACCATGATCCCACTGGGCAGCCTGGGCTGCCCCAGGGGAGCCGGAAGCCTGAATCCGGCGGCTATTTAGCAGGGTGGCTGGGCTAACAGAGCCCATCACGAGCGGCTGCCTGTCTGTGGACCCCAGCAGCCTGCAGATCCTGGCCTTACACGGCAGTGGCTGCTTGGAATCAGGGTCATCATCAAAACTCTCCAGAAGAGGGGATGGGCCCCAGAACCCAACCTCTGGGATCCCAAGACAGAGGCATCTGGAGTGTGTGCAGATGTGGTCCTCCTGTGGTCAGGCCAGGACCACTCACGTGTGGTCCTGGAAGGTGCCCCATCCCCGCCGTGGTCGGGTGTCCTGTAAATGCAGCGGGCTTGGCACTGAAATGCGGGGGGAGCACCACAGTCTGAAGGGCCTGACCGAGCCTCCCTGAGGGTGTGATTTCTTGGTTGTACCTCAGAGAGGAGACCAAGGCTATCCACCCAGAGCCAGGGCAGTTCTGTCCCTCACCATCAGGACATGCATGCCACGCCCTGCATCGTCACTGATCAGGTCAAGGCAGTCCGCAGCTCTTCACCTTTACCATGCCACCCAGACCCTGGCTGGGGTGACCAGGGGCAGGACACCGGGTCTGAGTGCTTAATGATGCTTCCCAGAGGAGTGGGGTCTCATTAAGAGGGAGTCTATCTGTTCTTGGACAAATGGCCCAGACGTGGGGAGGGCACGCCACGTGGCATCTCTGGAGACCTGGAGATGCGTGGATGGCTGAAAGGCTGAGGTGAAGGCCATGTGGCACCTGAGTGGAGAAGGGAGTGGGCTTCAACCGAGGCAAGGCCCACCATGAAGTGACGAGGGGAGAGGGGTGACTGAACACCAGCAGCTTGTGAGCGCCCCCCTGGAGACCCAGGACAGCAAGCAGAGTCACCAGTGTGCCCCTCCGCCTGCCCGCAGTGCCACAGCAGCCTGATGACACTGCCCAGGGTCCCAGATCTACTGTGGCCTTCCTCAGTGGGCAAGTGCAGATTCCCCATTCCTGTGCCATCAGACACTGGAGGGCATCTTCTGGAAGCTTCCCCTTCAGCTGCAGGGTCATCCTTCTCGGAGGAGCAATGAGGCACGCACGCCAGACTGTGTCCACCTGCATGGCGAGGGCTGCCCCCAGCAGAGTGCTCACTTGGCCACCAACAAGGCCCTGCTGGCTATACTGGTCCTGGCAAGGCTGGTGATCCGTGGTGGGCAGGCAGCCAGACCCTCTCCAGGTACACAGAGGCCACCAGCTTGGCCAAACTTGTTTCTTTCCATCCAGAGCTCACTGCCAAGGGCAGGGCAGCCGGCAGGGGGGCTGCAGAGGGCACCTGGAGAGAGGGGTACAGTAGGAGCATCCACAAACAGCAGGGCTGAGAGGGTCAGCCCAAATAGTCCCTGGGCGCTGTGGGGTCAGTGTGCGGGGAAAGCAGGGTTGTGACCACTGGAGTAGAGGGCTGCAAGCAAGAGGGAAGCATGCAGTGGGCAGCAGGCAGAGCTACCCATGACAGGAAGCACAACAGGGGTGACCACCAAGAAGGATGGAAGGAAGACCTCCAATGGACGGCGAGGCAGGGAGGGATGTCTTCAAGTGGGGCGATACGGTTGTATGCACATTTCTTCTCCGCAGCATAGAGCCTCTGCTACCTGGTGACTGCAGATGCTACCAGGGGGGTGTCGGATCCCTAAAGGTTCCGGGCTCGGGTGGGCAGGGCTGGCGCTGGACTGGTCCCGTTGGAGGCCGGATGCACAGGGCAGGGCCCGGTTCCCGCTGCGGCCAGTTGTCGGCACAGCATCTGGCGCTCGCGCACGGCCCTGTTGGAGGCGGAAGTCTTCCTGATTTGGGCGCGCCGCGCATGCCTCAGCGGGGACTTGTAGGTTCTCCGCAACTCGGCCAGGAAGCCCTGATAGTTGTTTCGCAAGGGGCTGTCTGGCTGCATGTGGGGAATGGCCCACTTCTCTGCCTCCCCTGTCAGTCGGGACACAAGGAAGGCCACTCGCTCGGCCTCACCCGGAAAGCGGGAGGCCTGGAAGATCATGAATCTGTCCATCTGCATCAGGAACCCCGCCAACTGGCCTGGGTCTCCAGAAAAGGGCTCTGGCAGAGAAGTTGGAGGTGTGGTCATGGGTCGGGTCCCGTTGGAGCTGATCGCAGAGATGGGCGGGGTGATCTGCAGAGCCCCGGGGATGCGCGCCCTGGTGCGCAGCAAGGTCAGCTCGGCCATCACGCTCTCCAGCATGTTGGTGAGGTTGGCCTTCTCCGCCCGCAGCGTGGAGGCCTCCCGCCTCAGCGCAGAGTTGGTGAGGCGCAGGGAGGTCAGGGTGTCGATCACGTCATCCATCTGGGCGTTTGCAGAAGCTGCCGAGGCCGTGCTTTCAGCTTTGGAGGTCTGCGGCTGGACCATGCTGGCCGAGGTCAGCCGCAGGCAGAGGCCCACGGGTGAGCGCAGAGGCGGCGGAAACCCGGATCTGGCCTCGGGACTCGAGCGCAGGCGCAGGGACGCGGGGCGGGCTGGCCAGCCCAGGCAGGCGGCAGGGTCCAGCGGCTCTGGACGCGGCTCCTCGCTGCAGACCTCGAGGGGCCACGGCTGGGCGAGGCGGGCTGGCTCCCGGCCCTAGGGGACAAGCGGAGGGTGTTTCACGGCTCCGGCTGCGCGCGGGGGCGCGGGGGCGCGCGGCCGGGAGGAGCCCCGCGCCCACCTGGGGGAGAACAAAGGGTGCACCTGCGGCCGCGGACGCCGGGCCGGGTGGGGTGCGTACCTGAGGTCTCCGAGGCTGGGTCCGCCGCGCCGACCGCCACCAAGATGGCCCGCTCCGGGACGCGACCAGGCGGATGAGTCACTGCGGCGCCGCTCACAACTGCTTCCCGGTCAGCTCGGGGCGCGGGCGGCGCGCGGCCTCCGGCAGGTGCAGACGCCGGCCGGGCGGGGCGGGGCGACAGCGGAGGGCGGTCACCGCGCGGCCTTTGTGCGGGCGGGGTCCGCGCGGCGGCTGTGGCGGCGTCGCTGAGGCCGCGCTCGGGCCCTACCGGTTGTCATGGAGACTGCCCGGCTCCGGAGCGCGCGGCGGCGGCCGAGGCCCCGCCCCGGAAGTGGGCCGAAGCCCCGCCTCCTTGAAGACCGGCCTTGACCCTCCGCGGCAGCCAATCAGCGGCAACCGTGGCTGCTGTTCGACCTTTACCGAGGAAGGTGCTGCAGGTTCCTTTCGTGCTTACAAAGGTCTTTTTGTAGGGGTCGCGGTTATTTTAAAAATGAAGTTGACTTTTGTTATTGTACTTGTATATAAAAATCAGTAGAACATGTTCTTTGTAGCAAATCTTGAAAAGTCAGAGAAATCTAACCTTTTTTCCCCCAGGGAATAGTAATATTTCTGTAGTTCCATCCCGTCCTTTTTCTATGATATATCCTATTACAAAGCACTAATATTTGTTCCTTATGAACCGTTTTGTGACCTTAATAACACATTGGATTTTGGGGGGTTTCCCACTAAGGATAGTTGGGAAGCATGATTTTCAGTTTCTGACTAGTGTCTGGAAATCCTGTATCACCATTTATCCGCCCATGCCCCCGTGGGTAGGTCCGTGTCTTATTTTCCACACTGGAATTTTATAAACCACACTTGCACATAAATCCCAACCTCTTTCTCTGCCGGGTTCCCTGGGGCAAATGCCAAAGAGTGAAAGTGGACCAAAGGGTACCAATGTGGTGACTGGAGACTCAGATGCCTTCCCAGCTTGACCTTGCTGAGCTGCGCCTGGTGGGAATTCCAAGCCCGGGCCTGGCTGGAGAGAAAGGACCCCCCTAGCCGTGTTTCCAGGGCACAGCCTGAAAGGGGACTGGACCTGGCACTGGACTGGACTCATTCAGACCTCTGGCTTTCACTCTGAGGTGGGAATGGGGTGTGGGGGTGTCGGCACTTGGATACGGTGCTCTGTGGCAGTGTGACCAGATGAAAACCTCTAGGGCACAAAGCAGAAGAAGAAACAACTTGGTGAGATCTTCCGTATGAGTGGACAGGAGCTGCACAGCCGTGACTGTGGTCAGGGACTTCAAAAGCAGAAACTGGCCGGGTCCTCTCTGCCACCCCCCCTCCGTTCTTCCAAACACACAGAGAAATCCTGGCCTCTCCTGTGGGTCCCCCATCAGTCTCTCCTCCAGGGTGTCAGGGTTGCTGTGCTCAGGTGTGGGGGTCTGCTGTAGCTCAGGTGTGGAATTCCAGGTGTGTTGACACCATCCACCTTAAATTCCTAGGGGCACAGAATGTATGGTGCATTTTATTCACCTCAGAAATGAACAAAACATGAAATTAAAGAAAATTTCATTGATTTGGATTTCACTTTATTTCAAATGGGATAGAAGGTTGCAGCCCATAAAATATAGCAAAATTAAATTATTTTTTAAAATAAGAAAAACAGAGGAAGGACATTTGGCTCTTGATCCAGATGTTGCTGTGACTTGTGTTCTGACATGAGCACAGGGTCCCTGCTGCGACCACCCGGCAGCAGACTATACCAAGAAACCAGTGGAAAGACGCTGGACTCACAGAGTGGGCTTCACTGTGCTCTAGACACCGACAGCTGAGCCTCAGGGTCGCAGGCACGATAGGACACAGGGCAGCAGCAGAGCCAGGCTTTCTGCTTGAAGTGGGGGCCAGGGGAGAGAAGAGTCACCCCCACGTCAGAAAGTAGTGTGGAAAGTCCGATTCGGTCATTTCGGGGGGATGACCCTGAGACAAGGAGGAACACGGCCGTGATCTCATGGCCCTTTGATCATGGATTTAAAAAACCACGTTTCTGAACTGCAGACCAGGGAGTGGGGGAGGTACCCCAAATGGCTGCAGCTGGGGAAGGCAGGGGAGGGGGAGCCTTTCCCCAGGATGCGCCTGGAAACCAGAGCCCTGAGCCCGTGAAGACGTTTTCTCTAAGAGCACAGCTGGCGAGGACTTCCTGTTCTCCGTGGTCCCTGGTTTGTAGCCTGAAGCGGTGACGTCTCTGGTGAGCGAGGAGGACGCCTCCTGCCCTTTGTGTCAGTCATGGAAACCTGTCCTGAATTCTGGCTCCTGGTCAGGATTAGACCCAGGCCCGGCAGCTCTGTGCAGGGGCTGGTTGTCCTGTAGGCGGAGGGCCAGGCCTCTCCAGATTCCTTTACACCACCACCCCCCCAGGGCCTGGGAAACACCGACACCCATAGGTGCACGTCCAGTGTCACCTGAACCAGTGTTTTTAAATATCCGAGGTTACACCCAGTATCCTGATCTGCTCAAAGTTTTCATTCACCTTTGCACAAAAGAGGTGCAGAATCGTGGATCTCCATCTGGGGAGACCCTCCAAGGGCCAGTGGGAAACAAGAACCCAACAGCGTCTCAAGTGGAAAATCTGGGGACTCTTCCAGGAGCCGTTTTCCCTTGGTGGAATTTCTGATTTTTATTGCTCGGTGTGAAGTAGAGGAACTAAGCCACAGATTCTGGTTTTTGTCAACCCTACAATCCGTGGCACTCAGTGATCCCAGGATTGCTCTGTCCCTTAGAAGATGGATCAATGCCAATGGATATCATCTTTGACCTTGTTAATGATGTTCTTTCAAGAATGATGTTCTCTGCTGAACCTGTGTATGTGCTCTTTTTGTGGAGAAAAACAGACTTCCCAGATTCAAATTTATAACGAAGGCAATTTTTATTATTTTTTTATTATTTTTTTTTTAGAGAGAGAATATCTATTTTTTAGTTATCAGCGGACACAACATCTTTGTTCGTATGTGATGCTGAGGATTGAACCCAGGCCTCACGCATGCCAGGCGAGCGCGCTACCGCTTGAGCCACATCCCCAGCCCTCGAAGGTAATTCTTAAAAAATGAAGTTTTGAATGTCTGAGAAAAAAAAAAAGAATAATGGCTGACAAACCCCAATAAATCCTAGTATGAATTAGTAACTTCAGATGAAATTAATGGAAACATCTGAAAAAAGGACTTTAAGGTGAGCATATTTCGGGTGCGTCGTGAAAATAAAGGCTGATACTGTCTGGGAAGAGAACAGGATGTGGGGAGAGGGCAGGGGCTCGGGGGGCTTTTAAAAGAAAATAAGGCTGACCCACATTTCCAGGAAGATGGAGGAAATGTGCTCTTCCCTGTTCCTTCCCAAAGCTCACGCCTAACAAGAAACCCCACAGGACTCCCACAGGTGGGGAGAAGGCCGCTGGCCGGGGAGCTCCGGTTTTCTTGGGCCTCACTTGTCCCAGACTTGGATGGAAGAAGCTGGCGGCCCGCCAGGCGGCAGGTGCAGGAGAGAGCTCAGCACCGCAGTCCCACTCCCTAGGTGAAGCCCAGCGGGGGTGACCAGGCAGACAGACAGCCACCTCTGCTGGCCCCGGCCAGGCATCAGCAGCGCTCCTCAGACTCACCCCAGGGCTGGGGTCACTGGGGCTCCGGCCAGCGCTGCCGAGCACGTGTGAGGCGCTGGGTTCCATCCTCAGCATCACATAAAAAACAGACAAAATAAAGGCCTGCTGTCCTTCTGCAGCGACAAAAAGATGTGTTTTTTAAAAGTTTATCTGCAGATTCAACACGATCCCTGTGAGACCCGGCTGCCTTGCAGCGTGTGCTGGATCTAAGATTCATGTAGAGATTCAAAGGAACTCGCACAGGCAAGACGATCGTTCAGGAGAACAAGGTGGAAGGGCCACACGTTGCCACTTCAAAACCGGCCCTCGAAGCCGTAGAGATGAAGAATACGAAGCCTCACATATGGTCACCTCCTCCTCAACCAGGGGGCCACCAGTATTCAGCAAGCAAGGAAGAGTGTCTGAAACCTCACGTCACCGAGAGGCCCTGTGTGTGAGCGAGACCCCGACCTCCCACCAGACAGCGCTGCTGGGGACAGACCGAGGGCCTGAGGGACAGGCAGCACTGTCAGGCTCAGGAGGGAATCTGGGGCAGAGCCTGTGGCCTGGGATGGAGCGATGGTTTCTGCCATGTGTCGCTGAAGTCCAGGTGACACAAGGAAAGATTGATAAACCGGATTTCACCAGCACAGAAAGGTTCATGTTTCAGATGACTTGTCCAGGTGGCGAAGGACGTCGGACACACAGAGAGGAGAGAATATTTGTACCCTGTGGATCTGACGAGCGACCACTATCCAGAGTATACCAAGGACTCTGGCAACTCCGTAAAAAAAGACGAACAGCCCAAGTTTCCAATGAGCCGGGGAGGGATCTGAATGGGCCTCCTCCAGAGAAGACAGACAGGAAAGATACTGGCATCGGCCGCCATCCAGGACCCGCAGATCCAGACCCTGTGTCACTCCCAGCCTGAGTGCTGCCTCATCTAAAAGATCATGCCATGCTGGTGACAGTGTGGGGACCTGGACCCTCCCTGCTGGTGGGAATGGCAAAGGGTGCCCATCGGGCATAAGGGGCTTGGGGGTGCTTTGCAGGGCAAGTGGCTAAAGGTAATTAAAACCGTGCGTTTCCTGAACTTTACGTATCGTCCAGTGCGTCACATTATGGCAGGGGTAGACCTGTAGGTGTCCTGATGATTTTCTGAAGTTGATTTTCTTCCTTCAATGCGGTCTTTGGTGACGGAGTAGCTTTCCGTCTCACTACAGTTGCATTCTGTGAACGTGGATTCGGATCTGTTGGCGTCTTCAGGTTCTTCTTCTCTGCAGACCGTGTTTTAACTGAGAAGATTCTCTTTCTGCAGGCAGAGGTGCCAGGTAAGCTCAGGAGGACGAGGCTAAATGCAGGTATTTATTCTCGATTCTCCTCTTCTCGACTGAAATGTGTAAAGGGTCCAGCTCAGGTGTCCCCAGTCTTTTGGCCTCTGTTCAGGGGGACTTTCTCCTATGAATATTTCTATGAGCCGACACTTTAAAAAAGATCATGATTCTTTTGAACATTTCATCAAATTTAGATGCTGGAAAGTAATAAACCCTTTTCATTTCCTTCCCTTCCAAATATAAATTTTTCCAGTTAGAACTAGGACTCTCATGAAAGGGTCCTCCCGTGTGTTGACGGATTCCTAAAACAACGGTGGATTTAACCCTGGACCTCTTCCCCCAGTGGTGCTCTCCGCACTTAATTCCTGTCTCCACCTTGGCTTCCGGGGAGGATCGTAGCCTCTCTTCTGGCACCGAGTGTCCCTAATCCTTCCGCTTCCCCGAGGCTCCAGGGCTCAGAGTCCTTGGCACTCATTTATTGAACACTTTGGTTAAAAGATTTCCTGCAGATGGAACACAATGAAAACTCCGAGGAATTCTTGAGCAACACTCCAGCCTGCACTAGGACTCGGGGTGGATGTACCGAGCCATTTCTCGAGGGTTCCAGCGTTTTTAGGGGCTGATTAATGACAAACAAAACCAAGAAGGACACCCTGTGGGTTGAAGCCTGTTCTTCTATTCACACTCAGCTTTGTCACAGAAATGTTCAGAGCCCCACCTCTCCAACTGTGGACGAGAACATTTCCTAATGTGGACCACGCAGCTTCTGCTTTGATTCCTAGACTCTCAGAGGTGACTTGGATGCAAATTCTGATCACGTGCTCACCTCCACTGGTGATCTGCTCCGCAGGGTTCCTAAAGGGCGCTGGTGTGAAGGGCCTTGGAATCCTCTCTCTTTGGCCCCCTGGATCCCGTGTGTCTTTAGATCTCTGTTTGGACCTGGACTGGTACCAGTCCCTTTGGAAAACCATTTGGCACAAGTTTGTAAAGATGAAGATGGAATTCCCACCCCCAGATCTCGCGTGTCCTGGGAAGGACGGTGCAGGCAGTGACTGGGGGGGGACACTGGGTCCAGATCTCTCTATTGCTCCCACCTTCCCCGGGAGATAGAGTGTGCTACAGGTTGATGTCCCCTACCAAAGGGCCTGGGATCAGGAGTGTTCTGGATTTCAGGGTTTTTTTTTGGGGGGTGGGGGTGGGCGGTGAATTCTGAAATATTTGCATACACATAATAAGGTATCTTGGGGAGGGAATGGAGTTGCGCAGAGCCGGCCCTGCGGAGGGGCTCTGGAGGCTGAGGGCCAAGCCCAGAGTGTCTGCAGGGCTGGGTCCTCCTGAGGCCTCTGCCGGAGCTTGTAGGTGTGTCTTCTCCCGTGTCCCCACAGGGTCTCCCTCTGTGCGGCTGGGTCCTGATCTCCTCAGGACCCCAGTCCTCGGATTAGGGTCCACCCTAAAGACGGCTTTAAAGACCAGCTCCCGATGCAGTCACCTTCTGAGGTTGAGGAAATTGGGTTCAGGGGTGGACAGGGGCGGGCATTGGGAATCCCATAACCAGGAGGACGAGGGGAGGGGGGCTGAGAGACAAGGCGCGTCGTCCTCTGGGACAGCCAGGGACAATGGCGGTAAGCCGGGGGAGACTGCCGGGGAGGCTGCAGGGCCATCTGCGGGTGGCCAACCTGCAGCCCGACTTTAGTCTGTGTTCTCTTGGGTTTCACCTTTCTTTTTGCAGCGTCTGGGATTTCCTAGGGAACGTCACACAGGAAGGGCCGTAAGAGGAGACTCACGGCGGCCATGCTCCCCGACCCTGCGCAGGGCCAGCCCCGGGCAGCACTGCTGCCGTGTCTCAGGTTTGAGCTGCAGAGGGGGACACCGCGGGCCTGCTGCTTGCCGTCTCAGGGATAGACATGAAGACCCTTGGGTGTGGGAGTCCACTCTTGGGACGTGGGTGACAGTGACCTGAGTGAAGGAGTACTGGCTGCCCAGGGAGTTGTCCCTTGGTGCCATATGATGCCCTTGGGGGCAAAGGAGGTGCTGGGCTTGTGCTGGGAGAGGGGGACCCATCCCTGATGGAACTCCAATGTGCAGGCGGCTCCCCAGGCAGCCCTGCCTTCCCTCCACCTGAGATGACATGGGAACCTAGCAGTGTGCCTCGGTGACTTAGGCTTCTTCCCTCAGGTTTTAATATTCAGTGTTTTATCAGTTATTTTCTAAGTCCCATTATAGTCTGATCTTTGACTTACAACTTATATGAAAGCATACTTTTTGCAAACCTGGGATTTTCTCATGATCTAAAAATTATTTGTTCAAGATTACAAACATAGTGATCAGAGCGTGATACAGTTTTTGATCCATTTTCATCAAGGCCCGCTTGTGTTTGAAAAGACTTTGTCTTCTATGGTTGTCTGGTGTTGGGTTCAACGTGTGTCATTTAAATTAAGTGTAATGATTTTGCTAATGAGCTGTTCTGTATCTCTCCCAAACTCGCACCTTCTCGACCTGTCAGTTGCTGAGAGAGAGGTAGAGAAGGTTCCAACACGGTGGTGGACTGATCTCTTTGTGATTCTGTCAGTTCTTGATTCGTGTTTTGATGCTCTATTATTAGGTACATACACAGTTCTTAGTTAATGGAATTGTTCATCACTGTGAATAGGATTTTAATCTCCAGTAAGATGTTTTACAAAGAAATCACGTGGCCTGGTATCGATAGAGCTTTTAGTGAGTGGCATCCAATTTTTCTGTGCCCTTATATTTTAGGTGTGTCTATTACAAATAGTGTGTAGCTAGAGTTTTGTAAAATCTAGTATGATGATCTTTGTCTTTTAGTACTAGGTTTGCTTCATTTATATTTATTGTAGTTAGAATACAGTTTTGGTGCTTTCAAATCATCCCACCAGTTCTGCTCTTTCCTCTCCTCCCTTGACTTCTTTGAGTGAAGTGCTTTTACCTCATTCTATTTTCTTCCTCTATTAATTTAAAGTCATAAACTCCATTTTTATTCCTTCAGAGGTTACCATGGTGATTTTAATAAGGAATTCTGAGATCCATTGGTAATCTTGACTCTCTCTGAGCAACACAAGAGGCTTTTTAATTCTTGTCACTCCTGTTTCAGTCACTTCTTCACTGCTGTGACTGAAGGATCCGACCAGGACAAAGTAGAGGAGGGAAGGTTTATTTAAGGGCTCGCGGTTTCAGAGGTTCCTCTGGGGCTCAAGGTGAGACTGAACATCATGTGGAAGACTGTGCAGAGGGAAGCAGCTCCCACCGTGATCAGGCTCAGAGAGAGAGACTCCACTCTCCAGATACAAATGTAGACCCCAAGGCCACGCCCCGGTCACCACCTCCTCCAGCCACACCCCCTCTTCAGGGACCACCCAGTTAATCCTGTCAGGGGGTGAATTCATTGACTGGGTTAAGACTCTTCTAACCCAGTCATTTCCCCTCTGAACCGCCTTGCACTGTCTCACACGTGGGTTTGGGGGACACCTCACATCCAGACCATATCATTGATGGGTAAGACCGACACACGCCTTTCTAACCCGCCAGGCGCTGTGCTCTGCTAATCAGTCTTCTCCTGATTCACTGCCTTCGTGCATCGTGATTTCTTATGCATCGGATTTAATTATTATTTTCATATTTACTTAGAATTCTCTCTAATGACAATCCACTGGGGCAGATTCTTACAGTTCTTTTATTTATTTTTTTGAGTGTTTGAAGATGCCTTTATTTCACCTTCATTCTTTAAAAAAATAATAATGTGTTCTTGCTAAGCAGACAGTTCTCTTCTTTCTGCATATTGATATTTCTCACCATTTTTAGATGACCATTATGCTGGTGGAAGCATTGCGCTCGCTTGCTCTCACACACACATTGTGCGCGCGCTCGCTCTCTCTCTCTCTCTCCTCTCTCTCTCTCTCACACACACACACACACACCGGTCTCCCTCCCTCCCTCCCCCGCTCCCCTCACTCTGTCCTGTTATTCTTTACCTAAATGTGACTCTTTCACTTATTCTGTTTGGAGCTGATTGTTTTCCTGCCTTCAAGGACTGGCCCCTCACCTTAGTCTCAGTGAGCATCTCAAAAACACACCTGCGCTCCTCTCCCGCCCCTGGACCCTGGAGGTGGCTGACCCCCTGCGCCTAGAGCCGCGCCCTCCTTGCTCAACAACCTTGCACATTTCCTTGTCCTTTGCCCCACCCTCTAATACACTCTGTATTCTGAAGGGTTCTTTCACGGGTATTTTCCTGCTAATTATGTTTCTCATTTCCCCTTGCTGTGTTGGAGGGTGTGACCGGTTTACTTCCATACCTTCTGCAAAAATCTACTGCACAGCCAGGGGCACTGGCGCACACCTGTAATCCCAGAGGCCGAGGAGGCTGAGGCAGGAGGACCGTGAGTTCACAGCCAGCCTCATCAAAAGCAAGGCACTAAGCAGCTCAGTGAGACCCTGTCTCTAAAGAAAATACAAAATAGGGTGGGGATGTGGCTCAGTGGTCGAGTGCCCCTGAGTTCAATCCCTGGTACCCCACCCCCCCAAAAATCTAATGCACAGATTAAAGACCCAAAGATAAACAGCAAAATTCTAAAACCTTTTAAAGAAAATAAAGGAGAAAACCACCTGTTATCAGGTTAGCAAGTCTCCCTCAAAGACCAAAGAAGCACTCTAACTACAAGCCGAGACTGATGATCTCTGTCCATCCAAACATGTAACACTTCTATGCACACACTCACACTCACACACACACTCACATTCACACACACACATGCACACACTCCCACTCACACACATAGTCACACACACACACTCACTCTCACACTCCCACTCACACACACACACACTCTCACACTCCCACTCACACACACAGTCACACACTCACACTCACTCTCCCACTCCCACACACAGTCACACACTCACACTCACTGTCACACTCCCACTCACACACACACACACTCTCACACTCCCACTCACACAGTCACACACTCACACTCTCACACACACAGACTCACACTCACACACTCACTCTCACACTCCCACTCACACACACACTCTCACACTCCTACTCCCACACACTCTCACACACACAGTCACACACTCACACTCACTCTCACTCCCACTCACACACACACACTCACACTCACTGTCACACTCCCACTCACACACACACACTCTCACACTCCCACTCACACACACACTCTCACACTCCCACTCACACAGTCACACACTCACTCTCACACTCACACACAGACTCACACTCACTCTCACACACTCACTCTCACACTCCCACTCACACACACACTCTCACACTCCTACTCACACACACTCACACTCACTCTCACACTCACACACACAGTCACACACTCACACTCACTCTCACTCACACAGTCACACACTCACACTCACTCTCACACTCACACACACTCTCTCACACTCTTTCTTTCCCCTCTCCCATGATGCTCATCCTGGCTAGGTCAACACCAGTCGTTAGTGTCTTTAAGCCGCTGTCTGATCCCTGTCCTTCCTGGGGCTTTGGTCATCCGTCCTGGACTCAGGAATGCCCCCTGCGTGCGCTTCTTTTCTGTTGCCTGCCATGAGTTTAGTCTCAGATTTGCCACTGACCGTCTGAGTGGCCTCTCGGTGGCTGCACGTCAGCAGAGCCTGTCACTTCCCTCCGGTGGTGCCCTGCGGAGCTCCACTCTGCCTCCTGTGAACCGCCCCTTTGTGCTGGGCTCCGCCTCTGGCTCCTGCTGAGCCCCTCCATCTCCTGGGGTGGCCCTGCTTCCACCCTTCTGCTCTCCTTCTGTTGGTTCATGCCCCCTCTAGTAGCCTTCTCAGGGACGATGCATCAGAATTCCTCATTTTTATTTTGTTTTGTTTCAGCTCTGACCTAGGCTTTGGCCGCCTTTCCTTCAGGATTTAGGGACATTCTCTGTTTCCACCCAACAGCAGCGTTGTGGTTGCTGAGGAGGAGAAGGCGGTTCGGCCTCGAGGTCCGTTTGCCCCGGGGAAGTTCATGGGAGATTTGCTCCACCCTCTGCCCAGGGCCTCCTGACCTGGCAGGAGCCAGGCCCCAGTTCTGATTTGCTGGTGGCTTCCTTCTGTCTTCTCCCTTCGCTCCTTCGGAGGTAGGCGGGCAGGACGTCCTCTCCCCACTGGTGAGCAGAGCGCGAAGGCAGACTCCTCCTGCCTGAGTCGGGCACTGGCAGAGCCTGTCACCGTCGTCCCACGCCCACCTGCAGGGTCCCTTTAGATATAGTCTCTCTTCACCAGGGAGAAACCCCGGGGGGGGGGGGTCTTTGCCAGTGTGAACCCCAGGATGCAGAAGGCGGTGCCCACGCTTGGCACGGGGGCCTGTTGGCTCTCACTGGCTCCGGGACGCTGGCTGCCTCTGAGGACTCAGGGCTGAGGCGGGCCATTGTGTCCCCGCAGTCCCCACACCTGCTCCAGGCTGCCAGGCCAGATACCGTGTGTCCGTCTTCCTTCCTGCTCCCCATTTCTGTCCAACTTGGCTAAAAAGTGGGCTTCCCGGGACCCCTCCTCAGTTTTGAATATCTGCCTCGTGGCCCCCAGAACCAGGGGGACACATTCACCAGTTGTTACCAAGGACATCATGTTAGCAGCCTGATGAGGTGCGTGGGCGGCATCTGGAAGGGCCCGTGCCCAGGAGCCCTGTCCCTGCGGCTTGGGGTGGGCTGTCCTGGCACGAGGAAGCTGCCAACTTGGAAGCCCCCCAAGTGCCAGGTTCCGGGATCGTACGGGAACTTCGTCACGTGGCCCTGCTGTCAGCCCGGCCCTGCTCCAGAAGATGGGGTGGAGCTGGAAGCTCCGAGCTTCCAATCTTGGCCTGGTCTTTCTGGTGACACTGCCCCCCCCCCCCAGGACACTGGGACACTCCTTCACCCAGGAAATTCCTAGGGAGTAGGAGCTCTGGGCCGGGAACCAGGGGCAAGACCCGAGATGAGCACAGAGCTGCTCCTCAGTCCTTTACTGCCCAGGAGATGGCCGTGGTGCTAGGGGCTCAGGCTGGAGCCAGGGACAGGGACCAAAACACACACGTCCTACTCATCACACTGCTGCGGTCCCTTGGGCCTGCTGGAGAACTTCTGTTCCAGTGTCCAGGACCCCGGCTGCCTTCTTGAGGTGCTGCCCTGCCCCACCCCCACACACACCCCCCACACACATGCGTGCACACACATGGAGTTCGCAGTGACTTCTGAATCTATTTCCTGTCCGGGTCGTCCAATCTGCAGGTTTGTCCCTGACCTGTGGGGAGCCATTGTCACACGTGACTGGGCAACTCCCGGACTGGGTCTGAGGCGCTCTGGCTAAACTGTGTCGGAGCTTTCCCGGCCCTCTCCTGGTGCGAGAACCTGTCCGTATGGGGGTGTGACTGACCACTGACCCCAGGGACCAATCACTGACCCTGACCTTGGAGTGCTGCCCCCCTCAACCTTCATTGGATGGAATTCTCCCCTGAATTTCTTGTTCCCCAATAAAAGGCCCCTCCCTGGCGTGCTCCCTCTCTTTCTCTCCTGCTAGCCCTGAGTAATCCCTGCTGCCCTACAGGGTGGTTCGAGGTGGGAACCAGAGGGGGAGCCGTCTCGGACCTGGTCATAGAAAAAGGTAACTGAGTCTGTGTGTCTATTTCGATCTCACTAGCTAACTTTAGGCCAAGAACCTCTTTAATGAAACCAGTGCGCTGGTCGCATGGTGGAACTGACCCTCGGTAGCAGACAGAAGGACGGAGAGTTCACTGTGTGCCTAAGACCCGCTCTTGTCACCCGCCTGTCACGGAGCCAGGCAGGTGGAGTCGCCACAGCTCTCAGGATGGACTCCAGTGTGCGGAAGGCTGCGAGGTGTCAGTGACCGGCTTGTTTGTTAGCATCACTCAGGAGCCGGACACCTCTGTACAGAGCAGATTCTGGCGGCTTTTCAGAAGCTGCGGCTCGCCTTCCAGGGGTAAGTAGTTAATCAGGACAGGAGATGAGGCTCCTGCTCCCAGACAGGCCCCAGATCCCTCCGTGTGCCTCGGGCCCTGCTGCCCGCGCTGGCAGTGCAGAGGAAGGGAGGCCACACTCGAGGTCTGGAACCGCTGCTGGCCGGCGGCTCTGTGCCAGTGGAGTGGCCCAGTGGGGGTGAGAGGAATTTTAGACCCAGATTTTGACGGTGGTCACCAGGAGGAAATTGTGGCCCCGGACAGGACTGCAGGTGGGGGTGCTCTCGGATGCAGGCCTGCGCCAGCCTTGCAGCACGGCGGTATCTGCAGCGTCCAGGAGGACCGGGGGGACTCGGTGCCACACCTCCTGCCTGGGCCATCCTGGGCACAGAAGAGATTTTGTTTGCTGCCTGGATTCCGAGTTGGGGAGGAAGACTGTGGGCAGGTGGGCAGACGGAGGAACGGTAACTGGGCCTGTGAGCTGTGAGGCCTCCAGTAACTACGCACGTGGGCGCCATCTGCAAGTCCAGGTACCGAGGACACAGTAAGTGGGCCAGGGCGAGGGGATTCGCAAGGGAAGGAGCCTGGCGGGGTCTGGGGTCTGTCCGCAGAGGAGGCCACAGCCATTCAGGGTGTGTTCAGGTTGACTTCCTCCTCCAGGAAGGGCAGCAGGGGTTTGGCCCACTGACCAAGCTGCCCTGGGCAGGTGGGCAGGGACGGCTGAAGGCGGAACCTTCCGGCAGTTAGGATCTCTGTGACGTAGGGGCTGGGCTAGGTCAGCAGCCACTGTCGGAGACCCTGGGTGCACCTGAGCTGGACACAGGTGCTCTCACGGGAGGTTCTGGTGGAGGTGGGGCACCGAGGGCCTAGGAGGCCAGCGTGCGGCTGAGGGGATTCTAGACAGTTCCAGGTACCAGGGCCAGTGCCCGAGTCACTGTCACACACTCCACAAAGGACTACACAGAAGTGAGGGTCGGGACTTGGCCCAAGGTGGAGGGAAACCTCGGTGGAGGAGCCTAACCCAGCCTCTGGAGCTCACGGGGGCTCCAGGGGCCATCGAGGGGACCGCAGTGACCTCCTGAGAGGCCCAGGAAGGCAGGCATCTGTGCCCCTCCATTGCTCAGCTGGTGAGGCTGCTCCCGAGGTGCAGATTCTGCGCCCTTCTGCCTGGGATCGGCTCCTGCTGCTGACCACATAAACATTGCATGACCAAATGGAGGTACAAGAGGGGCCACAGCCCTCAGTCCAGCTCACCCAGCCTTCCTATGCGGGGGGGGGGGGTGGGGGGGGGCTGGAAATGCCAGGGAGCCACCGTCCTCCAGGACCACCCGGGACAGACGGGGCCAGGGGCCAGGGGCCTGGGGAGGACGGCCCTGCATCTGGTGGACCTGAATGACAGCAGAGGGGGGGGGGACGGGTTCCCTGGGAACGAGCAGCAGCGTTGCTCCGCGGTACCGCTGCACCCTGGCGGCCAGCTGCGTGCGCGGGGAGGTTCGGCAGGGGGAGGCCGTCAAGGCCAAGGAGAGGCACAGGTGTGGAAGAGAACGGCTCACAGGGCTCACCCAGGAGCGGGCCTCGGGCCGTCAGGGGACTGTGTGCCAGGCCATTGTCTGGGCATGCTGCTGGCCTCCGTGGCTGGGGGAGGCTGCAGTGGGGGAGGCCTTGGGAGAGTTCCTGAGGGTGGCGTTGGTGCCCAGGGCCTTCAGGGCTGGTCTGGTAATGGCCCTTATCACAGGCGCGGTGCCTG
This sequence comes from Marmota flaviventris, assembly GCF_047511675.1. Taxonomy (NCBI): domain Eukaryota; kingdom Metazoa; phylum Chordata; class Mammalia; order Rodentia; family Sciuridae; genus Marmota; species Marmota flaviventris. The sequence continues at coordinate 4,977,435 of NC_092500.1, read as the reverse complement.
GGCCTCCCTGCCCAGCCTCCTGGCTGTATTTTTTGTTAGGACTTGACACAGTGACTCCTTTTGGCCCTGGCAACTTACACAAAGAGCACCCTGTCCCTAGGGCCCTGGTGGGAAGGAGCCCTCACTGCCCACAGTGGAAACTGGCCCGCGCCCCTGCAGGCTGCTGTCCCTCCTGGCCTGCCTGGTGCTGTCTTTGGGGACCTGTGGGCACTGAGCCTGGCCTGCAGGGCCGCCCCCGGAGCGCAGTCCTCGTGGGCTGCATGGGACTCAGTGCATCTGCCCGTGGTTCCCACCAAGAGCTGGGGCGGAGAGCTCTGAGGGTGGAAAGGAGAGTGGCCACTGGAGCTTTGAGGGGCCCCTCGGTGGGACAGACGGAAATGTCTTCAGAGGATTCAGAGCAGGTCCCTCCTGAGATGATGCTGTTGGAACCTATGGCTGAGACATGGGATGGGGTCAGGGGACAGTGGAGGGGACGTGGGAGATGGCCAGCCTCAGCCACTGATGTAATGCCCCCAAGCCCTCAGCAGACACCCCGACCTGCTGGGGCCATGGACTTCACAGCTTCCCAAATCTTGGCCAAGTAAACTCCCTTTCTCCCCAGATGGCTCCACTGTGGGGTCTCTCAGAGCCCAGAAAACAGCCGCAGTGCGTCTACACAGCACTGGGCTTTCTTGGTGGGCCAGAGTTGGTTCAAATGGGCCTGTCCTAGACCACGTCCTGGCCACCAGAAGATGACACTGCAGCACGGAGCGTGGGGTTGGGTGGGTCCTTGTTTGATGAATTAGAAGAATGAAATCCACGGGCACAAGGGTGAGAGCCAAGGACAGGGTTTATTGGCGTGATAGGGAGAAAGCAGCGCTCCCAAAGGGCAGGTCCCAGGAGAGGGGGACAGCGTTGTCTGCAGGCTACAGGTTTATGGGGTAAGGTCAGGGGGGTCGGGTGGCCTTGAAGACCACAGGCAGAGAGCTCAAAACAGTGGCCTTCGAGTCCTGCCCCAGCAGGGCACTGGGTTCAGGTGTCCCCTGCCCAGCCAGGTCACCCTCTCAGTCTGTCCCTTCTGGAGAGGGTCCGGGCACTGGTCGGCGGGGGCTCCCCTCAGTTTCCTCTGCCTGCGCAGGAGTCGGCCCGACCCTGGGGGGCGCAGTTCCCCACCCGCCACCCAGCTCCTCCTCCCACCAGCACGAACGCAGTGTGAGGTCCCCGGATCTCACGGGGGAGACGTGCGAGAAGGTTCAGAGGAGAGTCTTGACCCATCAGGATTTAATCCCCGCTGGGTTGACCTGGGGTCCCTGAAGCGGTGGGTGTGGCTGGAGGTGGGACCCAGGGCACAGCGTTGGGGTATAAATATTCTGTATCTGGAGAATGGAGTCTGTCTCTGCTTCTTGATCACCATGATGTGCAGGGCTTCCCTCCGCCTCACTCTCCTCCCTGATGTTCAGCCTCATCTTGAGCCCCGAGAAGTGGAGCCCGCCTTGTATGGACCAAGACCTCCGAAACTGTGAGCCCTCGAATAAAGGGTCCCTCCTCCATAACAGTGCAGGTCAGGTCCTGTTAGTCACAGCAGCGGGAAGCTGACTGATACACATAGCAGCTCCAGAATGGGCTCTGTTCCTGAACCGTGCCCTCCACCACCAAGGAGGAGCCAGCCACTTCCCGCTCCGGCTGGGACAGAGGCACGTGGCACCGTGGAAGGAGCACGGGGGACAGAGCTGCAGCCTGTCCCTCCCCACCCTGAGCCGGCCGTGTCACCTCCACGAGGTGGCTCACCTCCTTGAGCCTTGGGCTTCTCAGCTGTGAGATGTGGGCGGTGACGGGGCTGGGCTGGGGCTCAGTGGTAGGGAGCTTGCCTGGCACGTGTGAGGCGCTGGGTTCCATCCCCAGCACCACATCAAAATAAAAACACAGATGCGCTGTCCACCCACAACCACGACATGTTTTTAAATGTGCATGGCAAAAGGGCCTTTTACCAAGTAAACAAATAGTAAATGATGATTCTGAAATGACGGTAATAAGTAGGTGGGGTGACAGTCATGCCGGTGACCCAGATCTGGTCATGCCCTTGCCCTCAAGCATCCGTGGGCCACCTGTAAACAGGGACAATCTCCACGTGTCATTTGGAAACACTGATGAAAGGGGAAATGACCAATACAAACAGAAGTGGACGGAGGGCCACCACCCGTGTGAAGGTGGAGGGGCTCCTGTCCCCGACTGGACTTACCTTCTTCAAAACCTCTGTCGTCCCACCCCGGCCGGGAGCCGGTGCCCCCTCTCTGCAGTGGGGCCTCTGGGTATAGAGAAGCCTCCGCTGCCCCTCGCTTGCAGGGACATCGTCCTTGCCATCGGCAATGTCCCCCAGCGTCCTATGATGGAGGCTTTGCGGGTTCTTGATCCTCCCCTGGAGCTCGGAACTGGGCTCTGGGCCCAACGGCTCCGTGACCTTCCTTCCCAACAGGGGGACATCTCTGCAGTGTTGCCGCTTTGTGGGCAGCCGTGAAGGGTGTCATTTCTGTCTCATTTCGGCCATTATTGGTAAAATCCATTCAGCTTCGGCACAGGAAAACGCCAGAGATCCCCATGATGGTCTTGAAAAGGAGGCTGGTAGAGGAGGCTGCAGGACGGTCACAAAGACCCAGGGACCAGCACCACTGCCTTTTTTTTTTTTTTTTTTTTTTTCTTGTAACAATGAACAAAGAATTTTATTTCTCATTTGATACAGAATGCTGGCCAAGGGTTTTGTTCTAAATACATTGACTCATGCAAAATTGCCAATATTCCACTCTTTTTTTTTTTTTTTTTTTTTGTAGCAACTAACATTTATTGGGTACTTAATACATGCCAGCTACTATACCCCATGTTTTGTATTATCTTATTTTATATGTATTATCTTACTTCTTCTTTTTTTTTTTTTTTTAATTTTTTATTGTTGGCTGTTCAAAACATTACATAGTTCTTGATATATCATATTTCACAATTTGATTCAAGTGGGTTATGAGCTCCCATTTTTACCCCATATACAGATTGCAGAATCACGTCAGTTACACATCCATTGATTTACATATTGCCATACTAGTGTCTGTTGTATTCTGCTGTCTTTCCTATCCTCTACTATCCCCCCTCCCCTCCCCTCCCCTCCCCTCCCCTCTTCTCTCTCTGCCCCCTTTACTGACATTCGTTTGTCCCCCTTGTATTATTTTTCCCCTTCCCCTCACTTCCTCTTGTATGTACTTTTGTATACCTCTGAGGGTCTCCTTCCATTTCCATGCATTTTCCCTTCTCTCTCCCTTTCCCTCCCACCTCTCATCCCTGTTTAATGTTAATCTTCTTCTCATGCTCTTCGACCCTACTCTGTTCTTAGCTACTCTCCTTATATCAAAGAAGACATTTGACATTTGTTTTTTAGGGATTGGCTAGCTTCACTTAGCATAATCTGCTCTAATGCCATCCATTTCCCTGTAAATTCTATGATTTTGTCATTTTTTAATGCAGAGTAATACTCCATTGTGTATAAATGCCACATTTTTTTTATCCATTCATCCATTGAAGGGCATCTAGGTTGGTTCCACAGTCTAGCTATTGTGAATTGTGCTGCTATGAACATCGATGTAGCAGTGTCCCTGTAGCATGCTCTTTTTAGGTCTTTAGGGAATAGACCGAGAAGGGGAATAGCTGGGTCAAATGGTGGCTCCATTCCCAGCTTTCCAAGAAATCTCCATACTGCTTTCCAAATTGGCTGCACCAATTTGCAGTCCCACCAGCAATGTACAAGTGTACCCTTTTCCCCACATCCTCGCCAGCACTTGTTGTTGTTTGACTTCATAATGGCTGCCAATCTAACTGGAGTGAGATGGTATCTTAGGGTGGTTTTGATTTGCATTTCTCTGACTGCTAGAGATGGTGAGCATTTTTTCATGTACTTGTTGATTGACTGTATGTCCTCCTCTGAGAAGTGTCTGTTCAGGTCCTTGGCCCATTTGTTGATTGGGTTGTTTGTTCTCTTATTGTCTAATTTTTTGAGCTCTTTGTATACTCTGGATATTAGGGCTCTATCTGAAGTGTGAGGAGTAAAGATTTGTTCCCAGGATGTAGGCTCTCTATTTACCTCTCTTATTGTATCTTTTGCTGAGAAAAAACTTTTTAGTTTGAGTAAGTCCCATTTGTTGATTCTAGTTATTAACTTTTGTGCTATGGGTGTCCTATTGAGGAATTTGGAGCCCGACCCCACCGACTGTAGATCGTAGCCAACTTTTTCTTCTATCAGACGGCGCGTCTCTGATTTGATATCAAGCTCCTTGATCCATTTTGAATTAACTTTTGTGCATGGCGAGAGAAAGGGATTCAGTTTCATTTTGTTGCATATGGATTTCCAGTTTTCCCAGCACCATTTGTTGAAGATGCTATCCTTCCTCCAATGCATGCTTTTAGACCCTTTATCAAATATAAGATAGTTGTAGTTTTGTGGATTGGTTTCTGTGTCCTCTATTCTGTACCATTGGTCCACCCGCCTGTTTTGGTACCAGTACCATGCTGTTTTTGTTACTATTGCTCTGTAATATAGTTTGAAGTCTGGTATCGCTATACCGCCTGATTCACACTTCCTGCTTAGCATTGTTTTTGCTATTCTGGGTCTTTTATTTTTCCATATGAATTTCATGATTGCTTTCTCTATTTCTACAAGAAATGCCGTTGGGATTTTGATTGGCATTGCATTAAACCTATAGAGAACTTTTGGTAATATCGCCATTTTGATGATGTTAGTTCTGCCTATCCATGAACAGGGTATATTTTTCCATCTTCTAAGATCTTCTTCTATTTCTCTCTTTAGGGTTCTGTAGTTTTCATTGTATAAGTCTTTCACCTCTTTTGTTAGGTTGATTCCCAAGTATTTTATTTTTTTTGAAGATATTGTGAATGGAGTGGTTGTCCTCATTTCCATTTCAGAGGATTTGTCGCTGATATACAGGAATGCCTTTGATTTATGCGTGTTGATTTTATATCCTGCCACTTTGCTGAATTCATTTATTAGCTCTAATAGTTTCTTTGTAGACCCTTTTGGGTCTGCTAGGTATAGAATCATGTCATCTGCAAATAGTGATAATTTAAGTTCTTCTTTTCCTATTTTGATGCCTTTAATTTCTTTCGTCTGTCTAATTGCTCTGGCCAGTGTTTCGAGAACTATGTTGAACAGAAGTGGTGAGAGAGGGCATCCCTGTCTTGTTCCAGATTTTAGAGGGAATGCCTTCAATTTTTCTCCATTCAGAATGATGCTAGCCTGAGGCTTAGCATAGATTGCTTTTACAATATTGAGGTATGTTCCTGTTATCCCTAAATAGAAAAAGAGGGAGAACTTCCAAATTCATTCTACGAGGCCAACATCACCCTGATACCTAAACCAGACAAAGACACTTCAAAGAAAGAAAACTACAGACCAATATCTCTAATGAACCTAGATGCAAAAATCCTCAATAAAATTCTGGCCACTCGGATACAAAGGCACATCAAAAAAATTGTGCACCATGATCAAGTAGGATTCATCCCTGGGATGCAAGGCTGGTTCAATATAAGGAAATCAATAAATGTTATTCACCACATCAATAGACTTAAAAATAAGAACCATATGATCATCTCGATAGATGCGGAAAAAGCATTCGACAAAGTACAGCATCCCTTTATGTTCAAAGCACCACTGCCTTTTGATCTTGCTCTTCCCCTGGTGGCTTGTGCGGAATCCCTCTTCGTGATGGCCACCTCCCGCTTGCTTTGCGCGTGTGGATCCTGCACACGCCCAGGCGTCCTCGGCCATGCCGTCCTGTGCTCCTGGGCCGCTGTGGACCTGGTGTGTGTGTCCATCAGGAAGGCCACACGACCAGCCGTGACTGTGATACATGTAAATGGACTCTGGGGACAGTCAGAGGGACGTGAGGTGCAGCGATGCACAGTCAAATGCCCCCTGGGAGCTGAGTGCCTGTGGGGTGCTCGGGAGTCTGGGGGCAGCACCTGCAGTCCAGGTGTCCTTCGTCTCCCTGGGGAGTGATGACCCTCCGGCACAGAGTTGTGAATGGAGGGTGCACGCGTCCAGCATCACGGCCACTCTGGGTGCCATCGACCCCTCTAAGGGTCTCTGCCTGGAATCCCAAGGGTTCCTCCGTCTCAGGAGCTTTGTGGGTGGGCACAGAGAGGCAGAGCATGTGCAGTGGCCCTGCGGGCAGCACGGGGAGCAGGTGCTCCTGGGACCTACGTCTATCCTGTGCCGGGCTGCCGTGGGTGTCAGGGCCCTCAAGTTCCTCCCCAAACTAGCCCTCATCACCCCCATCTTACCAACAAGGAGATGGAGGCACAGAGGGGAGGGGTTCACTCAGCCACCCAAGCTCCTAAGAGGTCAAGCCACGTCCCTGCTGGCCACCACCTCACCAGGTCACCAGGGACAGCGGCCTCCAGGCTCTTGATTTACAAGAGCCGGCCAAGCTGCCTTCCTTGCAGTGGGAGGGAACTTAGCAGGGGCTCTTTCTAGGTCTCCTTAGCAGAACCGTGCTGTTTGCATATGAAAGACCCTTTTTGTGATTCCAGAGCCCCCTGGGAAGAGGAGGTGAAATGAGGCAGGAAAAGCGCTGGCGGACTTGGGGCCTGAGAAGTGGGGTTTTCATCCTCAGAAGTGATCTCAGCTCCTCTGTCCACCGGGCACACCCCCCCCCCCCCGCGGGTGCACGGTGAGACCCTCCCGTGGATGGAGACGCGATGTACCGAGCACAGAGCCCGGAGCCCCAGATGCCCAGGAAAGCACTGAGCCTGAAATGAGGGGCTGTTGGATCCGGGTTGTTCCTAGTCAGTCTGCTCCGCATGCCCGGTGGACACGGACAGGAGAGGCCGTCTTTCTGGACTTGAGTTCCAATGGGGACAAAAAGCACTTACGTAAAAGCACACTCAGGAAAGCCAGCGCCCTGCCGGGCAGCACCCAGGTGGCTGAGCCGCGAGGCTGGCGCTGAGGTGAGGCAGGGCTCCCTGTGGGGGCCGGGGCGGTCTCTGGATTTTGACCTGAGAGATCACCTGCTGGTGAACAGCTGGGGACTGTTCCTGGGGGAGACTCAGGGGCAAAGGCCTCCAGAGCCAGGGGTCCGACCCCCACCTGCCCCGCGGCCCCACTGGCCACCTGCCATCAGGGCCTCAGGACTTCCTCCCACCCACCCCAGACGCAGGTCTGTCCTCCAAACGGGGAGGTGGGGACGGCAATGGCTGCAAAGCCTGTCCTCTAGGGACCGTGCCCAGCCCCTCCCCTCCCCCCTCACCCCCAGGGGGCGGGCGCGAGGTGGGGCTGGCCTCGGAGTCGGCTTCCTGGAGGAGCAGGTTGGGCGAGACCTGGTTTTAGGGGCTAGTTTAACAGCAGGGACACGGCTGGGGGACTCCCTCTTCCCTCGCAGATGTCCCCTCTTGGAATCCTGCCCACCTCTACGCGCACACACACACATGCACGCACACACACACACATGCACACACACACAGGTGCACACGTGCTTGCGAGCTGCGGAAGGACCACCTACCTTTGAGCCCCAGTGCTGCCTCTGCCCAAGCACCCAGCCCTGGGCCGGCCACCGCCCCTGATCTGCTGGTCAGCGGCAAGGCCGGGTCCTGACTGGGTTGTCCCTGATCCCAGCTCTCATCTGGGTCTGGGCAGGCGAAACACGGGCCGCAGGCTGAGCGACTCAGATAACAGGGTTTGTCACACTTCTGGGGGCTGCAGTCTGAGCCAACCCCAGCGCGTCTGGTGTCTGCCGAGGGCTCCCCTCCTGGATGGAGATCGCCGTCACCTACACACAGCCGCACCCAGGATTTAGGTTTTCATGTATGAATTTGGAGCCGCAGGACACAAAAACTGAGTCCCTACAAATCCCTTAAAACTCTGGCCCAGCGAGCTGACCAGGCTCCGTTGAGCACAGTTCCTCTGGGGCCTCCACGCTCCTCCTCGGCCTCCCCTGCGAGGAACCTGGAACCTTCGCACCCCCTTTACTCCAGTATTGGGGCAGAATTTACTCAGAGCCCAAAGCAGGATCTGAAACCCAATTCGCTTTAGCAGATAAATACACCTGATGGGACGGAGTCCCTGTGGAGGGGCCGGACGATCCCACCCACCCCCAACGTTCCCTCCTGCCCCAGTCAGTCAGTCCCTGGCTACCTGCCCCACCGGGGACCGCTGCCCCGACCTCTGCCCCAAGACTCATTGTCCTAAGACGTCACCTATGGGAGTCTTCGTGTCCGGGTCCTGGGTTAGCCAAGGTTGGAGACTCTGACGGCGGCGGCAATAGTTAACTTTCTCTGCTCCTTTGAATTGCACTATGGAGAGGGCACAGGTGGAGGGTCCCTTCATCCCTGACGGGCATCTGGGTCTTCCATTATTAGTCACAACGAATGCTGTCGGCCTTCCTGCAGGGTCCACCTTGCAGCCTCCGTAGACCTGAGGACGGACAGGGTCCACCAGGGCACGTTTCACTTGTAAGAAACATCACAGGTTTGCAAAGCAGCTGCACATCTTGGCCTCCCACCAGCGAGCCCGAGAAGCTCGCTTCACACCTCTCCAAAGTTCGGGGAGTTGATCTTAGCCGTCCTGTGGGGCGAGTGCTGTCTGGGGTGTGTGTGTGTGTGTGTGTGTGATATAATTACATACACCCAGTGCACAAATCCCAGTGTCCGGGGTTTAACCAGTGCTGACAGATCGGCATTGTGTAGCTCACGTGTTTATGGTATAGAAGACGTTCCACATGCCACAACCTGGATGCACCTTGAGGACACTATGCTCCGGGAAATAAACCATCCCAAACACACAGACAATGTGGGAGTCCGCTTAGGTGAAGAAGAGTGGCCAAGTGCAGAGAGACGGAGTGCGTGGGGACTTCGTGGCTTGGGATGAGGAAGAATGGAGAGTCATTGCTGAGTGTGCCTAAGGTTCAAGTTTTACAAGATGAAAAGATTTGTGGAGGTGGGACGTGGGACAGTTGCATGACATTATGGATGTACATGACTCCACGGAACTGCCCACCTAAAAAGGATGAAGCTGATATGTGTGTCAGGTGTGCTTTACCACAGAGGACACAGATCCATTTCCCATGGGAATGAAAACGGTACACCAAGGTGAGACCCGTTCAGTTTCTTGTGACATTACACATGCGCCTGCCAGATGATCTAGCAGCTTCACTCCTGGAGATTTTGTCTCAGAAGAATTCAGACGTACACCCCCACATGGAGCTGTACCCTATAGTCATAGCAGATTCAATTCACAATAAAAAACTGGAAATACCGCAACAGTTCATCCACAGGAGAACAGACACGGGTCAGCCTATTCACACAATGGAACACTACTCAGCGATGAAAAGGAGATAATCACTGATACACAAAGTAACAAATGAGTATTTAAGATATTATGCCAGACACAAAAAAGCATGATGTCCCCCCAACCCCCAAAGGGTCAGAATGAAACTGAGGCCTGTGGAAAACATGGAAATGAGGGCAGGGGTTCTGAGCAGGACAGTTCCACCCAGGACCCTCTCCCGGGTCCGTCCTTCCACTGGAGACCCGCCCTTGCTCTCCCCTGCACCCACACTCGGCTCCCGGGAGGTTCCCACAAGATGGCAGAGTAGCTAAAGGCCTTCTGGGTCAACAGCTTGTCCTGGTCATTCCCGGACAGCATGACCCTGGGCACCTGACTGGACCTTCCTGGACCGGATCATGTCCTCCAGGAGGTGGGGAGATGTGTACGTCTCTGTCGGAGGGTTCAGCTGCGTCCATGACGTGTCTGGGCCTGGGCCTGCTAACGTCAGGGGTGAACTGCTCCCCTGGACTGGACCCACGGGCCTTTCCCTGTTGTCCCTCTCCCTGTCCTCCTGACCCAGGAGCACGGGCCGCCCGCACATGGCCTTCCATGCTGCCTGTCTGGTTCCCCAGACCACGGGCTCCCAAGGGTTGGGGGCCACGCTGACCTGCTGAGGCGCTGCCTGGCCGTGGTCCACCCTCCATGAATGTCTGCTGACTGAGGAAGTGACCCGCACTGTGCACGGCCCCTCGGGGCAGCATGCTGTCCCCCGTCCCCGCCACCTTCATCCTGGCCCAGGCCGCGCTCCTGAGGCGGAGGGTGGGCAGCTCCCAAACGGCCGTGGTGGCATGAGGGTCGTCCAGGCGCCACAGGACACGGAGCTGCCCCTGGCTCACGGGACCCTCTGCCAGACCTGGGCCCTGTCACTGGAGCCCCTGCCACTTGTCCCTCAGACACCAGGGAGGGTCTGAGCAACAGTGTCCCCTAGTGCCCCCAGCCTTGATGAGGCCCCTCTTTTCCTGGAGGCTCTAACAAGGGCCAGGCCCCTGGACAGGGCTGGTGTCCATCATCCTGGGGCAGGACGCCAGCCCCCTCCTCCTTGGGCCCCAGGTCCAGCCTCACCACCTGTCTCCTGAGAAGCCAGAGCGGGGCAGGCGGGGTGGGGCCGCGGGGCCCGTGCTGCGCTGTCGGCTGCCCTCGCCGGGCCTTCCTGATGGCTCTGGGTCCTGCGCTCTGCACAGGCTCCTGCCGCGCCCTCCTGGCCAGTTCAAACCCAGCTCCCGCGTGGCCTCCCCTCGCCCCCTGCACGCGGCACGTCTGGGGCCACGCCGTGATCCTTGGTCACCAGGCTAGTTCCCCACCAGCTGTGACCTCCCTGAAGTCAAAGGTCACAGCCTGTCACCTCCCTGTCCCCTGGAGCAGCACCCTGGACCCAGGAAGAACCTCAGGATCTACAAATCCACGGTCTTGCTTCACTCCTCGTGGGGGGCACTGTCACGGCTCCCCGGGGGAACAGGGACAGCGATGTCCCAGGCCCAGAGCTGGGTGGGGAGGGCCAGGCCGAGCTGGGACCCTAACCAAGCATGGGGAGCGCCCCACAAAGCCACCAGGGACCAGCTGCCCAGCGTCTGCCGTCTGCCACGTCACCTCTAAACCGCTTTCCTCGCCGCCTTGTAAGCGCCCGAGGCACAAAAAAATAATAAATAAAAATGAAGATCCGCAACCCAGAGGCCCGGCCCCAGGCAGCTGGCCAGCCTTGGATCTTCCGAGAGGTGTGAGGTGGCCAGTCCTGCAGTGACCCTGGTCCCCTGCAGCACCACCCGGCCCACTCACCTCCTCCCCACCACTGCAGGTCCCAGGGCCTGAGGGCATGGTGTCCCTGCCCCCTGACCTGGCTGCCCCCTCAGCCTGCGGCTAGCACGGCCCCTCGAGGACCCGTGGTGGCACTGGACTGTGCTCCCCAGCCCCTGCAGGCGCCCGGCCTGGGACAGGGGCCCAGAGGAGATCTGCACTCAGAGCGCCCACGGTCGCCGGCCTGCCCCGGCCTGCACACAGATCCCCCGGGGGCAGGTCCTCTCACCTGTTGGCATTGTCCACTCCATGTGGTGTGACGTCCCTGCTGCCACGTGGCTGTTGGCTGGCATTCTTGGTATCATGAACATGCCATTGTGTGAGTGTCCCTAGAGCCCGTCCTCTGTGACACACGAGGGGTGGCCTCTGGTTTGCAGTGGTCACTGCCTTTCCGGTGTGGCCTGCACCTTCAGTGAGCGACTGCACGCATTTCCGCCGCGTCCAGGCCTCCAAGCAGGACTGCAGGCCACGTGCCCAAGGCCCAGCTTCCAGGGTGTGGCCGGCCGTGGCCATGGTGGTGGGGCCTGTCCTGACACCCAGCTTTCCTGTCACCTGCAGCAGGGACTCTAGAGTAGGGGTATGGGCAGAGCCCGGGAGGGGACAGGGAGGCTCAGAGGCGCCTGTGGGGTCCTCCAGCACATCACGCTTCAACAGACAGGTTAGACAAATGTCCCTCTGTCCTCTGGACGTTGTCACCTTCCTTCCTGTGTGCCAGATGCCTGTGCCCACAGGGCACACCATGCCACGGGCAGAGAAAGATCACCAACAGGTGGCCAGAGAGCGTGTCCTGTGACTGAGGTGACATGGGCCCTGAAGGACAGGGGGCCACTGGGAGGGATGGGGCAGGAGGCCCCCTAAGCTGGGGCACCCGGAAAGAGCTGTCCCCATGTGGCCAGGTAGGCCCAGACGAGGAGGAAGAGGAGGACGTGTCCCCAAACAGTGGGCCAAGAGCCCAGGGCATTCACGATCCAGCATGGAGCCCTGTGCCCAGGGGCAGAGCAGGCCGGGAGCAGGCCCGGAGGTGAGGGTGCGGAGTGCCAGCCAGGGCTGCCAAGTGTCCAGCAGGAGAGTGGCAGGCCAGTTCAGAGGGCAGCCTGGTGTCCCCGCCATGACCCCATTCAGGCCACGTCTCTCCTGCAGGGTCCTGCCACCCCCGCCCGGAACCCCTGGCCAGCCGTTCAGTCAGGCTTCTCAGTAGGAAGTGGCCACTCTCCTCACTAATGTGCATTATTACGCCACAGACGCACGGGGCACGTCCTGCGTGTTGGCGTCATGTGTTAGTACGTGATGGACATGCGTGACTTCTTAAACTTGAGGAACTCGTCACTGTCATTGTTAAGAAGGTTTCAGAAGGTCCAGGCAGTGGTGGAGCCTGCCCGGCGTGCCCGAGGCCTGGGCTCCATCCCGGCTCCGCGCACACAGCCATAGAACTCCTAAAGATGGCAGTAAGTACCCGCAAGGACCGCGCCGGGCTC